>NC_090936.1:1208200344-1208513912 GCF_040938575.1 Ambystoma mexicanum | reverse complement strand
AAGATATGGCCTCGTGGAGGGTGTAACTCTACTAATTAGGTGCATGGAGAGGTGCCACCCAAGGATGTGTGGTGGTCCCCAGACAATTAAAAACATACGTGAACATTCTACATGCGACTCTTCAGGAGGCCACTGCTGATTCTTGTGGGATTGGCCAGGGGAACATATGATCGACACCGTTCTTATCGCAGTCATGCTTCAGCCCTTTGAATCTTTACTGAAAACGTGCACGGGTTACATGATTTGCAGAGACACCATATAGCAGTTTGTAAATTAGGAGCTAGACACAAGGCAACCTCCTGCTGTAAAGCACATGCTGCTCTCGAGCTAGGTTTGCACGATAAGTAGTCCAAATAAATGAAACAAAATGTAAAAGGAATCTGTTCTCACAATTGTATTTAAATTTCGTACGTTTGTCATGTCGATCGCCTCCGACGTTGTTACGGTCTGATTTACTGTCGGGCTCCATACGCTCCCTTGGTCACAGTTTGCAGACACTGTGCTTCAGTTTGACCTCACCATCATATGATCATCGTATCTCGCAAACAGAATCCAAACTGAAGGAGTTATTCAAAATTCTCAAAGAATTAGAATCCCCTTCTCCCATTTTAGACACATGTAGCAAAGACAGTACATGGTGCAATAATATCCAAAATGCTCTCCTCTCTAAAATAACAGCCTTACAAGCCAAAATCAATGCCAAACAGAATTGCCTTCTTGCCTCCTCTCAAACTAAACTCCCGGCACCTAAGACATCCACCCCCTCCTTCACCCACACCCCATTCAGCTTTGTACCTCTCAGCATCCCAGAGGTTGTAAAAATAATCAGCAATCTAAAATCTTCCAACTGCCAAGGTGATTCCTGCCCTGCCCCCATCATCAAGGAATCTACACACAACCTCGCCCCCATCATCACCTCCTTCATCAACTCCTCATTTCTTTCTGGAATTGTCCCCAACAATCTGAAGGACTCATGGGTCATCCCCTTGCTGAAAAAACCCACTCTGGACCCCTCGATACCATCTAACTACAGACCCATCACCACGATCGTGTTCCTATTAAAAATACTGGACAGAGCAGCCTACCCACAGATCCAGAAGTACCTGGAAACTAACAATTTACTTGGCACAAGACAATCTGGCTTTAGATCTAAGCACGGGACAGAAACAGCCTTATTAGACCTCAAAACTCAAATTGAGGATTTAAAAGACAATGGAAAACTGACCCTCCTTCTACTCCTCGCCCTTTCAGCAGCTTTCAATTTGGTCAATCACCAAATCCTCTGCCAAGATTTGAAATCAGCTGCCCACTTCTCTGAAAAAGCCACTATCTGGATTAGTTCCTTCCTGGACAATAGACATATGAGAGTATTTTCACCTACCTCATCTGCAGATCCGACACCGGTCCCCTGCGGAGTGCCACAAGGGTCTTGTGTATCCCCCACACTCTACAATGTATTCACCAAACCTCTGTTTGATGAGCTTGACTATCTGGGTGTTACCTACACCAACTATGCTGATGACACCCAGATACTCATCCTCATTACGGGTGATTACATTGCTGACTCCAAAGCTCTGAATGACATATACCAAGTTATCCAAGCTTGGATGGCCCAACACAAGCTCTGTCTCAACGATAACAAGTCAGAGCTCCTCATTTTGGGCACCCAACAAAGTCTTAACAAGCTTGACCCCTCGTTTAACACTTTCAATATTGATGGCAATTCCATCAAAGTCTCCAAAGACACCAAAACCTTGGGCATGTATCTCAATGCTACCCTCTCTCTCAACAGACAAACTAATGCGGTCGTCGCTGCCTCTGCTTACACATGTAAGCTTATTACAGCCTGCCGTCCGTTCCTCTCCACACAGAATTGCATTATTCTAGCTAGGACTTCGGTTGCCTCCAAACTTGATTACTGCAATGCACTCTATCAAGGCACCAACCAACGCAACCTCAACAAACTTCAGATCACTCAAAATAATACTATTAGAGCCGCCCTCAACATTCCCAGATCTGCACACATCTCTGAATCCAGGAAGAGTCTACACTGGCTCTCAGTTGCCCAAAGGATATCACTGAAATCCTTGACCCTCACACACACATGTGTAAACAACCAGGCTCCTATTTACTTAGCCTCTCTGTTCTCGCAATATATACCCTTGCGGTCACTCAGATCCACCCAAGCACACTGCCTCACGATCCCCAGATACAAACTACAGACAGCTGGCGGTGTTAGCTTCCCAGTCCTAGATGCCAAACTCTGGAACACACCGCCACTCACCATCAGATCCTTGCCATCTCCCACCCTATTCAAACACAAAGCCAAGCTTTGGCTATCCGCCTCTTCTGACCTACCGCCTTCACAGGCCATCTGATTCTCCCCACCTTGCTCTATTTTGACAACTATCACCCTGACTAGCTGCACTGCTATGTACTTTACTGCTCCTTACTGTAACTGATTGATTGTAAATGTAATCCTTGCCATGTATGTACCTGCTGCTCTAAGATATGCGCCCGGTTGCCTTCGGGCCTGGTGCGCTATACAAATAAAATAAATGCAAATACAAATACCAATGTTATGATATGATGAGTCATTCATAACGCGCATGTACACAAGTGTTTCTAGGTGTGACAAGACAATGGAGGGGAGGCCGAGGGAGGACAAAAACAAACGATCTTACTAGGCCTTGTGACATTCAGATTGTGCAAGTGCGATAACGCAAAGTGCAGATGGGAGGGCGCAAGGGGAAGTGCCAGGGAGAGGGGAGGGGGAAGTGCAATCAGGGTAGTGCTACTCTGAGTACATGCATTCAGGCCAGTGCTGCTCTGGGTAAGTGCAAGGAGGCAGGGGGGCTGTAGGTACCCAGTGAGTCTCTGAGAGTAGCCAGGCAACCAGTGAGAGCAGCAGGCAGGTAGGTCAGCAGGAGAGAGAGAAAGCAGAGGCAAAAAGGAAGGTATGGAGCTGCTTCCGGTACTTCAGGCGGTCCGGCTCAAGTTTGAGAGAGGCAGGGAGGCCATTCCAGATGGAGGGCAGAGCTATACCTCCCATTCTCTGACTGTAGAAGCGTCTGACTCTCAGAGAGTTTGAGGTGTCTGAGCAAAGGGCTTGAGAAGGAAGGGGGTGTTTTGGAAGAGAGGGTTGGATGTAGTGAGGGCCTGTCCTCAGAAATCCTTGTGGATGATGCAGAGGGTCTTGAACTAGATCCTGGCATCTACCGGGAGCCAGTGGAGAGATTTCAGGGCTGGAGCGATACAATCCCTGGGTTTGGGGCCAAGGACACATCTTGCACTCCTGTTCTGGATTAGTTGCAGAGGTCGGAGAGTAGCGGAAGGCAGATTGAGAAAGAAGCTGTTGCAGTAGTCCACCCTAGAGAGAACCAGGTCTTTGGAGACATTGAGCTTCTGGGGGGAAGTGAGAAAAGGAATACTACCTCTGAAGAGGTGCATCTGGTAGTGGGCCTTCTTGGATAGGTCTGTGATGTGAGCAGAGAAGCAGAGAGTGGAGTTGAAGATGACACCAAGGTTCTTTGCCTGAAAGGAAGGCGAATAAAGAGAGCACAAGGAGGGCGGCCAGAGTAAGATTTAGTGGCATTAAGGCAGAGATCGTTGGAGGCACACCAACCCTGAATCGTGGATAGACAGTCAGGAATGAGCGAGAGAGGCGAGGAGGCTGAGGGTAGCCTGAAAGAGAGCTGAATGTAATTTGCATAACACTGAAAGTTGGAGGAGAAGGTCAAGATCAGGTGGGCTAAAGGGGCCAAGTAGACATTGAAGAGCCAGGTTGAGAGGTTAGAGTCCTGGGGAGCACCACATGTGGATAGAGAGGTAGCAGAGAGAAAGGACCAAAGTTGGGCCTGGGAGGGTTGATCCAGGAGGAAGGACATGACATTTCCTCCTTATCCGTGTACGCGTGTTTTTCATACCTACAAGTAGTTGCAGAAAGCATTGTTGCTGCATGCATTGTTGGTGTAGTGTGAGGTCACTAATATTTCTGTTTACTACATGTTTCAACATGCAATGTTGACTACAGCACAAATCACTAGTAGTTATTTTCACTATATGTTCCTGAATGCAATGTTGGCTATGGCTCAATTCACTGGTACTCTTGCCTTGATCAAGTTCCAGCATGCAATGTTGGCTATGGCTCAATTAACCAAATCGCTACATCTAAAGAGGGTGGGGAGAGAACATGGCTTTGCCTGGTAATTCATCATGTGAGGAATTGGTATAGCGTTCATCGACACCCGTTTTTCTGACGGGTGTTTTTTTTGCATTTATTTTGGGGGTGGGCAAGGGCATATAAAGGTTTGGGAGGCTTTGGAAATAAAGAAAATAGGTAAATGATAGGGGGTTGGGGGGGCTGCCCCCCCACAAAATCATTAAAGAAATATTTCAAAAAGATTTTTCGGCAATAAATTATGCGGCAAAAGACCCCTGGGTCAATGGGTGTTGATGAAATGACATAGAACCAAGGAATTTTGGCCAAGTGAGTGAGTGCTAGAGTGAGTGAGTGAGTGAGTGAGTGAGTGAGTGAGTGAGTGAGTGAGTGAGTGCTAGAGCCAAAAGTGTCAAGGACAGTGAGCCAGGTCGGGTCTCAAGTTAATGCCATAATCCCGCTGTTGAGGATACAAGGCTACAGTGTTTACATAGCGATGCCTCTCAGCAGTCTCACTCCTCTATGGAATGCAGCAACATAAACTTCTGATTGAGTCACAAAACATGTCCCAGCTGTTCAGCGATTCATGTAGCATAAAGACTGACATCTGGGGGACTTTGAATCCATATTAATTAGGACTCCGGTTCCAACGGTAAATGTACTGTTACAATGTTAGACTGTAGTTATGGTTAAATTGGTGTTTCTATAGAAAGAGGCATTTTGGAAGTGCATGTAACTTTGGAACCGTACTGTTATGGACCTCACGCCACTCCCCACTCGCTATCGCCTGCCTGATTTTGGGGAACGTTTCGTCCTTGTTGGATTCCTCTGCAATTACCTGGCGCGCCAGGGCAACGGGCAGTGCAGATCCGACAGCCAGGTGTACGGCCTCTACGCAGTCGGCCACTTCAATGGAGTCTTGTAGCCTCCCCGAGCCCGGGTGGCGGGACAGATAGTCTGCCGGGTTGAGTGTTCCTGGGCGGTACTGTAATTTGACCCCGTACTCCATTAGCGAGAGCATCCATCGTTCAATGCGAGGTGGTGGTTTGGACGAGGTCCCTGATAGAATTGGGATTAGGGGCTTGTGATCCGTCACCACGATAACCGGTTTCCCCAGAATGTAAATGCGGAAGTGTTTACACCCCCACAGTATGGCCAAAGCCTCCCGCTCGATCTGAGAGTATCTCCTCTCTGTCTCAGTGAGGGCTTTGCTGGCATAAGCGATGGGCCTCATGGTTCCTTAATTGTCCGCCTGCATAAGAACTGCTCCTAGGCCCACGGGGCTGGCGTCGACCACAATTTCAGACTCCCGGTCCGAGTTGAAGTAAGCCATGGTCTCTTGCCCGGATAGGGCGTTCTTAATGTCATCGAACGCCCACTGCTCTTTTCCACTCAAATTCCATGCAACGTCATTCCTGGTGAGCGCTCTTAAGGGCTCCGATAGCGAGGCTAGGTCACGGATGAAGCGACCGCAATAGTTCACCATCCCCAGGAAGCTTCTAATCTCCGCTGGAGATGTTGGTGGAGCGGCTTCACGGATGTCCTTCACTTTCTCTGGATCAGGGGAAATCCCTCCAGCATGGAAAACGAAACCAAAGAACTCCAACCTGTCTTTCAGAAACTCGCACTTTTCTTTGTGTAAAGTTAGACCTAGAGTGCACAGTCTTTCCAGGGTGTTCTCTAGGCGCTTCAGATGTTCTGCCTCCGACCGGGCAAAGATGAGGATGTCGTCCGACATGTTGATCACCCCCTTGAGTCCTGACAGAGCCCCCCTGATGGCATTTTGGAAGACTTCTGCCGCGGACGAGACTCCAAAACTGAGCCGCTTGTATTGATACAACCCCTCATGAGTTGTGAAGGTCGTAATGTATCTGGACTCGGGGTGTAACTCTAACTGGTGATATCCAGATCGTAGGTCCAGTTTTGAGAATATTTTTGCTCCCTGGAGTTCCCCGACGACATCATCTAAGGTGGGCGTGATGTGGCGTTCCCTCTTGATGGCTACATTGGGTAGCCTCATGTCCACGCAGATGCGCACTGTGCCTGGCTTTTTAGGCTTCGGGGCTACTACGATTGGGGAGACCCACGGGGTGGGGCCTTCCACCCTTTCGATGATGTCTCGGTCAACCAGGGACTGCAACTCCTTCTCCACCTGGGCTCTCAGATGGAACGGGATGCGACGGTGTTTGAGAGCTGTTGGTCTCACTGACTCGTCTATGTGGAGGCGTATTGGATCCGCTTTCAGCTTTCCTATGCCATTGAAGATTGTCTCGAACCGTTGTAGTAGGTTCTCCAGGTCAGCGCAGTACACCGCAAATGAGAAATGGACAAGGTTTAGCGCTTCCGCGGCGGCGCAACTTAGGAGTGGGTGTGGGCTCACACTTGTGATGAAGAATCTTGCCTTGATTCTGGTCTGTCCATGAGTCACCGGTGCTACGAACACTCCCTGGATGGGGAGCGGAGTGTGTCCACCAAAAGCATATATGCGTGCCGTGGACTCTGCCAACCCTGGTGGGCCAGGCAACGCATTGTAATGTTCAGTCGCTAGCACACAGATGGATGCTCCAGTGTCTATCAGGACTGGCGTGGGTGTTTCCCCAATGTTCACTGTGCACTTTGGCTGACGCCGTTTCCCTGGGTCTTTGGCGATACTGGAGATGAAGAAAATTTCGTCCTCTTCTTCCTCTTCTTCTGCGATGTTCAAGTCTTGCATGCCCTGTTCAATGGACGACACACCCCTTATCCTCCTAGAGGTACCTCGGCCAATTCTCTCCAGACCTCTTGACTCTGCGACTGGTGTCGTTGCCCTGCACACTCTTGCATAGTGTCCCGGAGTGCCACACCTGCCGCAGGTTCTTGATTTGGCGGGGCACTCGCCTACATGTGGCAGGTCATATCCGCAGTATTGGCATGATGGAGCATTGCTGTGACCGGTGGGTGGGTCTCCACCTCTTGGCGCCCATCTTGCCTTCCCAGGTGCATAGCAACCGACTGCAAAAGCTTCTTCCTCCTTCTTTGCATTAGTAGCAGCGTCCATCTTCGCCCCCCTGGCATCAGCCAGTTCATACGCTCTCCCCATGTGTAGAATTTGTTGTAGGGTTAGCCCAGGTTCTCTCAAAACCTGCCTCCGCTGTTTTCCGGAGCTGCACCCTTGCAGCAACTGGTTGCGAACCATCTCCTCTTCGTTACCTCATCTGCAGGAGCTTGCTAGGTGTTGGGGTCGCGCACAGAACTTGTCCAACGATTCATCATCTCGCTGCTTCTCCGCACCCATGACAAACCTGTCAAAGTCTACGTTTGCCATGGGGAGGAAATAATCCCTGAGTGCTTGTTTCACTGCAACGTAGGTGGCCACAGGGATGGTCAGCGAGTCATAGATTTTGTGTACCTCCATCCCTGCCGAGTATACCATGATGGCGATTTTCTCTGCATCTTCCGTGACCCCTGCGGCCGTGAAAAACATTTCTAGCCGTTTCACCCACAGGAGCCATTTCGGACCCAGCTCAGATGGAGGGCCTGTGGTATCAAATTCAGGCATGGGGCTTAGCGTGCTGTTCATCCTGCGTGGGATGGGGGCAATTGCACCATCCTGGTCATCCTCTTCCCCCATTTTGGTGAATAGCACTCACCAGTACTTGCTGGACACCTTCTGTGGCTGTTGGGCTGGTGTGCTGAGTCCCTTTTGCGATGTGGTGCTCCTCTTGCATCCGTTTCTCCTCCTGATGACTTGTGCCACAGCCCTGTAGATGTGAGGGCTGTGGGATTTCCAAAAATTGCTTCTGGGCAAAGCAAAAGTGCAAGTGGCGCACGAGCACCCTCACGGGCCGCTACCACTGCCTTTCACATGTTGACCAAGATGGCCGCCGGCCATACGCATGGACTCGTGTAAACGCGAGTCAACGTTCTTCTCCTGCAACGTTGCCGGAGCGGAGGATGGCTCCCGCGCCGTCCTCGTCGCCAGTGTTATGTATCGTGGGGGTGATGGGGGGGGTGGGCCACGCAATCACACACACACTCGCTCCGCATACATTCAAGGAGCCACGCCGGAGACGTGTGGATGGTTGCGGTCCCCGGCGCCAACTGCCGCACGGGCTGTGTTTATTCACACTGCGCATGCGTGAGCCTCATTCTGGCTCACGCATGCGCCCAACAGCGTAGTAATACGCAACACGTACCTGCATGAAACTTGTCAAACAAATAATACATCCGCCGCTAAATTCTTCTGCAAAGTTCCTTGAAGTCCCGTCCTTAGTGGCCAAAGTTAAAGGGGAGATTCTTGTGGAAGGTTCATGAAGTCCTGCCATTGGTGGCCAAAGTTATTGGGGAGATTCTTGTGGAAGGTTCCTTGAAGTCCCGTCCTTGGTGGCCAAAGTTATAAGGAGGTCATTAACGTTGGATTTCCCGTTTCCCATTTAAATTCCCATTGGGAAATTTTGCCCTCAATTGTAGAAAAAACAATGGACAAATGTCCACCAAATCTTTGCGAGGAGCTGGAATCTGGGTGGCCCTGAATTGTGTTGTTTCGTGGCAATCTGTCCAGTATTTAAAATAAATATCTGAAGCAGTTAGACTTGTGTATGTTTTTTTCATTTGAATTCTCAAATCCTCAACTTTTAACTTCACTTGGGTTGTTTAAAGAGAAAATTATTCACATCGATTGTCTGTGACCGGATCCATGGACATGTGTAGGTATTCACTGTATCGGGTCTTAGAATGACGGTGAATACAGATTGGTTGAGATCTGAGTGGGACATTTGAAGCACCGGCTCTCTTGGATTTCAGCACCAGGAAGTCCTTTGAGAAAATGGAGAGAAGGGACATATAGAAGCCTTTCGAGTCTTTTCTTGATATTATGTCGACGAGTAAGGAGAAATCCATATCCATCACCGATCATCCAATACGCAGCCTTAGGAAGCTGCGATAGATACTGGTTTTATTGACTTCCAGCTGTGGAGAAAATGGACACTGAAAACGGCCCCAAACATGTGGCTCCTCAACATAGAAACCTCAGAGGTGTGATCAGGCTTTACACATTGATCTGCATACAGAAGCGATAGCATGATACAATCATACATTTACTTGGTTGCATAGACAATGCACTTCCTAACAGAGCATCCTTCGACCGTGGGAGGCACCATTTGAGACACACTACACTGTACAGTTCTGCTTGGCCTCCCCACGTCACACAGAGCACCACCTCTAGCAGATCTTTCCATTATATGTAATAAGACCTGATCCAGCATCTACCCCCCACGTGGTCCCTGTTCAGGTTCTCAGGTGGCGTAACACATGGTTGGTGTCGCTGGGTGCACCTGCACCTCGGACGCCTTCAGAGGTTCAGTTCATGCTTACATGGCCTTTTGGCTCATCAGAGGAATCGGAAATGGACCTTCTTTGGAGAAAAACAATTCTTTTTGGAGATGGCAATCCTTGAAATCTGTGGATTTACCTTAATGGGTGATTTGGAAGCTCTAGGCAGTCAGTAACCAATGAAAGTATTGTACCAGTCACCTGACCTGTATCCTGCAGATGAAAATGTCATATGCTGTTGGGCATCCAAATCGAAGAGTTTCTCTCAGCAATAAAGCCTTTCAGGGTACTGCTTTCCCCCCAAAAAATAAAGGCACTTAAAAAAAATATTGTTTTACTTGTTTGTAGAGATTTAAAGTACTGTATTCCTTTTGTAGAATAACTTCTTTTCTAATGAATGTATGTTGTTCGGTCATTTTTTGTGGTAAAAGCTTAAACAGATCATGTTATTTTTTAAACCACGTGAAATAAGTGCTTTATTTAAGCAATATGCCCCAAGCCACGGGGGCATTACTGAGTCAGGCCCGGGGACCTTAGTTTTCGCTCGGGTCTTAACGAAGACCCCGGGGCATTAACTGACTCGGTAATGGCCCCACGGCGAGAGGCATATTTCTATTAGTACCCCGTCCCGCATGACCGGGGTACTAATAGAATTCTTTGCTGTTCTCACTGGTTACTAATAGGGTTTCAAGTGCTTTGCCAGAATATTAAAAGTGCTAACATTAATTTACTGTATATGTGGTTCGTATGATCTTCTGCAGCAAATCAAATGTTTGTTACAAAATAGGTAATATGTTATTGAACTGAATTGATTGTTTATTTGTACAGTGCTTATACATAGTGTGTTTCAAAGCGCTTCCAGGAGGGAGGTAACATGGGAGAAAAACAATTACATTCTTGCAAGTCCTTGAAACAATTCAGAATGTGAGAAATAACTATCATAGTCAGCCTGACGACATTTCAGATAGTGCAAGTGCAAAGAACAATGAAGGAGAAAAGGAGAAGGGAAAAAATGAGACAAAACCAGCAGTAACATTACTATGCTGACGACAATTGATGTAGTGCATAAGTATACAACAGGAGGAGGAGGGGTATGAGGGGGAGAGGAGTGAGGGAGAGGCGAGGAACAAAACAAGCAACTATCATAAAAGGTCAAATGACAATTCAGAAAAGTGCGGGGGGAGAGGAAGGAGGGGACAAGGAGGGAACAAGGAGGGAAGGGGGGACATACAAGCTGCTATCAAAGGTCAGGGACAAATGATAAGAGTAAGTGCTAATGAACATAAATAAAAAAAGGGGGAGGGGCAGGGGGAGGAGGAGAGGGTGGGTGACTGTGAAAGGATAGGAGGCTATGATTACTATGCCTGACCGTAATTGAGGTAGTGCCAGAGAGTTACCGGAGGAGGGAAAGGGTGAGGAGTAGGGGAGGAGGGAGTAGAATAGAAAGGAGGGAAAGGAGGAGATGAGCTAGCAGGGAGCAAGGGGGCCAAAGTCAAAGGGGGCAAGGGGATGGGAGGGGCACACAGAACGTCACAGGGGCAGTGGGGTGGGTGGGGGGCACACTTGGTCACAGGGGGCAATGGGGTGGGTGGGGGCCCACAGAGGGACACAGGGTAAATGGGGTTGTGGGGGGAACACAGGGTCACAGGGGCAATGGGGTGGGTGGGGGCACACAGAGGGACACAGGGGTAAGGGGATAGGTGGGGGCACACAGAAGGTCATGTGCAGTGGGGTGGGTGGGGGGCACACAGAAGGACACAGGGGACAATGGGGTGGGTGGGGGGCACACAGAGGGACATGGGGGGCAATGGTTGTGGGTGGGGTTCACAGGGTCATGGGGGCAATGGGGTGGGTGGGGGTACACAGAGGGTCATGCGGGCCATGGGTGGGTGCAGGGCACACAGAGGGTCACAGGGTCAATGGGGAGGGTGGGGGCACACAGGGTCACAGGCAATGGAGTGGGTGGGGGGCACACAGAGGGGGAGCAATGTGGTTGGTGGGGGGCACACAGAGGGTCATGGGGCAATGGAGTGGGTGAGGGGCACACAGAGGGGGAGCAATGTGGTTGGTGGGGGGCACACAGAGGGTCACGGGGCAATGGGGTGGATGAGGGGCACACAGAGGGGGAGCAATGTGGTTGGTGGGGGGCACACAGAGGGTCACGGGGCAATGGGGTGGGTAAGGGGCACACAGAGGGTCATGGAGCAATGGGGTGGGTGAGGGGCACACAGAGGGACATGAGGGGCAATGGGGTGGGTGGGGTTCACAGGGTCATGGGGGTAAATGGGGTTGGTGGGGGGAACACAGGGTCACAGGGGCAATGGGGTGGGTGGGGGGCACACAGAGGGTCACGGGGCAATTTTATAGTTAATAATGTTATAGTTTATAATGTCATGATATAGGTAATGCGTTATATTTTTCATATTATAGGTAATATGCTATATTTTGCATACTATTGGTAATATGTTATATTGTGCATACTAAGCATAGTATTTGTAATTAGTACCTGGTGAGGGTCAACCAGAATGAAACAAACATTCTGATTGGTCCTCGCTGGGGCTTTACCCGGCTGGGAATCCCTTGTCTGGGATTCCACTCCTTTGTCCCCAGTGGGGTGCGTGGCAGCCCCTCAGACAATGAGGAGGCTCGAAGTGAAGCCATCCCTGCTCTGAGACTCCATACAGCTGGAGGCTGCCATCGTCCCCTGCTGGGGATTAAGGTAAATTTGTTTTTTTCCTCCCCCCTCCCCTGCTCACAATCCCCTCCCCACCCTCCCAACCCCACTTACCTTCATATTTCTCCTTTTCAGGAGCAGGCGGGCTGGGAAACTTCTGTTGCCAGCACGTCCGCTACCAATGTCCGCCATAGAAAGGGAAAACGTGCTTGCATAAAAGGACAATCTTCAATTTGGCCAGGCAGTTGATGTGGGTAGGAGCAATGCCCCACTTATTTGTCCGTCTTTTACCAGAATTGCACCATGTATATTTTTCTTTGTCTGGCAATGAGTGGATTTCCTGAACTACATTTACACCCAGTTCTGCTCTTAGACCGTCCCCTGGCGCACTAGAGCCAATCCCTATCATGTTCCTTAAAAAGTCATCCTGTACCACGTCCAGCCTAGTACAGTTTGTGTGTCCCCATATTTCACATCTGTATAATA
The DNA here is from genome assembly GCF_040938575.1 of Ambystoma mexicanum. NCBI lineage: Eukaryota > Metazoa > Chordata > Amphibia > Caudata > Ambystomatidae > Ambystoma > Ambystoma mexicanum. The sequence goes on along the minus strand of NC_090936.1, from coordinate 1,208,501,283 downwards.
CAGATGTGTCTATTTTGATTTTCATGACCCTTAAGCATTTACCCAATCTCTTTCCCCCATACTTAGAGTAGATGTGACTTAGCCCTCTAAGACCCGCTTGTGCTCGTTTTAGGGTCCTTTGATATGGTTGCCACTCTGATGGAACACGATTCCTCAATAATTGTAAGTTTTACCACTGGAATATTTACATCATTTATCGCCCACACTGGCTTATTTCTGTGGTTACCAAGTTGCACTATTTTTGTTTTTGGAGATAATGCTCCTTAAGGAATTTAGCCGCATAACTTAAAGATTCTTGAAGACCAATCTGTGTTTGATCAAGCAAAGGCTTATCATCAGTGTACATTAATGCTCCATATTTTGTCCCATTTATTGCTAGGGGGTTAGTCCTTGCTAATGAATTGGGTGGAAGTTCGATAGAAACAAAATTATACAGGGATTATTTATGTAATAAATGGATACTGAATTCTGTATTAATATCTAAATTATTGCAGGCATGTTGTTGTTAAGTAGTATGTTGAAGCATGTATAGTCTCAGGTGGAACTTTATTTTGAACAAATTAGTAGGTACTCATTTTACGACTACTCATTGTGGGATCATACATGCAAGAAACCACGTGATTTAGAACAACTTAATTTATTGTTTGCAACTTTCCACGTGTAGGATTCAGAGTAGGACATTTTGCTGACCTGTTGAAGATTTACTTGCTTAAGAAGGTTGTTGACTGCTGTAAATTTCCACTTTCTATTACCCCAGAGTGTTGCAAGCCACTTTTGTTGTCTCATAAAGGCCATAAGGGAATATGTCACTAGAAAGAGAAAGAGCAGTGAGCCAGTGCAATCGAGCTAGCTTCATCGAATGATATGAGTTTGTTTTCCCAATCTCAAATGGATTGTTTTTTTCGTATGACCCAATGTTTCTATTTGAGAGAAGGTGCTCGACTCCCTTGCTTCGTGAAAGGGTATCTTGTCGAGAATACATAAAGTCCTGGTGACAGTGAGCATGACAGAGAGGCAAAGATTTGAGAGATGTTGGATTGAACTTACGGGAGAGGAAATAATGGACGTTGAATGAGCAAAGATCTTCATGGTAACCTTTCATGGAAACCTGTTTACCTCCACTATGGAACATACTTATAAAATGTTACATGGTCGGTGTCGGGATCCCTTGAAGATCTTGAGAATGTTTATTGGCGCTTCCCCATACTGCCCAATAGAATGTGGGTAAGTAGTCTCACTCTCCCAAATGTGGTAACATCACCCCAGGATATGTATTTTTTGGGATGAATTCCTAAACAGGATTAAAGAGATCACAGGGGAACAGCTCAGTTTAGACCCTGTCCAGATTCCCTTGGGTATCACAGCTAGGGACAGGGCAGAATATCGATTTCCCAGGATGTGGGAGGCAATGTTTAGAGCTGGGAGATTGGCGATAGACCAGCAATGGAAGGAAGGACGGGTGCCCATGAAAAGGAATCGTAAAAAAAGCTGACAACTGACAGCTTTGGTCAATGACCCCTTAGGGTCCTTCCATGAGGAATGGGAACCTCTGCTAACCAGATGCAAGAAGAATATGATGGCCCTTCATGTTATTCTGGAAAATGGTATTGAAGTGTTTTAGGTTGTATTAAAAAATAAATGCCAATAAAAATCAAATGTAAAAAAGAATAATAATATCTTATGGCTGGGAAGGAGCACTTTGCTATCTATTGTACATATTTCAACATTATCATCCGCCTGTAAGCCTGAGGCCACCAAACAAGAATCGGCTCTAGAATATGGTTTAAAAATACTGGTGAGGACTGGGTGCTCTTAATCACAATGGAAAAGGATATCTCACACTCAGCCTACACTTCGGCAAGGATCGCTAGCCGTGAGATGTGGAATACAATGAAGCAATATCCTCACAAGGTTGCAGGTTATTTAATGGGAGTTTTGTTTATTCTGCAGGTAATGCTTAGGTCAAGCTTTGAGTAACAAAGAACCCCCACACAGGACATTTTGTGGGTGGCAAAGCCACTATATGAGGCAGCTTTTTTAAACTTATATTTAGGCCTTGTATTTTCAGTGAAATACGATAAATACTGGAAAAACACCCCAGAAGAAAAAGTGTCTCTGAGGTTAAAACTGAAAAACACATGTTCCTCTATCCCAGTGTTGCCGTAGAGTGGGCAGCGATGGGGTGATGTTTGGGGTGAAGGGGTGGCTGGAAAGGGGGCTTGGCAGACAATGGGAAAAGGGCCCTGCCCCCATGTATGCTTGTTTCGCCCATTGCTTTCTCTCCTGTTCCATGTGCTTATTAAAAAACACTGGACATTCAATGGTACATCGTTATCTTTGTAAAAAGAAATTGTGTATGTCAGTGGTCAGAGCAGCTATTTTGAGGAATTGTAGAATATGAGCAATTTTTGTGGTTGTCGATTCACGTCTCAAAATTGGCTAGAATTCCTCAAAATAGCCCTTGATCTCTGACAAATATTTGTATTTGCCAAAAAAGGGTTTGACATGGATTCTTCAGTGTCTCTGTTTGTGGCCATAGACCCTCTGTGTATGTTTATCTGTCCGGAGGAGAGCTGAAAAGTGTCAGCGGCCTGTTGGCTTTGAAAGAAAAGCTGTGTGAGCCTTCCACGTAACAGGCTCACATGAGGCCACGGTGTCACGGTCACCTCCCGACCTCTTGTTGCTCTCTAGCGCACCCGAACCCAGCGACTCATCAGAAGCTGCAGGCCCCTTACTTGCTGCTTAGCACTTTGTTTCTTCAAGGAGAGTTTTTTTTAATTAGGAGCGATTTATAAATGGTGGCTTATTTAAGGGACAATTGTTTTGGACAAGACACTCATGACTTTTATGTGTGAATAAATTCAAATGAACATTTTTATTCTGAAAGCACACAGAAAACACAAGTTAGTTGCCTATATCTATGCAGTCCTCCAGGCAATATCCCACAAAAGAGTTTTAAACTGACTACATTCTTTTCAGATTCTCATATTTAACATAAAAGCGTGTTTATTTTTTTGAGAATGTAATATTTTCATCACATCGTAGATGAAACTTGCATTTGACAAACACAAACAGGCCACCCTTTCACACGTTACATATGGTTATGAGCCTTTCAAAACCCAAAGGCCTTTTTTTACCTTTTGCTGAATTGCATTCTGATATTGGTAGTCTGCCAGACATGGTGGGCGAATAATGCCACAATTGAACACCTTTAGCCTAAAATAGTTCTATAAGCATTTATAGGAAAGGGATGGGAGCAGCAGGGGCACGTCAGCATAAGGAAGAGGATTGCAAGAATTTTCAGCAGATAAATTGAGATCTGGGCTTATTGGACTCCCTGACCCCCCCTGCCTTCCGGCGACCCGCCATTTACGGTTTACTCTCCCTTGCTGGTCAAATAGCACAGTGAGCTAAGCGCTCGCCCCTTATATCTGTGCATAACCTGCTGCGGCAGGTTCGAATCCAGCAGGATGAACTCATCCTTCCAAGGTAGATAAATTGAGTACCACTCTGTTGGATAATGATGTCTTCTGTTATTTCAGTGCTCTGAGACCTACGGGTGTGTGGCGCTATATAAGAAATACATTATTATATATTTATGTGAGTACCTTACTATATGGTATGTGTACTTTCCAAGTTATTTCTACAAAGCAGAGTATTTTTGAAAGCCAGGCATGTGGGGTGAGGAGGGAAAATGATGAGAAGGCAAGTGAGTCATGAATATTCGCCCAGGGCGTGGCAAGAGAGGTTGCAATCCTGGAGACTGGTGCAGTTATTTTTCTCTGATTGTGGCTTCTTTTCAGGGAACAAGTAAAGGATACATGTGGGAGGACAGTGTAACTTTTTTTTCCAGAGGGTGGACGCAGCACCTTGTTTATTTATTTTAAGGTTGTCAAGCTTGCGCAAGTATTTGGCTACCAGGATTTTACCCAGGTTGTCATGTTCCCAGTGCAGACGCTTGCCCACAAGAAAACAAGCACTTGTCTTGTATTGGGATTTTGTTTTTCAGGAAATATTTGAATACAGATTGCAGTGTTTGAAAGGTGTGCACCTTTTACACTTTGCCAGCATATTTATTGGAACATTTCCTCTCTCAGGACATTTTTCTGGTGTTCATTACTTTTTCCAATGCTCTTTTACTTTGAATACTTTCTTCTAAAGGGAAGGTCAATTGAACTACATTTGTATATTTCCCTTTAAGATATGTTCACTTATTTTGTGTATATTCGTCCCAGTTCTGGTCTTTCCAGAGCACTTTGCATCTACACACCCTCCTCTCTGGATATTCGCATTTACACGTCCCGCAGCCTAGGTCGTGTAGCACTCACTTTCTAGCACTTCGTCCATGGCTCACCCATGGGCTCTGACACCCCAGCCCTTACCCCCTCTTCCCTCTTCCTTTCTGCACTTGCACGTTCTGAATACTCACAAGGCCTAGTAGGTTCACCCACCTCCCTTTTCCCCCTCTGCTCTTAAATATCATGTTATAATGTTGTAATATATATCCCACTCTCCCTCCCTCCATGCCCTGTGGGCAATTTGAAAGAGTATATTCTTATTGTATAAGAGCCTAACAAGCAAACAATAAATAAAGCCAAATAAATGGGTGCCAGATTTTGATTTTCGCAATGGGGACAGAGTGAAGCCAGAGAGTTGTGCTCATCCTCAGTCAAACACTACATTTTGCAGCAGGAATAGGAAAAAAGCCATATGATTTACAGGAAGATATAAAACTATAGCATCTCAGCAACAATCACCTAACCTGCTGAGTTGTCTGTGCACCATTTTGCCATAGGATACCCTGCTATTCACACTTGAAATATTTGTGTATAGGCGTGTTACAAATGCCATATCATATCATATCATAGCATATTCCTGCACCCGGTAAACACTTTTGACATGCTCACCCCCTCCAGTCAAGTCTCAGGGGGTACATTAATAAGACCCGCTTCTCAGTGTGTAGTGAGAAGCACTTGATAAACAGTTAGTTTATTTCTTTTCAAATAAATCCTTATCTCCACTAGAGTGAGTGTTCCTGGGAGAATCCTTATATCACACTATGCCGTATCTGCTAAGTCACACATATCAGCCATTAGATACCAGCATGACTGGCTCCCAGTACGCGAACGTATCATGTTCAAATCACTCACATTAACGCACAGATGTTTTCACCAGATGACCCCACCTACCTAGCTGATCATTTCACTATTACACAATGCACCAGACCCACAAGAGCATCCTATCAGCACCGGCTCAACACACCTATGTTCAAGTTGCAAAACGCTGGTGGTAACAGTTGCCCCTCGTTCACCAGCAAACACTGGAGCTCACTGCCGCTCACACTCAGAGCTCAAGAGTCATTCTGGATTTTCAGGAAACAACTCAAAACGCACCTCTTCTCGCAAAGCTTGTGCAACTAACTTACCTATTACAGACCGTCCTGCCTTCAGCTGCTCTTGCTTCGCCCCCAATTCTGTAAATATCCGTTTTTGTGTACATGCTCTTGCTTTCTGTAAGGCCACCTCCAGGTTGCATGTCTTTGTATTCGCGTTCTGTGTAACAAATGTAACTTTTACACTACGTAAGAAAGTGCCCAGATGCCTTTGGTCTCGATGCGCTATATATGCTTCAAAATAAATAAATAAATACATCTGGAAAGGTTGTTTTCACAAATCAAAGCCTTCATGTGTAGAACAGAAAGGACGAGAATGGGCAAAGAGTCCCTGAAAAAGTATTGCATGATTTTCTGCAATCATTTTGACTTGTAGAAATGTTATTCTTGGATTAGCACATAGATGTTTATTCCCCTGAAAGTGTTCATAGCATCTTGCTCTGGAAGACATTACCTTACTTATGGACGCAATGAAACAATAAACAAATATTAGTGTCTTTACAGTGGAAAGAAAACGTTATCTGCAATGTTTTGAAGGGGCAAATGGCAAAGCACTGATAAACACAGATTTTTAAATGTTTTGAAAACACTGGTAAAACACCCCGGGTTGTAAAAATAAATGAACACCTAAAACAGGAAACCCTACTTATAGTCCTTATAAATGAGTAAATGTCAAACAATTTTGCTTCATCTAGTGGCGACTACTGGAAGCAAACTCTAGAAAGGTCATTAAGCGTATTTTCTAGGGTTTGCTTACAGTAGTCTTCTCGTTTCACATTCAGGGTCATCTTTGGACCACTTCGATCACCCTGAAGAAGGCTGCTAAGTATTACAGGTAGCTGAAACCGGTTGATCTTTTAGCTTGAGCAAATGGATCCTGCGGAACATGACCTAATGTTTTAGGGACATTGGATTCAGAGAAAGTGGCCTAAATAAACCACGACAAGTGTCCTATGTCCTTTATAATAGACATTTGCTTTAGATGTAGGGGAAATATGTTTGTCGTTTATACTTGAGAATCACAAGTCAGAGGACCTAGAAAGAATTCTTGACCATTATTCGCCCCACTGCCTCTTATTTTTCACTTTTAGATAGATGGAACAACACTGTACCTATATAGCTAGGCTCCTCTATGGGGTGTGCCAAGTATCGCCGTTTCTTAATTGTCACGCGTATAGAGGAGCTGTTACCTTATCCTATGCATGGGCACGCATGTAAACCAGCCGAAACATAGGTGTTGTTCTCTTATCATGCATGGTGAACCACACAGGGCAGTGGAACAAGATCTGGGCAGCAGAGTGAGCATCCGGAAGTGCTGAAAATTGACTCCCACATCATAATAGGGTAAAAAGTCTCAACTGTCGCTCTAGTGTACAAGGTGGGGGACAGAGTGCAGCCACAGAAATGATGGCTGTCCCTTACTACACACAGGCAGATCCCAGGCGATGCGGCCATGCTCTACATTAGTGAAGTCGGTCCCTCCTTGCCAGTACCCCCCAAACAAGGGGGTACACAGCAGTTATTCCCCGTTGTAAACGCGCAGCCACTTGAATAGCTTGGTTACTACAGGATGGAAGCCCTGCAACCTTTGGCTTGTCGAAAGCTTTGGACTACAAAACCCATCATTCATAGCCATCATTGTTAATGGTAAGTGCTCATGGGAATTGTAGTCCAAAAGATCTGGAGCAATGGAGGTTCCAGACCCTTGGATGCCATTTGTGCATGGATGCTGTTGCTATTAGTTGCCCTGATAAGGGCACAGAGTGAGTCTTCTTGTATAGTGTGTAGTCCTCAAAATACCTTTGGCTTGTCAGATGCTAGGACTACAAGTGCCATCATTCATAGCCATCATTCCTAATGGTAAGGGGTCATGGGAATTGCAGTCCAAAAGATCTGGCGAGCTAGAGATTTCAGACCCTTGAATGTCATTTGTGCAGGGGTGCTGTTGCTATCATTTGCCCCGGTAAGGGCAGAGTGGGGCTCTTGTCGATACTGTCATCTTCAAAATACCCCAAACACCAGTCTTGCAATACAATGTGCTCTCTGTAAACGGAAAGTCCCCTGACATCTTACTTTTAAAGTGTATAATGGAAAGTTACAAAAAGGCGGCAAGCCTCCAGGTTCTTCATTAACAGCTTCCCAAAAAAGAGATTTGCAATGAGTAGAACAAATTCACATGTGCACGTATGTCACACATGAAGAACTGCTGAGGTGCTTGAAAGCGGCCATCATTTCGAGAGTGTGTTAATTACGAACAATGAAATAATTAATCCAGCCCAGAGGGGAAAACAACCCTGACACTTTAATTAAAAGAAAGACAACACGAGCCGTCCGCAGATCCATCATACACATTTTTACGATTTTCTTCGATTTAATTCTTGTCATCGCGCGCCACAGACGCTGATATAATGAATGTTTTCAGAACTTCTGCTGTGTTCCGCACACACAACGCGTAAAACACGGAAATCCGCGCCCCCGCCGCATAAAGTTGATGAAATAATTATGGCGCGTTTTCTGGAGCGCGACGCGAGATGAATTTTCATCCGATGAAATGACAGTCGAGTGAGGATGAAATGTGTGCATACTCTGCCGGGAACAGGAACAATGGGGGGGAGGCGAGAACCCGGCCCACTTGCTTCACAGCGTGCATGATGCCAACGTCTGCACCACATGTGACAGGTGCTTCTGCAGCCCACACGTGCAGCACATGTCAAGTTGCACGTGAAACATACACCCTTCAGCCCGCATGACGTGTGCTCCTTCTGGTGGCAATGGTGCATTTCAAATAAATCGGTTGGTTTGCAAGACTTTCTCTAAGTGTCACTTACACCCAGAGAAATAGCAGGTAATCAGAACATGTGTGTAAAAAACTCCTCTAAAACATGAAATCGAATTCATCAAACACAGCTCCAAAGGGTTTTAAAACAAACCGATTAAAGCCAAGATATCCCGGACACCCCTACATAAAAAGACATGTTTTATTTCACACAAAAACTTTGTAATTCATACAATAAATACAATCTATTAAAAGATCAAAAACCTGAAAGTGCTTGGTTTTCAACTACTCTGGGTAAATACTATTATTATTATCATTATTTATTATATAACAATCTAGAGTTCATCATAGAAAAACCCACAGGAATACAATGTGGTGAACTTTCTAAAACAACAATGTTGTTTGTCAAGATTACTTTAACATTGATGTGCAATATGTTGTTGTCGACACGTGTTTCGATCCACATGAAACTTACTCTCGTATCACTCTTGTTATGATATGATATGATAGTTTATTTATATAGCGCCTATACACAAAGTGTTTCGAAGCGCTTCAAGGCAAGGGAGGGAACAAGAGAAAATACAATGACATTCTTACAGGCCATGAACAGTAAGGATGTGAAATTAACTATCGTACTCGGCCTGACGACATTTCAGATAGTGCAAGAGCTAAGACATAGATAAGGAAGGGAGGGGGAGAGTGGGAAGGAAATGGAAACAGGCGACTACATGCTAGGCCTGACATTTCTGGTAGAGCCGGAGAAAATCAAAAGGTGAGGGAGAGGGGTGCAGAAAGGGAGGGGAGGAACAAAACAAGCGACTATCGTACTAGGCCTGACAACGTTTCAGATAGTGCTGCAGGGAGGGGGGGAAACAGTAAGGGGATGGGGGAGCGACAGACGAGGTTGCTATCATACTAGGTCCAGGGACAATTCTGATAGAGTAAGTGCATAGAAGAAAGTAAGGGTAGGAGGGAAGGAGATAGGAAAAGGGAGGGGGGAGGGGAGGAGGGAACAGAGAGTAAGCAGTCAAAAAGAGTGGAGAAGCAAGCGGGGAGAGCGAATACAATTGCAGACGTCAGTAATAACACATAATGTTGCAAGCCAGGATACAAGATGCAGATGGGAACAGCATGATTCAGGGGGTGCAACGTCCTTTCATCGCAGGATGTTTTTTCGCTGGGCTTTTTACCGTGATTTTTCATAGAATTTTTTGGGGGGTTTGGGAAAATATATATATTGAGTATTGGGTGTGGGTGTTCGGGGATATATAAAAATAATTAAATGGGCTGGGAGTTAGGGGGCACCCCCCAAAAAAAAAATGTATGAGATTTTTCCGTTAAAAAATCTGCTATAAAAAACATCCTGTGATGAAATGACATGGAAGCTATTCAGCGTTGCCATGAGTACAAGATGCAAAGGAACTCCAGCATGAGAGTAGAGAAAGGGTGACGCACCGTGAATCAATGAAGTCCATAAAAGTAAAATCCAGCATTGGCCACAAGACGGTGATGGTGAAACCAGAATGTAGCAGGACAGACTCCTGCAGAAGTAGGCTGGAGGGGGCAAGGGGGAGCAGGGTAAAAGAATCAAGCAAAACAGGCAACACCTGTGTGTGAGAATGGAGGGGGACACAAGGGAACATCACAGGGGGACCAGAGGGGCTGGGGATGGCCTGTGGGGACAGAGGGTGTAAACACACGTTGGTGCATGCTTACCTGCTGTCTTAGCAGGGGTTCGGGTCCTGGATCCTCCTGGTCCGAACAGGTCCAAGCATGAATTGCCCTTTTCTTTGACTGCCATTCGCTTTGGACGCCCGGGCGAGAGACGCCCTTGATCTAAGAGTTAAGAGCAGGAAGGAAGAGGCAGGGCTAAGAAGGTGGGTTTTGCTTAGGCCAGGTGACCTAGATCCACTTACACCTGCTCCCCAGCTGCAAAGGAAAAGAGGCTGGAGGGCTCCTTAAGTAGGGAAAAGAGCGGCAAGCCTGAAGGCACCAGGTGGTCGGGGCTTGCTAAGTGGTGAAAAAGAGCAGCAACCAGGACGGCACCAGTTTGGTGGTGCTTAGGCCAGGTGACCTAGATCCACAAACATCTGCTCCCCAGCTGCAAAGGAAATGAGGCTGGAGGGCTCCTTAAGTAGGGAAAAGAGTGGCCAGCAGGAAGGCTCGAGGTGGGCGGGGCTTGCTAAGTGGTGAAAAAGAGCGGCAAGCAGGAAGGCACCAGGTGGGCGGGGATTAGGCCAGGTGACCTAGATCTACGTACACCTGCTCCCCAGCTGCAAAGGAAAAGAGGCTGGAGGGCTCATTAAGAAGGGAAAAAAGCGGCAAGCAGGAAGGCACTAGGTGGGCAGGGCTTGCTAAGTGGTGAAAAAGAGCGGAAACCAGGAAGGCACCAGATGGGTGGTGCTTAGGCCAGGTGACCTAGATCCACTTACATCTGCTCCCCAGCTGCAAAGGAAAAGAGGCTGGAGGGTTCCTTAAGTAGGGAAAAGAGCGGCAAGCCTGAAGGCACCAGGTGGGCAGGGCTTTCTAAGTGATGAAAAAGAGCAGCAAGCAGGAAGGCACCAGGTGGGCGGGGCTTAGGCCAGGTGACCTAGGTCGCCTTACACCTGCTCCCCAGCTGCAAAGGAAAAGAGGTTGAAGGGCTCATTAAGTAGGGAAAAGAGCGGCAAGCAGGAAGGCACCAGGTGGGCAGGGCTTGCTAAGTGGTGAAAAAGAGCGGCAACCCCAGAAGGTACCAGATGTGTGGTGCTTAGGCCAGGTGACCTAGATCCACTTACACCTGCTCCCCAGCTGCAAAGGAAAAGAGGCTGGAGGGTTCCTTAAGTAGGGAAAAGAGCGGCAAGCCTGAAGGCACCAGGTGGGCGGGGCTTGCTAAGTGATGAAAAAGAGCGGCAAGCAGGAAGGCACCAGGTGGGCGGGGCTTAGGCCAGGTGACCTAGGTCCACTTACACCTGCTCACCAGCTGCAAAGGAAAAGAGGCTGGAGGGCTCATTAAGTAGGGAAAAGAGCGGCAAGCAGGAAGGCACCAGGTGGGCGGGGCTTGCTAAGTGGTGAAAAAGAGCGGCAAACAGGAAGGCACCAGGTGGGCGGGGATTAGGCCAGGTGACCTAGATCCACTTACACATGCTCCCCAGCTGCAAAGGAAAAGAGGCTGGAGGGCTCATTAAGAAGGGGAAAGAGCGGCAAGCAGGAAGCACCAGGTGGGCAGGGCTTGCTAAGTGGTGAAAAAGAGCGGCAACCAGGAAGGCACCAGATGGGTGGTGCTTAGGCCAGGTGACCTAGATCCACTTACACCTGCTCCCCAGCTGCAAAGGAAAAGAGGCTGGAGGGTTCTGTCACACCGCTCCCCGCACAGGCTACTACTCTTCCTATGAAGACACGCCCCTCCACGTCCACAGCCTCTTCCCAACCAGCACCCAAACACACACGTCCCGACAGGGGTACCTTATTGCCTCATCATGTTTCACGCTATAGGGCACGGCAGGGCATGCTTGGCAAGGCTGGAGTGTATCGCCCTTCACGTTTGTGGCAAGCGAACTGGAGGCTCCTTCATCACAGGAACACACACCATTCACGGAGAACTGCACGACACAGCGCGGCGCAGAGCACGTGACCCGTTGCCTAGCAATACTGCAACGCTTTGGTTACATGCGTCACGTGACAGTTGTCACGTGTTTCCTTTTGATGGATAAAAGGAGTCCGGTTACGGAAAGCGTTGCTTCACAGCTGTTCTCTTCCGGATCACGTGTCGCTCACGCTTCGTTTCAGGACTCTTTCCTTTGTCGGACCACGGCTTTGTTCTACGGACCGCTCAGTGCCTAACCCTTGCCTGCTTTGGAACCTTGGATATTTTGCTGACGAACTACTTTGCCCTAACGGATTGCTTCGTGTCTTGGCCCTTTACTTGCCTTGGAAATTGGATCCACTGTTGCCGACCTACGCTCTGCCCTACGGACTGCCTTGTGTTTAGCCCTTCTTCTACCTTGGATCTCCTGTTTTTGACCTCGGACTGCTCTGGTATACTCTACGAATCACGTGTTACATCGGGACTTCGGTCCTGCCTTAGGTGGTCACCTGCCCGGACCTGCTGCCACATCTGCCCGGACCTGCTGCCACTTTCAAACCACTGTCTGACGCCTACGTCAGTCTCCCTGGGACAACGCTCCAGCACTCACAGGTATTTCAGTGCTTTGGATGTTTACACTTAGATTACTGCACTCTGTACTATTACATAACCATATACCTTACCTTGCAGCGCTCCAGGGGTTCTTCCGGTTGTTCCCGCGTCCTGACTCTACGGACTGCCACCTTTGGCCCTAAACATCACTCTGGTGGTATTACCGTGGTTGTCAGTCTGAAACTTGGGGACAGAGGGATAGCCCATACTCTGCACGACCAACAACTGCGTAACAGGTTCCTTAAGTAGGGAAAAGAGCGGCAAGCCTGAAGGCACCAGGTGGGCGGGGCTTGCTAAGTGGTGAAAAAGAGCGGCAAGCAGGAAGGCAACAGGTGGGCGGGGATTAGGCCAGGTGACCTAGATCCACTTACACCAGCTCCCCAGCTGCAAAGGAAAAGAGGCTGGAGGGCTCATTAAGAAGGGAAAAGAGCGGCAAACAGGATGCAACCAGGTGGGCGGGGCTTAGGCCAGGTGACCTATAGTCACTTACACCTGCTCCCCAGCTGCAAAGGAAAAGAGGCTGGAGGGCTCATTAAATATGGAAAAGAGCGGCAAGCAGGAAGGCACCAGGTGGGCGGGGATTAGGCCAGGTGACCTAGATCCACTTACACCAGCTCCCCAGCTGCAAAGGAAAAGAGGCTGGAGGGCTCATTAAATATGGAAAAGAGCGGCAAGCAGGAAGGCACCAGGTGGGCGGGGCTTGCTAAGTGGTGAAAAAGAGCAGCAACCAGGAAGGCACCAGTTTGGTGGTGCTTAGGCCAGGTGATCTAGATCCACTTACATCTGCTCCCCAGCTGCAAAGGAAATGAGGCTGGAGGGCTCCTTAAGTGGGGAAAAGAGTGGCCAGCAGGAAGGCACCAGGTGGGCGGGGCTTGCTAAGTGGTGAAAAAGAGCGGCAAGCAGGAAGGCACCAGGTGGGCGGGGATTAGGCCAGGTGACCTAGATCCACTTACACCTGCTCCCCAGCTGTTAGTAAGGAACCTTCCTCAGGACAAACAATTTTTCACAGTCGATGTTCTCCCATGTATTTTTTCATAGTCAATGTTCTCACATATGTTTGTACAACATTACATATTCTATTGGTGATCTCATGTTGATGTACTTATTGATGTATTCCATCCCTCAGTGGTATCCGTGCCGATAAAGACAGCTCACAGGTCTTGCGATTCTCATTACCCAGGCTGGAAACATGTGCTAGAGGAGGTCGTCCTTGAGGGTTTACATGTTCCTTAATGGAAATCCGTGGCTTTCCTTAGTGATTCCAGTTTGAGCGAACAAGATGGCTCCAAACGCCATGTGACATTCTGCAGAATTTCAGTCCTGCAGAAACTAATATATACATGCAAACATTCAAGATCAACCAAGAGTGGCAATTTCAGATACAATAAATAATAAAAATAAATAAATAAAAAATAAAATAAATAAATAGAGACAAGTTAATGTTCCTATTGACTTGCATTGCGCTGAGAATTCTTTTAGGTGGGATAAAGCAAATCTCTATGACACATATCAGCATTTTTGAATAAATAATAATAATAATCAGGAGACTCCTTCCCAAACTGGTAGAGTTGGCATGCATGCTAAATCATGAATTAATTATGCATAATCTTGTGCCCATAACTTACAGCGTGCTGTAATACGATCATATGCAGAGAAGAAAAGTGCTGGAGTATATCCCACAATCTAGTAGTAGACCTCATGAACCTGAGAAAGCTCTATTCTGCATGGAGGTCCCCATATCCCCAGAGCCAAAGCAAATTACTAAACAATAACCAGCATGAAAGCATCGAAGAAGAGCAGGGTGACCTTCACAGCTGTAAAGCACTGTATCAACTGCCCTGCCAGACGCTGCAATACTACAATCACTGAAAACTACAACCCCATCAGCAACCTCTTCACTTAGAAGATAGGCAAGATAAGGCAACACACTGACAGCGCCAAACGCACCAAAGACATCACTGCAGCGTAACTTGTAGAACTAAATTCAGGACAATTACTCTAGAAGACTCGATCAACACTCTTGAAGCCCTCAAACCCATCAACTTCAAAGAGGACATTCTCCCTTCCTCCATTTTGAAGGTCATCCCTCAGGCCAGGCACCTTCCCAGATGCACTGAACATGGGAAAGATTCTTGCCTTGCTCAAGAAACCCACACTAGTCACAGATGTCCTGCACAACTATTGTCCCATCAGACATCTTTCCTTTCTTGGCAAAGTGATTGAGAAGACCATCTGCATCCAGTTGCATGAAATAATCGCTTAGCAGACTCATCTACAGAAGTACCCATGTGGTTTCCAAACACAATGCAGCACAGAGACTGCCACCATAGAAGTTACTGATAATGCTCAACACATCCTGGACAAAGGGGGCACTGCTTACTCATCCTATGGGATTCCCCTCCTATCTTCCATACCATTAACCAGGAATCACTTCTCAACATTCTTGCCATGAGCATGGGCAATAGTCTTGCAGTGGTTTGCCTCCTACCTCTCTAATATAGACCAACTTGTCTAGATCAACCCCAACAGATCTCAGAGTGTTTGACACAGTTCCAAAAGGTTGTCATCATGACCCTCTACAAGGAACTTTTGGGGAACTCCTCCCCAACACCAGCAGCAAGATACAGCAATATGCAGGTGACATGTGGTGTTAGCTAAAGATCAACTGCATGAACACTATCCATCAGCTCAAGCACTGTCTGCCCCTCATCCAAACTTGGATTTCAAGTGCCTTCCTAAATCACAACTCACAAAGACTACATTCCTTCTTCTAGGAAACTCCACCAAGCATGCTCAACTCCATAATTGGGTGGCTGACATTAAGCTGGACAGATTCATGCCTGAACTCTCACCCATTGCTGGACCTCTCAGCATTACCATTGATGGTAACCTCTCCTCCAAAACACACATCACCAAAAAGATCCAAACAGCATAGCACCAGATTCCGCACATCCGCAAATTCACACATTTTATCCCTGACCCAAGTTTCAGAGCTGTTGCCCACATTCTGGTCATCACTCACCTAGACGTTGGCACGGCCCCATTGGCTGAAGCCCAATATGCTGCTCTGAAAGCTGTCTAGCACACTGCAGGCCCTTTCATCACAGGACTACAGAATGTGCCCGCATCACCCCTATCCTCAAGGAGATGGACTGGCTATGCCTTCAATCAGGGATCATGTTGTCAACAGCCCGCATCACCTACAAAGTAGTCACTATGAAACACCTCTCTACCTGACATTGAAACTCACCATCCCAGGTGCCAGGGCACTGCCAGACTTAAAACGAACAAGTGCATGAGGGAAAAGACCAGGAAGGAGTCCCATACCATCCTACACTTAAGAAAAGACATGAAGAGCCCGCGTTTCCAAGATCATATTGCACGTGTGACATGGGCACAGTCAAGAGGGGCAGGGGTCCTCCTCAAACTGAGGTAGAAGGCTAATTAAGACAAAATCCAGAACCAGCCAGGTATGTGAAGTAGGAGTTGGGTGGGCCCAGTTCCCAAAAATCCCCCATGTGCCTTAGAGGTTATCAATGGCACCACTCTTGATACCTCCCAATACAATTTCTGGCCACAGTTCTCTCTTTTCTATTTCAGGACTCCATCTCCCAGAACGCATTAGTGATCAGACAAGAAAACCCAGACCAGCACCAAACAACCAGAAAACCCAAAGTGCAGCAATGCATGAGGAATGTGAACTGGCACCACAACCCACCCGAGACCAGCACCCCAGGAAACTAGAAAACTCACCACAACAACAGAAAACGTTATTTTCAGCCCAATGCACGACAGAGGAACAATAGGAGAACCATCAGACAAAATCAGGCTGGAAAAGGGGCGGGGGATCACAGGGTTTTTTGAAGCTTCTCAAGTGTGTAATTCAGCCCTAGTGTAAACGCAGGCAAACTTTGTTGCAGAGGGTCATGTGAGCATTTCAGCCAATGAGAAGGGGAGGGAAGCAGGGATCCATCAGTCCTGAACTTTAAAAATAGATAGCAGGGGTCAGAGTGTGGTCTGTTTGGGGAAGGACGGATGGCCAAGCAGAGTGTTGGAGGGTTGGTGGCAGAGCTTACCAAAGGTGAGGTATTTGAGAGAGAGTGGTAGCAGGTGTATGCAGGGTAGTGCATTGTAGAAAGTGGGGAAAGGGGTGTAGAAGGAGGGAAAGAGAGATAGAGAGCGAGAGAGGGAGAGAGAGAGAGGGAGAGATAGAGAGTTATTGTGGGCGATAGGAGTAAGGGAGTGGGGTAGTAGTTAGCGTGAGTGGGAGTGTGTGTTAGGAGAGAGACTAGCAGAGAGGGTGTAGGAGTAGGGTACGAGGAGAAGGGTGCATGAGAGAAGCAGTGAGGTGGTGACAGTACGGTGAGCAGGGCCCCATATCCCTCAGTTTGTAGTATGGAGGTAGTGGTAGCAGTGGGACGGGCGGAGGAGTAACATCAGAGGGTAGAGACGAGGACTAGCAGTGTGGTAGGCAATGATGGGAAGTAGGGAGAAGTGAGAGTAGTAGCAGAGAGAACTATAGTAGTGAGAATAATAACAGTGACAGCAGTGGTAGTGGTAGTGTGGGGTACCCGTAGTACGGAAGAGGGAAAGTAGTAGCAGTGCAGAGAGCGGACAGCGGTAAAATGAAAGGTAGTTGCATCTAAGAGACAGAGGAGAAGGACGTGTGAGCAGAAAAGGTGGGTGGAGTTGGTCCGATGGAAGAGAGCAAGGGGAGGAGGAGAGTAAAAATAGATTAGAGGGCAGAAAGACACCATGTCAAATAAAATATTTATTTATTTATGGTGCTTATATAGCACTGTTATCCAAAGCGCTTTGACATAAGAAAGACAGTACAAAAAATGACAAATCAATCACACTAGGGGGTGGGGATCAACGACCAGTAATCACCGCGAAGCACCGCAAAGGACTGTTTGCTGTTGCCACCCCCCCTGCTTCACAG
This sequence comes from Ambystoma mexicanum, assembly GCF_040938575.1. Lineage (NCBI taxonomy): Eukaryota > Metazoa > Chordata > Amphibia > Caudata > Ambystomatidae > Ambystoma > Ambystoma mexicanum. The sequence goes on along the minus strand of NC_090936.1, from coordinate 1,208,483,996 downwards.
TGCATATGGACCACGACTCTTGCTACATCGTTGGAGCCGTCTGACACGGAGGACGTCTTAGAGCGTTACTCCTCTCTTGCCTGGCCTTTAGCAGGAAACAAGATGTTTCCGGGGTTTGTTGCTCCACCCCCCTACCTTGTGACGCCCGGCCTGCCTCTTTAAAGCCCTCCCAGCTTAGAGTACCCGCGCTGCGCACAGTGAAGCACTGCAAAGGACTGTTTGCTGTTGCCACCCCCCTGCTTCACTTAATGCATACGGACCACGACTCTTGCTACATCGTTGGAGCCATCTGACACGGAGGACGTCTTAGATCGTTACTCCTCTCTTGCTTGGCCTTTAGCAGGAAACAAGGTGTTTCTGGGGTTTGTTGCTCCACCGCCCTACCTTGTGACGCCCGGCCTGCCTCTTTAAAGCCCTCCCAGCTTAGCGCACCAGCGCTGTGCACCGCGAAGCACCGCAAAGGACTGTTTGCTGTTGCCACCCCCCCTGCTTCACGTAGTGCATAGGGACCACGACTCTTGCTACATTGTTATAGCCGTCTGATATGGAGGACGTCTTAGAGCGTTACTCCTCTCTTGCCTGGCCTTTAGCAGGAAACAAGGTGACTGTGTGCTCCCTCACTTCTGCCACTAGTGGTTCTAGTGGCTCTTTAGACTGTGTGTTTCAGGAAACTGTGTTTGAATGTAAATCTAGTACAACTTTAACACCTTTCATCGTTCTTTTTTTAAAGGTGTTTCCGGGGTTTGTTGCTTCACCCCCCTACTTTGTGATGCCCAGCCTGCCTCTTTAAAGCCCTCCCTGCTTAGCGCACCCTCACTGCGCACCGCGAAGCACTGATTGCTGTTCGCAGTGCGCGGCGCGGGACGGCGCGGTGCTGGGCTATTTGTGGATCAATTAGAAGCTCCTCATCAGGTGCTTTTTGGGTGAGGCTCTGGAGTCGTTTTTCCTTTTTTCTTTATGTGGTTCATTTGGATTAATGTTGGGATTAGTGACTAATAAACCGCCTGCTCCTTTCTTAAGCTTCTGAATCACGCTTTCCTGTGGCTCCTTTCTTAACTGCACTTTTTGTTGAGATTAGTTGTTACTATACTCGCACAAATTTGAGCATATTTTCATGGAAACCACATTAAGGAATGGAAATCGTTTACGCGACTCCTCTGAAACATCTTCTTCCAAAAAAATGTATGCACCCCAATTGGATTCCACGCATTCGTTGGTAGAAGGTCAGAAATCCCTCCTCTCCATCTCCGCTCGGGCTGATGTTCCTTCAAGTATGGAAGAAAAACCTCCTACCGCTTATCCCCCTGGGTACCCTTCTTGACACAAATTTGAAAGAAGAATCTCTGCCAGTCCATCTAAATACACCGTTTACTTTAAAGGCAGCTAATGATTCTGCCCTTCATTTAAATGACAACATTAAAGGGGCAGATAATCTCTCCCCTTCTCATGTGACCGACAATACTAATAATCTTTTCATTCCACTCTCAAACACCTCTATGCTTGCACCAGGCGTAATTGCGGCTCTGGAACGCCGGATAAGCCTCTCTCTAGGCCCTTCTACTCCTGTTGCATCATCTGTGGATTTCGTGAACATGTACATTTTCACCTTACTCCACTGCCTTCATTACCCCAGTCTACAAAACCTCTATTCAGTACCAAGACCTCTAATTCCTTCTTTGCTCCAAGCAAAGCAGGAAGTTCTCCTACAATGGAATTCTTTCCACAAAAGAAACTACAAATGGAAGACCCGTTCTTTCAGGAATTTCCCTCTAAACAAATGTCTCAAGAATCCACAACTGCTCCGTTCTCTCCCCATTCTCAACTGTCCTCGATACCTCTCGAGGAGAACTCATCACACGTATTAGAACAGGAATTACACTCTTTTCCAGTGCTTACACAAATTTTAAACCTTCTGGACAAAGGGCATGAACTTACACATCTTCTCTTGAAAGATATGAAGGAATTAATTTCAATCAATTCCACAAAACTCTCCAAAATAGAAGGGTTTATATTAGCTCAAGAGGCATGTCATACTTTTCATGTAACGTGTCCTGAACGTACTGCTGAGATTGAAAGAAGGAGCCTACCTTGACGCTACCCTTGCATGCTTTGATATCACAAAGCACTCAAACTGTTGAATCCACATTACTGCTAAATGGAACTCCCACCTCATTTGCGAACGCAGTGGCGAAACCACTTTTTCAGGTGGAGCTTACTTCTTCGCCCCATGCAATTGACCTGGTTGTGTCAGTCTAGAAATACGGGTACCTCTACTTTGAAACCGCAAACGCATTTTGGTGGCCGTGGGCCAACTGTCTCATGCACGATATGACAAAATATAGGTTTTCGAGTTTGCTAATGAACGGCCATTTTGATGTAACAAGAATCGCCATTTTGTTTTCTAACCATTGCTCATTGCTTTCTGTTCCTATTGCTTTGCAGTATATTTTCCGCTTACACTGCTCGACTGTGAAACATTGTTGTCTGTATGTGAAAAGGACAAGGCCGCAGGGCCGTGAGGATAACAAGAGTTCGCTGAAACACAAACGTACGCAGCGCCAGGAAGAATGCCCGGCTTCCTCCCGAATGTAGCCTTGAAGCAGAGCTGCAGGGCATCTAATCATTGCACAGCTGCCAGCCAGTCTCGTTATATGGTACAATATGTTAGACTAATACTGCTAAAGGCTTGAATTATGCTTTTCTTATGGCCCCCCTTTGCTGAGCCCGCTAGAGCATGTCGGCTCCCAGGACGTGAATAGCACCTGATAGATAGCAAGGTCCGGAATGCAACTCCCCCCGTATGTGGTTCGCTTCCAAGAACAGAAGCGCTGTGTTCTATTCAACAACTGAAAGATGCCTGCGCACTCACAAATTGTAAATTGTTACAAGAATAGATGTTTGAAGGTGTCATAGTGGTCAGAGATGTCCATCATCACACCAAGTTCAAAGAAACCCAATAAAGGGGGGTGTTAAACATGTCATAGCTGATTGTTTGATATGCATTTTGTATATATGTAACTGATGTACGTAATTCATGGCTCTCGCGTCCCTCGAGGTCTAGAGATACACGTCGCAGGGCGTGAGACCGAGTTGGCCAACTGAGACTTTTGCTTTGCAATAAAACCCTAGCTTTGGGAATACAACCTCGTGTCTGGCATATCTATCGTGTGTGGTGACTCGCCTTTTTTACATAGACGTCAGGGTCCCGTAGGGGCCCCTTTCAGTTGAAGTAGCAAAATCTCAACATGAGAGAATTCTCCAGGTAGAACAAATCCTGTTCAAATCTAAATTAATTCCCCCTGAATTTTTGCAGAATGATATGATGACACATAATATGTCTATGGAACGTACGTATCCTGATAGCCCCTCAGCCATCACAAACATCTTGGAGGAGGTTGAAGCTAGTGAGAAGTTAGAATCCATAGACGTGTCCAAAAACATTTATCATCCATCTCGTAGAATGAAGAAAGCATACCAGAGAGCTCTCAAAAGAAGAAATAAAGCAAAATTGACCAAAAATACCTTGTCAAATACTATTGATGCAGGCTCCTCCTTGCAAAGTTCAGCTAATGTTATATGTGTTGAAGAAGTCGATCAGAACGTGTACTCTGTGGTGAACGAAGACTCTCACCTTAATCTTAGCCAATTAAATGAAGAAAGCAAAATAGCACTTCAATTTAAATCTTCTCAAAAAGTGAAAAAAGTCGTAAAGAAGGGTCCAAATCCATCTATTCTTAATCCATTTCTAGAAGGTGCAATTAAAGAGAAAGGTATACCGACATCACCGTCTCCTCGTGATGGCCACGCTACCTCTGCTCCTATGGTACAAGCAAATATGAGCACTTTCTTCCCCTCCATAGAAAACAAAAAAAACCTCTTGTTTTGGAGACAAAAATCTTTCTGACAGTAGTTCCACTGAAGCAATATCCTCTGTTCCCCTAGTGGTACATGCGATGATCCATCACTCTTTTTCTAGTCAGCTTATTGAAGAATCAAATGTACTTCATTCACAGAATATTGTTTCTCAGTCACTTACGCCTTGCATAAACATACCTTCTAATGCACACTCTACTTTGCATAAAGAAGAACTTCCTGCTCAAGCTTTGAAGCTTGAGCCATCTCTTCCTTCTTCCAATGTACATTCTGTATTGTCCACAGAGGAGTTGAATGCACCTCCTGGGAAGAACGCACTTACACTCCCATCCTCGCCTACGTTGGTTGTAAACAATATGACTCTCGAATCCTTCGATGACATTCCTGGTGAAACTCAAAATCTTATTGGGTGGTCCAGCAATCCCTAAATTAATGGAATGGCGGCCATAAATTGTACATTCTTTATAAATGCACTCTATAAAATTTCCATCATCTAATTTGGTCTCACAAGATGTTGAATGGATAAAGTTACCCTTTTCGAACAACAATCACATAGTATGCAAAGTCCTTTCACCAATCATATCTAAATTAATTTGGGAACACAAATCGGATTTGGTTTTCCTTGTTCTGGAACTGCAGGCCTTTTCCTCTTTTGAAAAGGCAATGGCTTTTCTGGAATTTAAACCTCCAGTGCTGTCAAAAGACAAAAATGAAAATATTCTTGCTATGTCAAACCAATCTGAAAAATCCCAAATTTTAATACAATTAGCTTCTCTTACAGCAGCACTGAATGGCTTCTTGGGGTTTTTACCCACCATAAAAAACTCACCTCAGAACACTACTGCAAACCCTTCTCCACCCACTAACTCATAATGTAAAAAACTGAATCTTCAGTCATGGAATTGTTGTGGATATAAAAATCTATCAACATGGTTTGCTAATAGTGATACTGAAAACTTACCTTCCATTCTGTTCTTGCAAGAGACTATGTGTTGCAACAAGTTCCAACTGGATGGCTTTACCACATTTCACAACTTAGCTACTCAACCGACTTCGGGTCGTCCAGCTGGAGGTATTGCAATTTTACTTACTAATCATCTTTGTTTCTTTATTAATTATAGCCTCTCTGCACAACTGTTTTTGTTAATTGACATAAACATTAACATAGCAGGTCTTAAAAATGTTGTGCTCATATCGGTTTATTGGAATCCATCTGATTTACGCATTGAAGAAGCAATTAATATTCTCAATGACACCTTAACCGATTTAATAAGCAAACAACCAGCAATGGCGATATTGATATGCGGTGATTTTAATGCCTTTCTTTATGCGACAGCCTATTTACCACCTTCAAATGGTACCACCAAGCACTTCAAGTGCGCCTTTGCAGATGTAGTAAGATGGGTTAATTTTCTTCTATGCTGGGATATGTATGTGATCAAAACAAAACATCCAAATTGTTATTTCACATGGAAAAGGGGAAATCTATATTCCACCACTGATTTTATAGTGGCTTCAAAATACCTCTCAGGCATATTATCTCCTATTACGTCTTTCCTTCCACCTTATGGAGATCATTCTATGCTTTCCAGCACTATGATGGTGGTAACAGATTCTTTTCCTGTGTTACAGTTGTTGACGTTAGTTCAAATTGACAGACTGTTACTTTCAATCCACTGGAACATTTCCACATGTCGTCGTTTAACTTTTTTAGTTAATTGCGACCTATGGCCTGACCCAAACGTTGATGAGAAATCTTCTGAGACGATTCTCGCCTGGAATCTACTAATGATCCAGTCCCATCTTCTTGCGATAGCTGACTCTTCAAACAAGTCAATCTCATCCTCTAAAACATATTCTATCCTTTCAAATACCCTTGCTCAATTAAAAACAAAAAAAAATCTTGAGCTCAGAAACTTAAGAAAAAGGTTCTTTGCTCTTGATAATCTTGCTTATTGCGCAGCCAAAAAATCCCTGCTAAGTACCCACAAAAACAGAGTAAAAACTGCTTGCTATTCCTTTCATATAATAGCAAATCAAAATATGGTACGACTTATCTGCAATCATAATATTTGCGACATCTGGAAGATCTTACGATCAGCTAATAACACTCCTCTACCTCTGTTGGAATCTGCGATTGATGGTACTTCCTGGTTCATTTTTTTCGAACATAAATATCTACTTCCCTCGTGATTTAGACAGTATGACATTTCAAATTTAACTGCACATATACCTTACAAATGCCCTTGGCCTCTCAAAGACATTCTATTCTCAATTTCACAACTCAAATCTTCTAAATGCGCTGGCCCCGATGGTCATCCTCCATGCATCATTAAATATGATCCTTTGTTTTGGTCCTCTGTATTCTTAAGGATCTTTCAATCAATCTTTAGAAATAAATGTCATCCACCTTCTTGGGTAACTTCGATCATTATACCCCTTCACAAAAAGGGGTCATTGAATGATCCTCTCAATTTTAGGGCAATCGCTCTAATCGATGTTGCGGGGAACATTTTTGCGCTCTTACTATTATAAGAGGTTGAAAATCACATCGCAGAAAATTCCATTCTAAACAAAGCTCAGACTGGCTTCAGGAGAACTATGGGGACACAACTCAATGCATCCATTCTCGCTCATTTAATTGCTGCGACACGTAGCTCCTCCCATGGCCCTATTTTCATTGCCTCTTTAGATCTGTCTTCCACCTTTGACTCTGTGATTCGGGACCGACTATGGCAAAAAATGTTAGAACATAATTTCTCTCCCTCTCTAGTGGCTCTCATAGCACTACTTCACAACAATACTTCCATGAGAGTTCGCATCTCTAAGGCAGGCCATCTGACTAAGCCAATTCCTACATCAATTGGTGTTAAACAGGGGTGTAATCTTGCTGCGGTACTCTTTAACCTATATCTATCTGATATTGAGGGAATTTGGGATCCTACCAAATCCTTCTCCGTACGCCTTGGCAAGTTACACCTGTCATGGTTGGCTTACGCTGAAGATGTCCTTTTATTTGATAGTACCCACTCTGGTCTGCAGTGCAAATTGGAATCTTTCTACTGCTTTTACAAAGCAAATAATCTCTCTGTCAACTCAGCAAAATCCAATAGTCTAATTTTGTCCTCAGAAAAAAACTCACAAATTTTGTTGGCACATTGAATGGCAAAATCTTCGGCTGGTCAAACAGATAACTTACTTCGGTTATAACTTGGCAAACAACTCTTCTTCCTCTTTCTGGCAAAAAGCGTTAACTGAGAAAGCACTCCCTTTACAAAGCCAAATGAAAATAATTTATCAAAAATATTGCACGTTTTCTTTGATGCCACTGTTTGAATTTTACTCAAAGATGGTCGAAGCAATTATCCTTTATGGACTTGATCTTTGTCTACTAGATCTCACTACCTTTCTCAATAAACTTCAAGCGATATTGTGGAAATCAACCTTGGGCCTACCTAATTATCTGCCCACTGCAATACTCCGTCATGAATTAGGCCTAAATTCACTTGCCTCGCGCCACAATTGGCGCATTCTCAACACATACAGAAAGATGCGTTTCCCTCAAGTCAACTCTCTTTATGAGGATTTTTCAAACATGTTAAAAGAGTCCCAGCCAGTGTCTATAGCAAACCTAAATAAGCGCATGCTTACAATTCTGTCTGGTATTAACATTCTTCCGGCAGAACTGCAATTCAAATTAAGATTGCCACATAAACGTCTTTTCTTGAATGATTGGGCTCTTACTTCTGATCAAATCACTCTGTATTCTTCATTTACAGAATATGCGGTATTTAGACATAAGCAATTGCCCCGATTGCAGTATCTTTCTCTTTGTCCTTGCGCTGAAATTCGAACTCTATAGATGCGCTTCCGTCTAGATTTACTCCACACGAAAGCGAGAATGAAGTACTGGTCCACCAATACCATCACATCTCAAAGCACTATCTGCAGATTTTGCAATAATTTGGAATGTACAGAAACGTTAAAACGCCTTTTTCTGATATGTCCTTTTTTTCGAAGAAGCCAGACAAAAAACGATCAACTCCTTTTGTTTTACGCATACTGAATATGGTTGTGAACTCATATGGGCAAGATGTATGTGGGGCACTTCCAACGCCATCATTCTTGCAACAGTACGTCTGCTGAAGATTATTAATGCTGCCATTACTTTGTAAAATTCTTCTAAGTCTTATAACAAAATCTTTTTACCATTTTTCTTTTTTTTGTATAAAATTTTTGATGAATGTCTGAATATGTAATTCCTTGCAAGTGTTGTATTTCTTTTTTTTTTCTCTATTTTCTGCTGTTTATTTCTGAGAATTGTAAATAATGGATTTTAATTTTTTTGTAAAATGATGTAACGTGTGAAGTTGACTTTTGTCATAATTTTGTAAAGATGCGTAAGCATCAAAAACAAAATTAATAAAAAAATGTTAAAAAAAAGAGAAAGAGAGAAGGTGTAGGTGAGACTTGAGGCACTTTTTGAAGAGAGAAAGAGAGGAGAAAGAGCACATTTCCAGGGGGAGATGGTTCCAATTTTTGGGGGCAAGGAGCTGGAATGATCAAAAGCAAGAAGCAGTGCAAGGCAGATAGGGAACAGAAAGAAGGAATTGAGAAGAATGTAGAGGAGCAGGTGGGCACATTATCCTTAATTCCTGCCCCCTCACCATCGCCATAGTGGAACAGCAGGGCAAGGGCCCTATATGGGACTCAATGGGCCTCATTACAAGCATGGCGGTCCGGGAACTACGGTACCGCTAAGCATGCTGGGGCCGTAGTTCTCGGACCGCCATACTACGTGCTCTGCTCGCTGGTGCCGTTTCACCCACCAGGCTTTTCCTGGCGGGTGTAACAGCACCCGTGAGCAGAGCACGTCTGATGCACTGGCACAACTCTGCATGTGCCGGTGCATCCGACCTCCCCATCCCTATCTAGCCCTATGGGGCAGAATGGGGATCGGGAGACCCTTGATTGTGTCACCCGAAAATGGCCAAGTACCGGGTCCGCCAAGCTCGGCATGACCCGGTTCTTGCCCATTCGCGGGTGCCAGAAAAAATGCAACTCCGGCGGCAGACGTGCCCTTAATAAGGTCACAGCTACCGCCAGAGTTTCAATGAGGCCCAATGTGTTATGCCAATACTGCATTGCATGTACGAGAGAATATATGAACTCAGACAACTGTATCGAATGTATCCTCGTACTGAAGTAGCGGAAGGATGTCGTGTGGAGGGATGTCAGCATGCACCACTGGATATCATGTAGTGCTGAGTGAAATCTGAAGCGGGCAGAGTGATTTCATAAAGAAGCCTAATGAGGACATACTGAAATGACATGAAAATACTGAAGAAGTAACAATGTAACTGAAGTGATAAGAGAAACATGTAAAAAATGATAATCCTATATATAAAGAAAAATGAAGTAACTTTTTGACCAATAAGTGTAGCTACACAGCAATGTAAGGTAGATGAGACACATAGAAGCGTGCTATAGAGGAAAATATAATGTGGCAAGGACGGCCATGATAAGAAAATGGATGCCGGCTCCTGCAGAGATTCAATTCAGCTACCTCAGAAACAGACCTCTGCTGCAGAGTCAGGAGACATTGGAGAATTAGCTTTGTTTGCGAAACAAAGAGGAGTCTATGTTGGCCTGGGATCAAGGATGCTATTTCAAGGATTGGCTGCACAGCGCAAAGGGAGGCAGACTTATAAGCCATGGATGTGGGACATATTTCTCTTAGATTAAAGAAGAAGAAAACATTTGAAAGAGCCAAAGTATTGGACAATTAACAATGAATAAGGTTCCTTCAAAATGGAGTGAGCAAGTCTCTAGAGGCTAAGAGGAGCAATGACACCCAGCATAATTAAATCAAATAGCAATAAATAGGAGGTCGAGATGGACACAAATTACATCTCCTCACACTTTATCCAGAAGTAAAAAACAAGGACTATTCATTAAGATGTGGATGAAGATAGTGATGTGCTTCCACTCCCTTAAACGTCCCAGAACAGAGAGCAGGCTACAAGGTCAACTGCAAACAGTAAACTCTGGCTTACGGTCAGACTGATGAAAGATGAGGACTAATTGGGAAAGTGGGGAGTAACCTGACGTGACTCAAGCACCTGGGTTTCGTTTTGCTTACGTGCTGCTAGCTGAGTCAAAATTCCAAGGCTGGGTGAGAATGCCAACCAATCAGTGGGTCTATGGGGTAACCTGCTATGCAATGTTGCATAGACCAATTCTCTGCCATTTTGTCTGCTATAATCAGTATCATGCATATTATGAGGTAGTTTAAGGCGCACTCACAGATAAGAGACAGCCAATGAAGTGCTAACACATATGAATTCTATAAGTAGATATGTTCCCATAACCAATCCCTCCCGTTGATAGGTATTATAGTGTGCCACGTAGGATGTCATTGATGAATTGGGTTATAAAACCACTGTGTAATCAAGTTTGTGTGTGAGTGTGTGAGGAATTCGACCATCTGCACAGTGGGTGTGCACACGCCTGGGCTTTTTTGATATTTTTTAAGAAATGTAATGATGGGAGATCAAACTCAGAAAATGTGTGGGGCTAAACCACACACATTTTCCTGTTGCAAAGCACTCCGGTTATGACCTCACGCATAACAGAAGATTGATGTGGGTGAGGACCCAGGATTGGTTAAATAAGGTAGGCTTTAGCCTGCACCAATCACTGGGGCCCATTTGGCTTTAAAAGAGGGCTGAGCCCCTCTCTTAGCAGATCATCTGAAGGCTTCAGCCAGAAGCAGGAGGAAAGAATAACTCATTTGGTTCCTGGCAGAAGGTACAGTCTGCCTTACAGCTTCGACCAGTGAATGAAGGCCAGGATTTAAAAATGGGGAAGCAAGATCCCCCCTAAACATCTCCCAGGGAACAGAGGTAGATACTGAACCCAGAGGACCTGCCACCAGCTCCAGAACCAGAAACCGGCCAGCACACAGCCTGCTCTGCTAGGCAAGCTTCCTAGGTGGGAAGTGCAAGAGAGTCTCTGAACCGAAAGAAGGACAAGGCTGTTGCCTGCAACACTCTCCTCAGCTTTGGGCCATCTGTCTTAAAGTACGACAGAAGCCCAGTGAAGAAGCTAGGAGGAGTTCACCGACAAGCATCTACCAGCATCTGCCTTAAGGACATTTTTGAGGCAGTCGACCCCCCGAGCTGTAACTGACTGCACCCCTGACTGCTGTCAGGCCGCAGTCACTCACACTGTCCGAGACGCCTCAACCAGTTCTTCAGACCCGCCAACCTGCACTGAGACAAAGATTCATGGTCCCAAGCCGCTGTGGAGGCCAGCCTTCAGCTGTCCATCCAGCCTCGCTCGCCGAACTGCCTGCCGCCTGATACCCACAGCTGACTCCCATCTTGAACTCTGTTGCAGAATCTGCAAAGTACCCTGAAACTGACTCAATGCTGTCAAGCACCAAGAACTTCTACAAGCACAAGGTACTTTGTGGATCTGTCCCTGTGATCCTTCTCCAAAGGCCCCTAGTGACATTTTATGACCCATTGCTCCCTTTGTGCTCAGACAAGGTATCCTTGAACATTGTGTTTAATTACTTTGCCAACTAACCTCCTGTCCGTATCCAGAGTGCATCCCTTTTCCTTTCTGAAACTGTCTGTCCTCTGCGTTCCTTTACAGGGCGGGTTGTATTCTGTAGTGTGCGAGAACTGTCTGTTGTGATAATAATAAAGTATATTTTTTTATACAACCTTGACTGGACAGTTCCTTTTACCATTGGCTAACAATTGTAGTTTTGCTGTGTTGCAACTAACCAACGATCCATGACCTTGCAGAGATAAACCTGCTGTTCCGTCCATGTTACCAAAATTGGACAAGGAGGTTTATAATTGACTTGTGTCTCGAATCTGTTCAGATTCCTTCCGGTATACTAGAGGTGTGGGGCTGATTTATGGTTTAGAAACCGATGTTCATCCCTGGACCACTGGTGCCCCGGATGTTGATTCGTTACATTGTTGGCAAGCGGTCGGATCAGTTGGAGCCTTGCGCACAGCTTAGTCACCCAACAATAAAAATACTGTTGCAGGCAATGTTTAGACACTGCTATGTATTTGTAATAATCCTGGCTCTGGACATGGTGACTGTGAAAGGCATGGCCAAGGATGTCCTGCATGTCCTATGTCAAGAGTGGAGACTTTCCCATAGCACTAAGGTTAATAAACCTGAGTTGTTGACCCACCTCCAAGCTTGGGTAGTAGCGAGGGTGGTTGGGGAGAAGACCCCAGGATTCGGGCTAGGCCCTGTGTACTGAAATGGAAAAGACCTTCCGGGGGGGGACGTGGAAGATGACGAGGAAGACTGCATGAGCAGTGTTTCTCGCCAACCATCCCACTGGGGGCAAGCACAGTTTCTCAACACTCTAGAGTGTCAGTGAGGTCAGGGGCTAGTGCGGCATACCGCAGGTCCCAGGCCTCAGCACAGTCTCTAAGTGGCCCAGTAATTGTTCCGGCTGTTAATGAGGTAGCAGCTAGAAAGCCCCTGCTCGAGGAGAGGAGACTAGCGCTAGAGGAACAGAAACAGCAGGATAAGGTCTCAATGGAGTGGGACAGGGCCGCCATAGAGCTGCACAAACTGGCGCTTGAAGAGATGGAGTCCAACAGATTCACCTCTAGCGAAAGCAGCAGTAGTGGCTGAAACCAGAGTGGCCGAGATAAGCCCCAGCGCCACATCTCCAAAAACTTAGTAGAGGCTTACGAAGTAGGGAAGGATATATTTGACTGGTTTGAAGCATTTGAACTTTTTTCAGCTACAGGAGGTGGACAAGGTACTGAGGGGTGGAGCCCTGATGAGTGAATTACCACCACCAGGGGCTGATGCATTTCCTCAGTTAACTCCAGAGGAAAAGCCAGTTTATTAGAGCATGATGTTATCCCTCCTCAGAAAGTTTTGTAAAACCTCAGAACAGTATCTCAAGGGTTCTGAGAGCTCATAAAGAAAAGTGGGCAGACATTTGAAGCATTCACTCACTTGTCGTTGAAATATCTGAGCGGGTGGGTGACTGGTAACAAAGTTGACACATTTAAAGGGATGTACAATTTGATTTAATTTTAGCATGTATTGAAAAATTGTGAGGTTGACCTACTGCAGCATCTTGTGGACAAGACTATCACAGGCCCTAGGGAGATTTCAAAGGCTGCTGACAGGTTTGTGTGTACTCATGTCCAGAAAAAGGCTCAGGCGAGCACACCCAAACTGGAAGAGAAATCAACGGACATAAAAGTAAATAAGGATGGGAAGGACACAGGTCCAACTCAATCCTATCCGAAGTCAGGTTCCCAAAACTCTAGTTCAGCCGTGTACACTGAAAAGAAGAGTGCAGGTACCCCTAACACTAGGACACTTGCGTTCCCACAACCCAAAGGGTGTTTTGTGCGTAAGGAGCTGGGCCATAGGAAAGGAGATCCTGCTTGCAAGCTCTTACCCAAGCAAGCCATAGTGAATGATGGACTCATGGAAGAGTATGGAAGAAAGGATGAAAGTGGGCACTTCTATAAACATAAATTAGTTATATCAATAGATACATCTATTCAATACTAACAGTAAATTAGGGTGTCTGGTCTGGAACAGACAGGTAAAACAAAAAATCATTACCACAAGGACAAAAACTATACCAACAAAAAGAATCAGGGATACTTCTGGTCCAACCTGATGCTCAGTTAGTATGTACGTACACGTTCATAATATCTGATCTCTATTTATGCATTCCTTGATAGCTCAGAAATATTCTCTGCAAAGTACAAAGAATAAACTCAGTCCATATGTATTTCATCTTTTAGAAATCAGTATGTAGTACTGAAGCCAATGCATTTCAGAGCGGTCTCTGTCTTCAGGGCTAGAAACAGATAATCAAGCCAGTGCAAAAGTCACATATCCAACCAATGTTGTGTATTATAGTACATTGTCATAATGCATGGCACACAAAATTAACAAGACTAGACAAACAGAAAATAGAGATTAAAAAAATTCAGTAATGTCAATCGGATATACCGTGTGAAACAATGTGGATGTATCATGTTTTGCTATTTTGCCTGCAATCAAAGCATACCGTAGTGACCTGTATTTCTTTTCATGCCGCGTTCCAGCTTCACAAGACATGCAGCTCATTCCATGCAGCTCGTGAAGCTGGAATGCGGGGTTTGAATTGAGTCAGTTGGTTGGGCTTTCCACTGCAATAAAGATCCTTACTTTAATTTCGCCTTCCATGTATCTTTTCATTGGCGACGAGGAAGTGGAAAGCAGCGGGCCCGCCGAACGTGTATACATGTTTTTTGCCATTTTGATTGGTGCGCGGCATCTTTGAGTGAAGGGGATACGGCCAGCAGCACACGGGCAGATTCGAGGCTGGCTGTCTCTGCATAAACCGCTTCGCCTCTCCCGGTGTTGCAGCAGCCAACTGGAGATCCCGGTCAGGAAACAGCTGCTACCTCAGCACAAGCCGCTCCGCCTACTCCCAAGGCGTTGCAGCGGCCAACAAGGGATCCGTTGTCCCGCCCATCGCCCCGTATCTAATACGGCTGGCTACTACTGTATTAACTGGTGTACACTGGCAGCAACATTGTCTAGTGCAGCATCGTCTGAAATACAGGGACAAGGCAAACAAAAAGTGTAATTTGCTTGGTGCCAAATGCAGGTCCAGTGACAGACTCTATAGCAAGGACCAGGTACGGTGCAGCAATTCAATTTTTGTGGAGTCTGGGGGCAAATGACAATGAATGTTATTGCCACTCCATCTGTATAAGAGGGGCAAACACAGAATTTGGAGGGTGTGGTACTTCTGTAGCAGGAAAAGTTTCAAAAGGGCCCTCAACTCCCAAGTGGTGAATATTGGAAGAGTTGTTGACTCACGGTTAGTCTGTCTACTGGCACTACTTACTGGATGAAGGCTCACTACATATAATTGACCAGACCCCTGGAGTATATAGTAATTCTGCATCAGGAAAAGTGTCAAGAAAAAGGGCCCTCAACTCCCAAGTTGCAAATATTCGAAGAATTGTTGAATCACAGTTGATTTTATCCCTTGAATATATAGAAGTTAGCACCACATCTGCACTATATCAACAGATATGGGGGCTGCGAGTACGTCTCCTCCCCCACCCTTTCTTGCTCCTGCTAGGAAGGAAGCTGTGTTACTACATAATTTAGGGACCGAAGGATGCAGTGTCTTCGATGGTTTGGCGGAGGCCGTTGGAATGGGTCAAGGTGACGAAGATCAATTCTCTGTTGCCATCAGGAAGCTACAATCACACTTTGAACCTAAGAAAAATGTCACTTTTGAGAGTCAAAAGTTCTTTTCGAGAAACCAAGAACTTCATGAGCCTATAAAAACCTTCATTGCCACACTTCGCACCCTCAGCTACTCGTGTGAGTTTGGGCAATTAGCAGATTCCCTTATTCGCGACCAGTTAGTGCGTTGCACCAATAATAGTAGAGTGCAAGAAAGGTTGTTGTCAAAAGATATACCTCTAGAACAAGCGGTGGAAGTGGCTAGAGGAATGGAGGAGACATCAAAGTATATGGCCAGCAGGAAGACGGACAAACAAGTGAATGAGGTGGCAGCAGTCAGGAACAAGAAAACCAACAGCACTAGAAGTTTCAAGTGTTTCAAGTGTGGCAGCAATAGACATGTCTCATCAAACCCATTTTGTCCAGCGCGAAATGCAAATTGTCTCAAGTGAAAGAGGAAGGGGCACTTTGCAAGAGTATGCAGGGAAAACGCCTCAGTAGAAAACATTGAAGCCAATGCCAATACCAGATGCCCTGAACAAGAAGAGAACACTAGAGAGTATCAACAATCCAAGCACGTCTTAGAAATAGGAGAAGTGTCTAAAGCTGAAAAGGGACCGATTGATGCCTTCATGGTCAATGGCAGGGTGGTCACCATGAAGGTGGATAGTTGCTCTCCATGGACTATCATATCAAAGAAGACATATAAGAATGTTGTGTATGGAGACATTGAACAGTTAAAGCATCCAGGGATTGAACTTTACGCGTATGGAACCGTCAAAATAGAGTTGCTTTGAAAGTTCTCAGCCAACATCAAGTTTAAAGGGGGGAGTTGTGAAGGTGACATATCCGTCAGCTGTTCCAAGGATACACAGGGTCAGACCAATTCCACAGAACATTAAACATAAAGTAAAGGAGGAGATTGAACCATTACTTCAAAGAGGCATTATAGAGAGAATGGAAGGGTCAGAATGCTTGTCTCCAGTTGTTGTGATTACCAAAGCTAGCATGGACATAAGACTATGGGCCTCATTACAGGTCGGGCAGTCCGGAATTAACAGTGGCGGTAAACCCGCTGCCACTGTTAATTCCGGACCGCCCGATCCCGACTCCTGCAGGCGGAAGATGATCTTCCCGCCAGGTCTGACCTGGCGGGTTGAACACCTCCCGTCTGCAGGTGGACGTGGAAACACCAGCACCATCACAAGATTTACACCATTCTGCCTCCGGGATTCCCAGGACACCAGGGTCTTAATGCCCTGGTATTTCCGGGAGTCACGGAGGCGGAATGGTAATACGAGTCCGGCGGTAACCAGGCGGTTTTACCGTAATGAGGCCCTATGTGTAGACCTGAGAGACCTTAATAAGAACATCTTAGTGGATCACCATCCTTTACCCATTATCAGTGAAGAGGTGGCCATGTTGAATAAAGCAAAGACATTTTATGTAATTGACTTGTCACAGCCTTACCATCAGATCTCACTTTCAGAGGATTGTCAACATCTAACTACCTTTATCACTACCGAAGGCACATTCAAATACTGCAGAATGCCTTTTGGTTTAGCTTCAGCGGCTGCTGTCTTTCAGAGGGTTAGGGAAATGGTATTGGAGGGTATTCAAAATGTGATCATTTTCCAGGATGATGCACTAGTGTATGCAGAGTCCAGTGAAGAGCATGATAAACTATTGAGAGTGGTGTTGACAAAGTTGGGGGAAGCAGGTCTAACTGTTAAAAGGAGTAAATGTAAGATTTTGGTAGATAGTGTGGAATATCTTGGTCACATGGTGTCAAGTCAAGGCATAAAACCCAAAACAAGTCTTGTTGAGGCTATCGAGAAAGCTCCATGCCATAGAGATAAAGACCAAGTTAGGTCTTTTTTAGGGTTGGCCGAGTATTACCATACATTTGTGAGGGATTTTGCGGTGATTACCATGCCATTAAGGGCCCTATTAAAAAAAAGGGGTCAAATTTCAATGGTCCACACAATGTGAAGAAGCTGTTAGAATGATCAAACAAGGGATTGTTCACACTCC
Source organism: Ambystoma mexicanum (assembly GCF_040938575.1). Classification (NCBI taxonomy): domain Eukaryota; kingdom Metazoa; phylum Chordata; class Amphibia; order Caudata; family Ambystomatidae; genus Ambystoma; species Ambystoma mexicanum. Next base: position 1,208,466,824 of record NC_090936.1, on the reverse strand, counting down.
TTCAATTGGGATGTTTGATGCAAAAGATAGAACAGTGTTAGTTGTTGATGCCAGCACGCTGGGGTTGGGAGCCACGTTGATGCAGTTTGGCAGTGGTAAGGTTGAAAGAGTTATAGCATTTGCTCCTAGACCACTCAGAGGGGCTGAAAGAAATTACTCAGTGATAGAACGGGAGGCGCTAGCGATGTTTTGGGCGGTGATCCATTTCAAGTACTTTTTGTGGGGAAGGAGGTTTATGGTGCGAACGGACCATAAACCGCTAGTACATTTGTTTAACAGTAATAGATGGACTGTAGGTTCACCAAGGATAAGCAGGTGGCGTCTTGGACTTCAGTTGTACAATTTTGAAGTTTGTTACTTACCAGGAAAAAACAAACTTGGTAGCGGATTGTTTATCGAGATTGCCAGTAGTACAAGATCATTTAAGTCATTTTCAAGAGACTGAAGAGTGGGAACAAGCAGAAATGGCAGATCAAGATTTTAGACGTATAAAGCAATGGACAGTTGAAGGATGGCCGAATAAGGAGTCTCTGAAAAGAAATTTGAGGTTTGGTGGGAAATACGTGATGAGCTGAGTTTACAAGGTGACAGGTTGAGGAGGGGGAGTTGTATAGTACCTCCTGAAGGGGTGAGAAGGAGCTTGTTGGAATTGGCTCACCAAGGTCATTTGGGTGAGGGAGACACGAAGAGGTGGTTAAGACATAGCTACTGGTGGCCCAGGATTGATAGAATGGCTGAAGAGATAGTGAAACAATGTAATGCTTGCCAATTGGGGGATACAAGTAAGGTGGTGAGGGAAGTACCTTTGATACCAAATTCAGTTCCAGGCCAACCGTGGCAAAAGTTAGCAGTGGACATTCTAGGACCGATAGCAGGGTTAGGAGATGAGTTTAAATACATGTTTGTGCTAGTGGACTTTCATTCCAAATGGGCAGAGTCTGAGGCGGTCAGAGAGGTGACGGCTATTGAATTAGTGGTCTTCTTAGAAAAGGTATTTCTCAGAGAAGGTTGTCCTGCGGAATTAGTATCAGACAACGGGGTACAATTTGTCTCCCATTTCATGAAAAGGTTTTTGGGGGATTATGGCATCAAACATGTGAGAACAGCACTTTATCACCCAAGAGCAAACGGTCTGGCTGAGAGAATAGATTTATCAAGGGGGGATTACAACTTGCCATGTGTAATGGTCTTCCTTGGAGAGAGGTAATGAACCACATGATGTGGAGCTACCTAACGACTCCTCACTCCACTGCGAACATATCCACTTTGTTTTACTCAAAGGAAGGGAGCCTGGAACCAAATTGTGTCCTGGGTGGTTGGGCTTGGCAGGGACGGTTGAGGTAGATAGGGATGCCATAATGAGATTGATTGAAAAAAGCCAAGTGAGGAGTAAAGAGAAATTTGACCGGAGGGAGTGTGTTAAGAATGGAGAGTGGAAGGCTGGAGATTGGGAATGGGTAAAGAATCCCAGGTCTACGCAGAAGTGTGTGGAAAGTAAGTACATAGGTCCCAAGAGGATTTCTGTTGCATGTGGTAATGTTGTCATATTGGATGGAGGAGAGGTATGGTTGCAAGGCAGGTTGGCAAGAGCAGGAGACAAGGTTGATGGAAAAGGGGAGAGAGCGTTGGACGAGAACGAGAATGAGAGTGTTTATGCTGAAAATAGAAGGGTTATAGGAAGCGACAATGGTGAGGAAAATAAGAGACTGTCACAGAAACCTTGTTGGATGAAGGATTTTGTTCAGTGAAAATTTATTTACCTTCATTCACAATTTCAATCACATTATCTTTACATATGTAATGTCTATCAAACTGTTAAGTGATCTGTTATTCCCTCTATATGTCTTACTGTTCTATACTTTGTTAGTTTTCAGATGTGTGTAATTATTTTTGTGTGCACTAATTGTTTTTTTGTAAGAAGGAGGATATGTAATGACCTGTATTTCTTTTCATGCCGCGTTCCAGCTTCACGAGACATGCAGCTCGTTCCGTGCGGCTTGTGAAGCTGGAATGCGGGTTTTGAATTGAGTCAGTTGGTTGGGCTTTCCGCTGGTGGGCCCGCTGCAATAAAGATCCTTACTTTCATTTCGCCTTCTGTGTATCTTTTCACATACCCTCTCATAGAACTAAAAGAATATAATAAAAAATAGTAAAGCAAACATAAACATTCAATCAGCCCATGTACTGATACATTTTGTCCAAAGTCACAATGTGAAATTATTATTAAGTAAAGTGGAGAAACTGGAAGGGTTACCTGAGTATTCTCTTGCCACTCTCTGGTGGTTGTAGCAAAGCACTAGATTTGTAAGCACAAAGGAAGAAAACTAAGGAAATGAAATATGAAATAAGTAAAACGTATGACCATGTGTGGGCTTTTGAACAATAGCTACTATAGGACTTAGATCTTCACCTGCAGCTTTCAAACCCTCCAAACTATGTCATGAGTCTGTTTGTTTCTCAGGAGGCCGTGCGGCAGCACTAGCCATTATTTACTCATCAATCATCTTGCAGCGTTCGCCGCATCAAGTCACAGCATTGGCATCATGTCATGACATTATTTCCGAGGCCTGCCCACAGCGCAGTTGTGAAAAAAAACCTGTGTAGGGCTGTGGAGTGAATGCCACTCAAATGTGTAATGTTGCATCACCTGGTGTGCACTTGCAAAAAAGAGAATACTTACTGTGAAGAGGCCATCATTAGTGAGGGCCTCTTAGAGGAGGACTTCCCACTTGGCCAGGGAGTGGCCGAATATTGATGGTTACACTAAGTGGGAATGGTACCGGGTCTCCAGAAGAGATCAAAGTTCCCAATAATACTGAAATCAATTTAGAACATGTGTATATCAATGGACACAAAACTCCTGTGGTCCAAGACACAGCGGCTAGCCACACTGCTGTCACCGGGGTCTGATTGTAGCGTCAGTGGATTTGATGGAAGGAGTAAGTGCCTCTTGGCGATAGTAGAGTTCAGCTGGCAAGGTGAAATGACCGAGAGCCGTGCAGCGGTGAAAGACTCCATCGAGGGCCAAAGAGATTGCCAGATTGAACACTCTCAGATCCTTAGGGCCTGGAGTGCAACCAGAGGGGTTGTTGGAAGGACCGATGCATCCGGTAGCCCCAAGTCCAGTTCCAAAGACTGCTGGGTCACCTACCCCTGTCAGAGAAGGGACAGTAGCCACTGAGGACCCTACTTTGGTAGCAGGGGACTCAGTGACTTCAGAGTTGCCTGGCACAGCGCAGGCACCTGAGGTGGAGGACTAGGTGGGCACAGATCTGAAGAACCTGCCCAAGCTGGATGAGTTCACATCAGCTTGGAGTCCAGATCAGACTGAATTCTTCACAGCCCAGAAACAGTGCCCCACTCTGGCGGGTCTGCAGAAGTAGGCAGAGGAGCAGGTTAAGGGCGAGGCCCCTGGACTTTTCAAAGTGTACTGGGAGGATGGACTCCTGAACAGTGAACAAAAGGATTCTGAGGGCACGGGCACCAGAAGGTTGGTGATTCCCAATTGCCACAGAAAGTTCATTTTGGATTTGGCTCACCAAATTCCTTTAGTGGGTCACCTGGGAGTTACTAAGACATTGGACTGGTTGTCTGTGCACTTTTACTGGTCATAGTTCGGTGTAAAAGTTAAGGAATTTGTCCGGTCCTGCCAGACTTGTCAAGCTTCTGGCAAGTCAGGTGGAGCCACAAAGGCCCCCTTAATTACACTACCTGTGTCCTTTTGAGAGAATAGGTATGGACATTGTGGATCCTTTGGATCCTCAAACCAGCTCAGGGAACAGAAACATCTTGGTGATGGTAGACCATGCCACAAGGTACCCTGAGGCTGTCCCTCTGAGGAGCATCAAAGCCCCCGTGGATACGAAGGCTCTGATTAGGATATTCTCCCATGTTGATTCCTCAAGGAAGTTGTTTCTGACAGGGGATAAAACTTCACATTTAGGAAATTACTAAAAACCTGGCTTTTCAACACCACTGACTAAAACTGAAAACCGAAACAGAAAGGAAATGGGATGACTAAACTGGAGCGGACACGGACAACCCCCAGAACTGACTGTGGACAACTCCTTATGTGGAAAAGCTACCATGGCACCTGGATGAGGGACGCCGGGTAGAGTGGAACACAGGCGACACACACAGAGACGGAGTCAACAACCCACCGTAACCCCACCCAACACCCGCACTCACCCCTTAGTTGCCACCAGGTACCACAGTGTTGTGGAACTGTTGGGATATTGGCAATCACCACACTAGCTGAGCTGTGGACATTGGCAGGTTCACTAGCAGTATGAGTGGGAAGGGAAAACAAGTAGGGCTGCGAGGGAGGGTGGCGGAGGAGGGGGCCAGATGTGAAAGGGACCTTGAAGGCCTACAGCACAACAAACTGCACAAACTTCACTACATTGCAACAACAAAACCAAAAAACCGACATACACTCTCACAACAGTACACGATGACTACCGGCCGCAAACACCCCAGGTCCAGCCAACTGACCCACCGGGCTGAGGCCGCCAACAGCACATTGCGGCTCTCTTGCACTTTTCCAGCTTCATCCCACTAACCCCCCCCCCTCGCTATCAGAGCTGCCAGAGCGCCAGGGGACCACTCCGGTGGTGATAGTGTGCGGTACAAATGTCCTTTAACAATAACATTAACATATCAGCATATATGTGTGGAATCACCTACCAGTTCTCTGCATCCTTCCATCTTGAAAGAAATGGGCTTGTCTAGCGGTTCAACATGACCCTGAAAGGCATGATAGGTGGCTTGGCAGAGCACCTATGAAGAACATGGGATATTCTCCTGCCCTGCCTACAGGGAGGAGCCACAGAGCAGAGTAGGGATTAGCCCCTTTGAGCTTCTGTGTGGACACCCTGTATGAGGTCCCCAGGGTCTAGTGAAAGAGGGATGGGAGAGCAAACCATCATCCCCTACATGAGATGTGGTGGACTATGTACTTGGCCTTTTGGTCTAGAATGGCTAAGTTCATAGAACAGTCAATGAGAAACCTAAATGACAGTCAGGTGCTGATGAAGCACTGGCACAATCAGAAGGTTGCAGTGACAGTCTATTCTCCAGGCCAGTGGGTGTGGATTATGGAGCCTGTCAAATTCAGTGCCCTTCTGGACAGGTGCACTGGGCCTTAATGCATGCTGGAAAAAGTCAGTGAGGTGAATTATCTCATTGACGTGAAGGGACCCTAACAGGTGTGCAGTGTCTTTCACGTCAACCAGCTAAAACCCCACTATACCCGGAATGATTTGGTCATGGCATTAGTGACTGATGGAGAGGCTGAGGAGGAGCCCAATCCCTGCCAGACCTCTTGCACACTGAAGCCCCAGATGGGTCAGTTGAAGGTGTCAGCCTTGCAATGGACCTGACAGAACAGCAACTGACAGACTGTTGCCTTTTACTGTGACAGTTTGCTGGTCTGTTTTCTCTGACTTCAGGTCATGCACATATGCGCACACATGACGTGGACACTGGAGACAGTAATCCACTAAAATTACGATTCACTGGGTGTCCGATAAGGTCAGGCACACCATCAAGGAGGAAGTGTTCAAGATGTTGTCACTAGGAGTGATAGAGCCATCCCACAGCCCCTCGGCTAGCCCAGTGGTTCTGGTCTCTAAAAAGATCAGTGGTGGGAAGACTGAAGTACACTTTTTTGTGGACTAGAGGAGGCTCAATTATGTCACGGAGACTCACTCCATTTTCGGGCAGATGACCTCATTGACAAGCTCAGTGCTGCCAATTACAAGACTAGAACAAGAGGGTTGGGCAAAAAAGCCAAGTGGGACACTGCGCTTGCAGAATTGGTTGGAATTAGATGGAGGGCAGCAGGTGACTGGGTTTGTGTGGGTATATTGCCCATATACACCACTGTGAGGTCAAGTTAAGAAGGAGTGTTTCCAGTCTCACTGCGCCAACACGTACAAATTTAAGACACTGCTTAGTTTGCAGTTTTATTAGGTGAGTATGGTACAGCCTAACACGTGTTTCGAGCAACACTGCTCTTCCTCTGAGGCTTAGATTGATTGTTGAACATACGTCATTACGTATTGTAGATGTACTGAAGGTACAAACCTTGTTATATTCCTCGCAATTGCGGAAAGCTACCCAGTTAATATATCCGACCCGGTGGTCCGAACTGAACGTATCTAATCCCCAGTGTTGCTCGAAACACGTGTTAGGCTGTACCATACTCACCTAATAAAACTGCAAACTAAGCAGTGTCTTAAATTTGTATGTGTTGGCGCAGTGAGACTGGAAACACTCCTTCTCAATTACAAGACTACTTTCGACTTCACAGCGGGGTATTGGCAGGTCGGCTTGACAGATGGAGTGAGAGAGAGGTCAGCATTCTCAACCCCGGAAGGACATAATCAGTTCTCTGTGATGCCCTTCGGATTGAAGAATGCCCCCGCCACTTTTCAGCCGATGGTTAACCAGGTTTTGTCTCATCTGAAAAACTTCAGTGTCACCTATTTAGATGACTTTGCTTTGTTCAGCCACACCTGGTAGGATCACTTATCCCACCTGAAACAAGTGCGGAATGCAGTTCTGCCTATCAAGGCCACAAAGTGCCAGATGGCGCAGTGACATAGCTAAGCCACCAGGTAGGTGGAGGAAAGAAACCACCTCTAGAAGAAAAGGTAGAGGCTGTGAAGGATTGGGACATCCCCACCACACAGACACAGGTGAGCGCCTTTCTAGGTCTCACTGGGTACTACCCGTCCTTCATCAGAGGGAATGGGACCATTTCCATGCCCGTGAATGATGTAACTTCCAAGAAGATACCAAAGAAGGTAACTTGGACCCCCTCATGTCAAACCTCCTTTCAGGATTTAAAGGATGGATTCTGCAGGGCCCCAGTTAAGAAAGTGCCAAACTATGGTCAGGAATTCATTATCCAGACAGACGCCTGTGATTTTGGGATTGGAGCATTGTTAGCGCAGCTGGACTCTGAAGGGGTAGAGCAACCAGTTGCCTACATTAGCAGGTGGTTCATAAAAAGGGGAAGGAACTGGGCTGTCATAGAAAAAGAGGCATGCACAGTCGTGTAGACTGTAAATAAACTGAAACCCTACATCTTTGGGTCTAACTTTATGATCCAGACAGACCATTGGCCTCTGTGATGGTTAATGACCCTACAAAGGAAGACCCTAAGCTTTTGCATTGGGCCATAACCCTACAGGCATTAAGAATGGACATCCAGCACAAGCCAGGCTCCCAGCATGGAAATGCAGTTGTCCTCATCCATTAATTTGACCTTGATGATGAACCAGACCCTCAGTAGGGTGGTTGTTCACATGTTGAGGTTGGGGGGCATGTGAGGAATTCTACCATCCTCACAGCGGGCGTGCACTTGCCTGGGCTTTTTTGATATTTTTTAAGAAATTGAATGATGGGAGATCAACCTCAGAAAATGTGTGGGGCTAATCCGCACACATTTTCCTATGCTCACCGCACAACAAACCCATAGACCTGTGTACTCTGGGGGGACGCAGCCTATAGGCACAGTCCTCCCTGTCACATTTATTTGGAATGTGACAGCCAGAAGTACATGAAAACATCTCAAGATGAGGAGGGCATCACCTTCCTCATGCCATGGCCAGTCTAATTAACTACCAAAGACTCCATGGATCCGCCATGCCCATTGTCAATCTGCTGATGGCAGCGCATACTGATGAGAGTTCATTGAAGCACATCTGCGAGAGGCCTGATTGCAGAGCTGACAAAGGGGGCAGACAACGCAACACCTTTTCGATGTGCATCTGTGTCAACCTGAAATCATCTCCCACCCTTTAGTATGAAGGGCAGTGAATGTCATATCTGGGGAAACTGTCTATTGTAGGCAACCTCTGCAGGGGGATCCCCTTTCGGAGGGAAGAAGTATGTGATTTGATGGAGACAGAAAGTCTGTTCTTGCTATAACTTCAAGGGAGACCTATGCTTTGATCAAGGACCACAGAGCGCTCAATTAACCACCAAGACCCTTTGATCCACAACAGACAGGAAGATGGGTGGGACTTAGTAGTAAATGTTTTCACCCCTTTACCTTTCCTGTTGCAAAGCACTCTGGTGATGACGTGAGACATAAAGAAGATTGTTGGTGGGGACCCAGGATTGGTTCATTAAGGTAGGTTTAGCCTGCACCAACCACTGGGGCCCATTTGGCTTTAAAAGAGGGCTGAGCCCCTCTCTTAGCTGATCATCTGAAGGCTTCACCAGAAGCAGGAAAGAAGAGCTCATTTGGACCCTGGCCGAAGGTACAGTCTGCCTTATAGCTTCCGCCAGTGAAGGAAGGCCAGAATTTCTAAGAGGGGAGCACGATTCCTCTCCTAAATATCTCCCAGGGAACTGAGGGAGATACTGAACCCAGATGACCCACTAGCAGCTCCAGAATCGCTACCCAGCCAGCACACATAGTGCCCTGCTAGACTCTGCAAGCAAGCCTCCTAGAGAGTATCTGAACCGAATGAAGGACAAGGCCGATGCCTGCAACACTCTCCTCAGCTTTAGACCGTTCATCTTAAAAGACAACTCGAGCCCAGCGAAGAAGCTAGCAGGAGTTCCAGAGATGAAGACAGGTGCTCCAAGGCAGAGGCTAGCTCTGCTCTCTACCCAACCCCTCGGAACCATGGGAGAACATTTCTGCTGGAACAAGACCTGCCTCTCTGATACCTACATCATTTCACAAGATCTCACTGGAGGTGAAGGACCCCTGCAGGATTAAGCCACCCTCCCTCTGGTTGGGAGAACGAGAACAACTCATTTTGTACCTGAGATCCTTGGACTGGGACTCCCATCAACTGAAGTAGCGAAGCATCTGGTTGTCTGCCTTCTACAGTCTCAAACTGTCATTAAATAATTGCCAAACCCATCTGAGTGCATTTGAACCGACATAAACCACAGGGTGTCTTCGGCACGTCTTCAAACATATTTGAAGCTCAGTTGCTGCTGTTCAGACCTGTTTGATGCTACGTCCTGCACATTGATTGCCCCAGCTAGAACAAGAAGCTTGCCACAAACAGCGCCTCGGTACACCAACGTCTTCGTCGCCACCTCAAATTCAAACACTGAACTGCACCTGGTCTTCAACCCGCTTGCTTGGAATGTTGCATCAAACCTCAAAGAGCCCCAGTTCGAACCTGATCCCGCACCTGCTGAACATCTCGATCACTGTGTCTCGTTGAACCCAAACTGGATTCAAGCCACTTGCACAAAAACAAAAAGCCTGACTCAACACTGTTGAACCACCAAGACTGATTAAGGTACTGTTAGACAACGCCAACCCCTATGGCCCAATTGTTGGGACCCTGGTGACTAATTCAGGCCCCTTTTGCACCTTTTTCTTCAAGAAATATATGCTTTGTAAAGATTGTGGTGTTTTTTTGACTTGTTCATCCCTTCTAAGTATCCACAGTGTTTGTGCCATTCCATTCTGATTGTCTCTGTCTTTTCTAGTACCATTTTTATTACATATTGGTGCACCACTACTCATCCTTGAACTCCTGCGGGGCAGAAGTAATTTCCCATTTAAGCAATAGGACCAAGTGTGGGGGGGGGTGATTACCACTTCAGGTAATGCCCTGGGGCCCATAGTTACAGGCATGAGCAAAGCGGGCCGGGGCCTATTGCTATTAGTACTCTGACCTGTAAGACCGGAGTACTGAGAGCATTTTTTTTCTGTTACAAAAATACTCCGCGTTTCAGAACAGAAAAATAAAAATGTAAAATAAACGCCCTCGGGGGAAGGGAAAACAAAGTCCATTCTCCTTTTCCATGGTGGACTTTGAAAATGAATGCAAAAAGGTAAACAAACAAAATGGCCACTATGGAAAGGGAGAAGGGAGTACAAGTAGTCTCTTCTACCTTTTGTTGGTGGCCTATGAAAAAATAGTGAAAAATGTAAACAAATAAAATGGCTGCCATGGAAAGGAAGAAGGGACTACTTGTAGTCCCTTCTTCCTTTCCATGACGGCCTGTCACTGATCGGGAGCAGACGTGCTGGAGACAGAGGTGTTCCCAGAGCGTCCAATCCCAAAATGGACAAAAAAGAAGGTGTGGGAGGGAGGGGATGGGATTCTTTGGATTTAATGGATGGGGGTTTAGGGGCAGGGAGAGGGAACACAACACTTACCTCGATCCCCGGCGGGGGAAGATGTCGGTCTCCACCTGTGTGGTGGCCTGGGATAGGGTTTACCCTATTCCGAGCCTCCCCATTGGCTGAGTGGCTGCCACACCCATCCAACGGGGACAGAAAGGAAGGAATGTTGTTGGGGAGAGGGATTCCCCCTTGGGTAATACCCCAGCGAAGGCCAATGAGATTGCATGTTACAATCTCATTGTCCCTCGCCGGGTACTAATACCCCTGAAGCCATCTTTGTTCTGCAGCCGAGAAAGGAGTTAGTGGATGGGCAGGGCATTCAGTCTAACAGAGGATACAGTTCTCCATGGCCATATGAAAGGTGAATGTGTGTGTACAATGACCCAGTGCACACTTGACACTTACATCCATGTCTGCATAAGTGGCTGCTCCTAGATGAATGCGAGGTAGGGGCTACAAGCGGGTATCGCAAATATTATTGAGTACCCACACAGACTTAACCTCTAAGCTCATTCACAAACATCTGAAATGCTTTTCTAATATTTATCTGCACAAAAACCACATTGATCTAAATGAGTACACCAAAATCAGAAAGATTTGGCTCCCTACTACGATGTGCTTCCAAAAATCATCAGCATAAATGATGTGTGACAAAAATCCCAACAATGCATTAAACAAAACCAAAAGGTGATGGCTGTAGGGTTTTGAGTCAATCATAACTACGGCCACAGCTCTGGGCGACCCTCCAGACTATTATTCTTTAGCCTGCTACGCCACTACAGAAGGGGAAAGACCATGTAAAAATCAGGTTTGCTCCCACCCCAAAAGGGGCAGACCAACCAGAAGTACTAGGACACATCCCTTCTGTATAAGACCACAAACATCTCATATCATTGGGCGCCATCAGTGAGAAAGAGTTTGGGTCATTAGGCTCATCAGGCTCGGGACCCACCTCTGAGCACACCCGTCCCACTCTGGGTGACTTAAGCGAGGACAGTGCAAGCATGAATTAGACATTTCAAGTTGGCAAAATTGAGAAAATCAATCAGTGCAGAAAATTCCAGTGCTCAACCCCACTAATTGTGTGAGCAATTAGTTTAATCTACAGAAATGTTTCCACTGAGTATTTCGAAACTGAATTCAATATTGGGGTAGGATCCCCCATCTCCTTACCTGATTGGCCACATCTTGATGCAATTACTAGCGGTCAACCAAATCTCTCCTAAGAACCCACTCATATTCCAAACTGCAAAATAAATACACTGTTCAATTACTGATGCCTTCTCCTGTAGGTTGGAGTACTGGTACTTTATGCATTTAGTGCACATAGAAACGGGGATTGCAAATCATACATTTACCTGGCACTGAGGTTTTCTAAACATGGTACTCTAGGTGAGGGGTCTGAAATGAGAGACAGACACAACGTTGTAATGTTTTCAATATTTCACGTCTTTAATAAAGTAAAAGGGTTTGATACAAGCCTTTCTGTCCCTATCCTAAACGTGTTTCACTGTCTAGGAAACTAAAAGTAAAGATCAGTCTGAGTCTCATCATTAAAATTATGTAAACGGTCCTTGTGTTCAAAACTTATATGACCCTCACACTAGAAATGAACAGCTAAAAAGGGCATGGAAACATGTCTCTGATCTAGGTTTAGCAAAACGTGTTCTCATGTAAAGCTAATAGATAAATCCAACAAAAGAGTCTCTTCCAAGGAATCCAGAGGGCGTTTCCCTTCTCCTGAATTGTTTCAGGTAGGATGGCAAACATGTCTTTTCCAAAAAATGTTTCCTCAAGGAATGCAGAAATGTCTCATCCATACAACAACTTCTCAAGGCTGGAAAAATTGTCTCTGTTACACAACAACTGCTTCAAGGATGGAAAACATGTGTCTTTTATAAAACAACTTGTTAAGGACAACTCCCTGGTATACTCCCCTGCCAGGAATCCTTCAGTAGATTATTTTTTAGATCCCTTGGTATACTCTTCTGCCAGGAATCCTTCAGTAGATTCTTTAGATCCCCTGGTATACTCTCCTGCCAGGAATCCTTCAGTAGATACTTTAGATCCCCTGGTATACTCGCCTGCCAGGAATACTTCAGCAGATTCTTTAGATCCCCTGGTATACTCTCCTGCCAGGAATCCTTCAGTAGATTCTTTAGATCCCCTAGTATACTCTCCTGCAAGGAAACCTTCAGTAGATTCTTTAGATCCCTGGTATACTCTCCTGCCAGGAATCATTCAGTAGATTTTTTAGATCACCTGGTATATTCCCCTGCCAGGAAACATTCAGTAGATTCTTTAGATCCCTTGGTATATTCTCCTGCCAGGTATCCTTTCACAATGTATTTTTCCTTCATATACTTTAAATGGATTACCTGGTGTACTCCCGTGCCAGGAATCCCCTTCTGGGTTTTGCAGAACCCCTGGTCTATTTCTCTGTCAGGTATCTTCCCCTAAAGGCTCCCTGCCTGGTGTGTTTCTTTTATCAGGACTTCTTTCTGTTTTTTCTCTGCCTTTCAGAATAGCACAGTTGTATCCCTTGATTGTACATGCTTCATTGGCTTTAGGTAATACTTGTTCTAACTTTCCCCATATTGACATCTCAGATATAGAGATTTGTGCAAATTCTGTCTTCCAACTTCTTCATTAACATTCATCTGCTTGTTATAACATTTGCTCCAGCTTTCCCCATATTGATATCTCATACATGAGGATTTGTGCAAATTCTGTCTTTCTGTTTTATTTGGTAGGTACTCAAAATGATTTCTTAATTGTTCATGTGCCTGTCGGTACGCCCCGAGGTCCCCTCTATAAGTGGGCATACTCAACAATGTCTGATAACGTTTCTGACCCATGGTGCGTCGCTGCGGCGGAGTCTTCACTTGGGGATGGCATCTCCCACTCTGCAGACCCTCTTTTTGCTCTTCCGACAGGCTCCGCATTCACTTGCCGGTAAAACTGTTGCTGTTTGGCAGGAGTGCATCCCAGCCAACATCGATGCTGCTGCTGGCTCCTCAGTGGTTCTCCTCCAATGACTGTTGTGCTTCCCTGGGACTTCTGCCACTTTGGTAGGTAATGCTGACAAGTGGCAGCATGCACTTGCCTTCTGCAGCACAATCCTTTCCCATGCGTCTGCCTTCACCTCTGGTTTTGCTTCCCACTTCGCCCGCTCTGCTTCTCTCTTCTCTCTTCTCTGACTTCCAGGTGAAGGCGTAAGCCATTTTTAAATGTCCCACACAACTGTTCTTCATAGTAACAACTACTCTGCGTGTTTAGCCAAGGGTTTCTTTCAATCCTTATTAACTCTTTCTTCCACTTCCTCGTCTCAGTACTTGAGGCGGTATGGAAGTTGGAGTTCATTGGATTTTCAGGTCTTCCAAAACGATATTGTTTAGAATTTTTTTTTAGAACAAAAACATCAGAAACAGAAGATGTTAAATCTGTATTATGTGAAGGTGAGTTCTGCTCAGAGTGGTTTACAGGAAGGTGTCTTTGAGATCTATAATGGGAGAAATTTGTAAGTCATTAAGAATTCAGGAAGTATGCAGTCTTCTTCTCTGGGTAGGGAAGAATACCGTATCTCCCAGTGGTCGAAGTGGGCGGAAGCGGTGCACCTTTACTTTTTTAGTTGCGTTTTACTGTTCCTATACTTTTATTTTAAAAAAGAAAACATTCCGGAAATGTTTTGTTTTACAATAAAAGTGTAGGAAGCCGTTGAAACTTGCACTTCAGTGCAGTGCACTAAACGTTCCCTTAAACAGAAGATGCATATGTTTGGGGGTTTGTACTGTGCGTGGGAGGGGGTGTGGCGATGGGGTTTGTGGGGAGCAGGGACAGGCCAGCAGGGAACATACTTCCACTGCTTCTTTTCATACACTTCGACCACTGGTCTCTCCTGATGGAGTCCCCACCTTTCAACAGAGGTGTAGCCAGGATTGTCTAGCAAATGGGGCCTGATGCTAATGTAGTTGGGCTCACGGCACTGACAAAAATATCTGTAAATACCCACACAGCGCTGCTGAGTGGGCATTTACAGATTTTAGGTGGGCCTTGCCCCTCAGGCCCTACCCTGCCTACGCCTCTGCCTTTCATCGGCAGCCGTCTCCTCCCATGTGATCCTCCCCCATAGTACCACCCGCAGGCTCAGGATCAGGTAGCGGATGCCATCCCCTGACCATATGGGAGGAGATCTCTGGCTGGGGATCAGTGATGACTCCACGGGATTAATCATACCTAACTTAAGGACAGATTTATAGATGGGGTAGAGGAATGATATCCTGTTGCAGGTCACTTGGGTCGCAACTAATCTTAGGACACTGCGTTGCTAAAGTGATTGTATTGTATTTAATTAATGTATTTCAATGTCGTTTAATATATGTTGAGCACTAACATTTTTTTAATTTGTTATTGATAAATAAATAATGTGTATATATTTTTTTATTTTTCATTTGCATATGGCTGTGCATCGAGCCTTTACAGAATTTATAAAATACAGGGACTTGACTTAAAATCTAATTCCTATTACATTTGCTACAATCAACTAGATATAAAAAAACAGAATTAGCCTTTCTGAGAAAAATAAATAAGAAGTTAGAAATAAAACATTAAAAAGAATAAGGAAACAAAACTGAAAAGAAAAGAGTAAAAACAATGTGTATATTATTACCTTGCATCTCTTAGGAATGTCTTGGCTACTAGAATAATGTGTTTGAATTAGTGACTGAATATATATAAATGTCAGGAGCCTTTCTGTAATGTTTTCTTCTGTAGAAGCCCCACTATGGGCTGAGTGGGGCGCAGTGGAGAAGTTTCTTCTTTCGACCCACTCATATCAAACCAACTTTTGAGGGTCCTTCTCCCAGCAACACATGGCACCCCATAGGTTTTCCACCCCTCAAATTAAGCCACACTCTCCACTGTGCCGCTACATCTTCTTTACCACCCTCCACCAAAGCGCCACGCGCATCTGAGTGGCGTTCCCTTGCAAAACCTTCAGCGGTTATGTTGATCTATTGGGGTGCTTCTGCCACCCCCGCCTACCTCAAACAGTGTACTCCTGGAAGCAAGAGAATGTTCAAAAAGTTAATACAATGCTCTTTTAAAATGAGTGCAGGAAGCCGTACACAACAAAGCAAATCAAAACATAACTAAAAAACATGGAAAACGGACAAAAGAAAAAGGTTTAGGAGTTTTTTGAAAAAGGGACCAAAAAGCCAACAAAAAAAACCTCTTCGCTTACACGTGACTCCCCCAATGTTTGTTTTCCCCACCATGCCACCACACACCTACCTCGTGAATGTGAGTTGCCACGTTCCTCAGAAGTAAGAAAGAGAATGGTCAAATTCATGACACATTGCAGGGAGAGATTTTTTTTAAATTTCCAAACACTTGTGGGATCGCTATTAAATCATGTGCGCTATTTACCACCAAAATTTTTTGAAAAAACGGGTCGGCAGCAAGTGATATCTTACCCTCAAACTTCCCACAAAGTTTGTAGCAATAATAGAAATTGAAAAAACTGGTTCGGGAAGATATCTCGCGCTCACACCTGTATTTTAACACAAATCCTCTACAGTTTGTGATCAGAACAACATCAATTCAAAAAAATCTCAATATAATGAATCCAAAACAATGTTTTATGATTTGTCAAAGAAAAAAACGACTTTTAATTGAAAGAACTGCCGAACAGCCGACACGTGTTTCGACCCTAGGTCGTCATCAAGGCTATATATTTATACAGACAAATAATGTATAGCAATTGAAAAAATGTATAAATAATATTAAAAACCATACCATATGATTCCACATATCAGGGCAGGATGAGAGGGGTTTTTGCCATAGTCAAATGTTTGAAGTAATATAAAAGAAAATCACAAAAATCAAAAACCAAAAATTAGTTCATGTATCCCCATACTTCACAAAAACTTTCAATTTTCAGTTTAAACAAACAACAATTAGTACTTCCAAGTGCTAATTTGGACATGATTAATTAATTACCATAAAGTCCCATTTTAATATTGTGAGGCCACTCTAGCTAGACCAAAATATGAGTTTCCATGGATTTATAAAGTTAACTGTAATCCCCCATTAATACTTGAATCAATCATGCAATATTGCTTATAACTAAAAACTTACCCCATTTGCAAATCTCTATAATTCTCCTATGTGGAAGTGTAACAGATCACTCGATTATTCCTGGTCCTGAGTTATCAGTTCAATTATTCCAATCTGTATGAAAGATTCCTGTTTTAATTTGATTCATTAATATATCTATACTAACTAATATAATGAAATAATAATACAAAAATAATAAACGGAAATGCTCACCACTCCGTTTATTATTTTTGTATTATTATTTCATTATATTAGTTAGTATAGATATATTAATGAATCAAATTAAAACAGGAATCTTTCATACAGATTGGAATAATTGAACTGATAACTCAGGACCAGGAATAATCGAGTGATCTGTTACACTTCCACATAGGAGAATTATAGAGATTTGCAAATGGGGTAAGTTTTTAGTTATAAGCAATATTGCATGATTGATTCAAGTATTAATGGGGGATTACAGTTAACTTTATAAATCCATGGAAACTCATATTTTGGTCTAGCTAGAGTGGCCTCACAATATTAAAATGGGACTTTATGGTAATTAATTAATCATGTCCAAATTAGCACTTGGAAGTACTAATTGTTGTTTGTTTAAACTGAAAATTGAAAGTTTTTGTGAAGTATGGGGATACATGAACTAATTTTTGGTTTTTGATTTTTGTGATTTTCTTTTATATTACTTCAAACATTTGACTATGGCAAAAACCCCTCTCATCCTGCCCTGATATGTGGAATCATATGGTATGGTTTTTAATATTATTTATACATTTTTTCAATTGCTATACATTATTTGTCTGTATAAATATATAGCCTTGATGACGACCTAGGGTCGAAACACGTGTCGGCTGTTCGGCAGTTCTTTCAATTAAAAGTCGTTTTTTTCTTTGACAAATCATAAAACATTGTTTTGGATTCATTATATTGAGATTTTTTTGAATTGATGTTGTTCTGATCACAAACTGTAGAGGATTTGTGTTAAAATACAGGTGTGAGCGCGAGATATCTTCCCGAACCAGTTTTTTCAATTTCTATTATTGCTACAAACTTTGTGGGAAGTTTGAGGGTAAGATATCACTTGCTGCCGACCCGTTTTTTCAAAAAAATTTGGTGGTAAATAGCGCACATGATTTAATAGCGATCCCACAAGTGTTTGGAAATTTGTTAATTTCGCTTCTGTGCTTGCTGAGATCCACCACCACAGATGGCGAGTTATATGAGTAATAGGGATGAGGATAGAGCAGCACTATTTGCACCTAGGGGAAGTACATCCAATCCTTTTAGGAGTAGTTATACTGCAACAGAAACACTCAGACAGAAATTTGTTAAATTGGAAAGATTGTCAAAAAAGGAAATTAATAAATATTGGGAGAATGCATCCTTAGTAAATTATTTAGAAAATAACATCATTCCCCGAGGTCTGAGAATCTTGATATTCCCAAACTTCGACAAGGATGAAGATGCTGATCTGGCAGAAAATTGGGAAAAGAATCTTAACCAAAGTTCTAGGACTATGTTAGAATTATTAATAACACATGCTACAAGAGAGCATAAGAGGGTTATAGAACAAATCAATAAAGTTAAAGAAGAAATTACAGGTATGCCAAATGCAGAAAGTACAAAAGAAAAAAATTATGAGAAAATGAATGAAATCCTGCGAGAATATCAAGATGACATTAAATTAAGAAAATTTAGAAAGTTTTTTAGAGATGATAAAGATTATAGATTACAACGGGTATATACTTTTCAACCTAAGTATGACAATATAACACCACCATTGAGAGCTAGTTCATTTAATTCTACACCTGCCAGCTCAGATCCAGATTCAGAGGAAGATGTTTTAGACAATATGGAACTCTCAGACAATACTAAAGAAGTCACTGATACTGTGGCTAGTGGAGGCAAAGGTTTTTTAGAGCAAATACGGAGACACAAAAAGGGAAATATCAGATTCATAAATCAAAAACAAGTCAGATTCACAACACCTCCAGCAGCATTTATACCAATACCAGGTTCCACACAAGGGGCAGGAGAGGGGGTAAGCGGAAGCGGGAGTGGAAGCTCCGACGAAGATCAGGGTCGTCCTGGAATTCTGACCAGGTCCAGCACCAAGAAACGACAGGGGAACCAATGAAATGTAATTTGGTTATTAATTTATCGGACAAACACCTCACAGAGGTGGAAATTGCCGTGTTGAATAAAGGTTTGTCTTTTGCACCGAGTGTTAAAACAGATTTTGTGAATTTTCAAATTGATATTTTCAAATTCATAAGAAAGTTGAAATTAAAGAAATATTTTGCAACTCAGGTGAAAATGTTTCAGCCTAGGACCACTTTGAATCCGCTGAGTTTGTATACTATCTCTGACATTCACAATATCACTACCTTGACAAATTTAAATCAAGATACTATAGTGGATATAGAGTCAATTTGTCAATCATTGGGTGTCAACACTAGACATCTTGATATAAAAGAATTAAAACCAAAGTCTAAATTTACCCCTCAACTGGGTTCAGAGAATGTAATTGAAACTTTTCACAAAGCTATCATCAAAGACATCCATAGACATATGGATAGGGGATTATATAAGAGAAAGGAACGCAGACCCAATTTAAGGAAAGAAGAAACTGAAGCCTTAGTGGCCCTAATGAGTGACAAAATGATAACCATCAAAGAAGCGGACAAAGGGGGTAACATTGTAGTGATGAACACTAAGGATTATATCACAATGGCCATGTTACATTTGGATACTTCACGATGCTACACTCCTTTGAAATCCAATCCTACAAAGAGAATTGTAACTGAACATTTGATACTAATACAGTTATGGTATGACAAGGGCTTCTTATCAGATGATGAAAAAGCTTTTCTGACTAATATTGAACCGACCATGCCCACCCTATATTTTTTGCCAAAGATTCACAAGACCTATGAAATTTTACCATCAGTTAGACCTATCATGAGTGGTATTGGGTGGGTAACAGAAGGCATGTCACAGTATTTGGATGAAGCCCTAAAACCTTATGTCCTGAAGATGAAATCCTATATTAGGGACAGCGGGCATGTATTACAATCTCTCAAAAATTTGAAATGGGAATCAGATTATCTTTTAGCTACACTGGATGTTTCAGCACTCTATACTAGTATAGATCATGATTTGGCAATTCAGACATTAGACTACACCTTTGGAAATTCGTCTGCTTCCTATATACAACATATAGATTTGCTTAAAAGTTTCTTGAGATTTACATTAAATAACAATGTATTTATTTTCAATGAGCAATATTATGTACAGGCCAAAGGGGTGGCCATGGGTGCGAAATTTGCACCAACTTTGGCCAACCTCTTTATGGCCCAATATGAGGAAACACATATCTATGGACAAGAAACTTTTAAAACTAATCTAATAGTATGGAAGAGGTTTATAGATGATATATTAATCATATGGAAAGGATCACTTGAATTATTTGAAACCTTTGTGATACATACTAATAACAACAAATTTGGTATCAGTTTTACTGGTTCTGCTAGCTCGGAAAGTATTGATTTTCTTGATTTACATATTTTTGTCACTAATGGGCGTTTTGAGACCAAAACATATCGCAAACCAACAGAGGTAAACTCTGTACTTTGTGCACAAAGTAGCCATCAAAGATCTACGGTAGAGAACATCCCAGTGGGGGAATTCTTCCGAGCCAGGAGAAACTGTAGTCGAGATATGGACTATTTTGAAGAAACCAAATTGCTTGTTAATAGATTCAGAGGTAGGGGTTACAACTTGCGGTGTATAGAGAAAGCGGTTGAAAAGTACAAAGAATGTAGTCAAGTGGACCTTCTATGTGAACATGTGAAGAAGCAACCAAGTGAACATATTTCCATAATAACACAATTTTCCCAAGATTCATCCTATCTCTACAAAATGGTGTCCAAACATTGGGACATTTTGAAACTTGATAAGGATCTGCTACCTTTCTTGACGGAAAAACCTAAGTTCACATTTAAAAGAGCACACACCCTTAAACAGAAATTGAGTCCGTCCCTTTTGAATACAAAAGAAGAAAACATTAAACAGACCTGGTTAATAGGAAAGAAGGGTTTTTTTTAAATGTGGTAATTGCAATCAGTGCAAGTATGCACATGCAAATTGTGATGAATTTTCTGATACTAATGGAATGACAATCAAGATCAAGGAATTCATTAATTGTAAAACTAGCCATGTCATTTATGCCATCATCTGTATATGTGGAAAACTTTATATTGGTAGCACTATTCGACAATTGAGATTTAGAATTAGAGAACATTTGGCTAGTCTAAGAAATATTGATCCGAAATCACCACTTGCAATTCATTGGCAACAATGTCATCAGTTAGATAACCAGGAAAATATCAGGTATATTGGACTTACACAGGTTAAATTGGGGAAACGAGGTGGTAATCTTAGGCTCAAACTAAGGCAAGAGGAATGCAAGCTTATTTGTTTTTTTAGAAGCACTTTAAATGGTCTAAATCATGATCATGAGATGCATGTGTTCTTATAAATTGATAATATTTCTGTTATGAATTTCTACAATATATTTGTTATTTGTGAAGCCACTCTAGCAAATACCAGAATTAAATAATGTGCAAATTTATATATTTTACATACTTTGCATTAATCTGCATAGTTTAAATTTTTGCTATATACCTTTGCGAAAGTTCATTTGAAGGATAGTGGATGATTTTATGAGAACTCAAACTTCCTTTAAGAATAATCATTTGTTGTGGTATATATCTAGCCACATGCCCGTGTTTGTTTTCAAATGCATTAGAGTAGACGTCGCGCGCTCATACGCGTGACGTCATTACGTTATTTAACGCATGACGTCATCGCGTCCGTGTGCGCGCGACGTCACTGCAAGTACGGCCCGCGTTTTTCGCGGTAAATAAGTATATTAGATCCTGTGATGGGTGCAGGATCTCTCTAGGACAACAATAAACGTGGGATTGAACCCCTTGAATGCTGAGTTTCGAAAATATAAGATTAATGATCTTTAGAGGAGATGGAATTTAACGTAGTGACTTATACAAATGAGCTTATTATTATTTTTGCAGGTGAACTTTGTTTATGAAATACACATTTATGTGTTAAAAAGTTTGGTGATAGCATTGAGCTATATAACAAGAATTCTTTCAAGAAGTTTAAATCGTTAAAAGCTGGTGAGCATTTCCGTTTATTATTTTTGTATTATTATTTCATTATATTAGTTAGTATAGATATATTAATGAATCAAATTAAAACAGGAATCTTTCATACAGATTGGAATAATTGAACTGATAACTCAGGACCAGGAATAATCGAGTGATCTGTTACACTTCCACATAGGAGAATTATAGAGATTTGCAAATGGGGTAAGTTTTTAGTTATAAGCAATATTGCATGATTGATTCAAGTATTAATGGGGGATTACAGTTAACTTTATAAATCCATGGAAACTCATATTTTGGTCTAGCTAGAGTGGCCTCACAATATTAAAATGGGACTTTATGGTAATTAATTAATCATGTCCAAATTAGCACTTGGAAGTACTAATTGTTGTTTGTTTAAACTGAAAATTGAAAGTTTTTGTGAAGTATGGGGATACATGAACTAATTTTTGGTTTTTGATTTTTGTGATTTTCTTTTATATTACTTCAAACATTTGACTATGGCAAAAACCCCTCTCATCCTGCCCT
Organism: Ambystoma mexicanum; assembly: GCF_040938575.1. Classification (NCBI taxonomy): domain Eukaryota; kingdom Metazoa; phylum Chordata; class Amphibia; order Caudata; family Ambystomatidae; genus Ambystoma; species Ambystoma mexicanum. Next base: position 1,208,444,885 of record NC_090936.1, on the reverse strand, counting down.
GATATGTGGAATCATATGGTATGGTTTTTAATATTATTTATACATTTTTTCAATTGCTATACATTATTTGTCTGTATAAATATATAGCCTTGATGACGACCTAGGGTCGAAACACGTGTCGGCTGTTCGGCAGTTCTTTCAATTAAAAGTCGTTTTTTTCTTTGACAAATCATAAAACATTGTTTTGGATTCATTATATTGAGATTTTTTTGAATTGATGTTGTTCTGATCACAAACTGTAGAGGATTTGTGTTAAAATACAGGTGTGAGCGCGAGATATCTTCCCGAACCAGTTTTTTCAATTTCTATTATTGCTACAAACTTTGAGAGATTTTTTTTAGTCTAACCTTTCGCGCAACGGTCTTCCATAGCGGGGCCCCTTTGGGTGATAAGGGGCGTCCACCCCATTCTACTTAGTCTGAACTTCAGTATCCCTAGAATATGAAGGTCACCTGAGATCGAGGTTCTGAAGGCATATAGTGAACACATCTTTCAAGAAGTATTTTGCAACCACTGACCTTTAATCCGTATGTAGGCAGGAATGTACAAGTAGATAGCATGCGATTAGTCATGGTGGGGCTGGACCAAGACTATGACTACTTCCGTTTCTGGTCTAGACCAGTAGGTAGCTGAAGGTTTGAATTGAAGAGTTGCCAATGACTATAGTTTCTGTCTTCGTCAGATTCAAAAAGTCTTGCTCACCCAGCTGCTCAAGGCCATCAGGCAACCAGCAAAGATCTTATTTCCTGAACCTTCTCTGGGTATTATCATGGTAATCATAAGAAGAAAAATCAAGAGAGTGAATTAGAGCTCCTCCAGGGTCTGAGTAGATGTTAAACAGGATGGGAGTCAGAGAGAAAGAACATGTATCCATGGACAAGAGCATTACTGGTCTGAGATGAAGGATGTCAACCGGCTCAGTGCAGTATCAGTGATCGCCAGACTCCAGAGTTGCCTAAGCAGGATGTTATGGTTAACAGTGTTAAAGACCTCAAAGATGCCTATCAGAATTTGGGTGGAGACACCATCTCTCTTAACAAGTCTACTAAGATCCTCCATTACTGATATCAGTACTGATTCAGTATTACTACAAGGACTAAATGTGCTTACCACACCTTAACTTTTCACGTCCCATTGACTTGCATGCAGCCGTCTTTTCATGCTGCTTGCCACTCCGCCACCATGCATGTGTGCATTCAACCCTATGCCTTCCACACATCCTCATTGAGGGTAAACACAGGGAGGAACCTGATGGCTTCTTGCGTCCTTCCCTGCCTTCAACCCCAGATCAATATCACACTACGAATGCTGTCCTTATCTGTCAGTCTCCCTTTTCTATTATACATTTATTTATTTATTTATTTATTTATTTATCGTACACCGGCCCCACTGTCCATTCTGTACATGAAAATCCTGCCACAAACTCATGGATGCTGAAAGCTGTTGCAGCCAATCAGAGCTGCATAACGTTGACCTGGTACCCTAAGCCCATCCTGGATGCCCTCAAAATCCTTATTGCCCTCAGTATAATAAGAAGGCTGTTCCACCACTACTATTGCTGGACAAGGCGGGTTTGAAATTGCGAGATCGGTACTAGAGTCTGCCAGGGGATGAGAAGCTTTCCTGGGAAGGCGGTACCCACTGCCACCTTTGGTTGAGCTGGGACACCAGGACACCAATATAATTCAAGACATCAACCATGATGGTGTCGCGAGAAGTATCCTAAATACTTTGGCAGGTAGAAGGCCCATAGGGGAGGCAGAAGATACACTAGACTAAGATGGATTTGCTGCAGGGCACTGCACATTCTGCCGCCAGTGTATACAGCATATGTTAATTAGAGAAAACCTACTGGAAGGTCCTTAATCCTTAATTTATGAACGATGATCATGGCCGATGATCCCTTAAGATAAATTCCCCCTGCACTGCCACCCCAAATGATCACAAGTTAGGGTGTGCACACAGAACCCAAAAATAAACAGTTATGTGCTGGCGGGCAAAGGCTCTAACATAATATCAGTGGGTTTGAGCGTCAGGTGTCCAGAGAGGAGCATTTTGTGACCCTGGGGTGTCCACCTGCGTCACAAGCAATCTAGCAACTTGCTGCAGGGTTTAAAGAGCCGCGCGTGGACAGGCAAGGTGAACTAACGTACGTCGCTGCAGCAGATGCCAACGACTTGAAGCCAATCAATGCCAGTGGCCCATATCTGCTGGGCCAGTGCAACGCTCAGAAGCAAGAGCGTATTCCTGGCGCAGGGCGGCGGGCCGAGCTCACGCTGTCGGCCATCTTGCATCAATCTATCGTGAATCAAAAGTCACGCGCTGTGCGCCAACATTATTGAAAATTAAGCACATTTTACATAACACATTAACTACCCATTCAACATCCATTTGAAATTATAAGGAAAGGAACTCTTAAAATGTGTGAAAGGTTAACCAATTAATCGTGTCAGACAATAACCTCCTGCAAAGATCACACATCAATTATAGCCTGGATATCGAAGCCCATTGCCACGGCTCTAAAACATACAATTAGCGCTGATGCTTCACATTATTCAAGCAATAAAACTACCCATTCCACACTGGTGTGTAATGACCTTGGGTTCACATTATAATGAATCTGGAAGGATCCTGGCTTGTGAGCAAATGGATTCTTTTTTGAAAATGATCAATGTTTATTAAAATAATTGAGCAGTAGTTAATACCTCAGGCTATATTAACATTGCCGATGTCCCATGTCTTATTCTTCCGCTCAGCATTGCTTCCAGGGAAAATAGCTAGACATTTCATTTGCAATCCACCGAGTTAATGCACTGATGTAGCCGCCGCTGCTTAACTTTGGTGGACCTTTTTGATCTCAAACGGAAACGTACTGTTTAATTTTATGATTACACTAATTGCACAACAAAAAATGTGCAGCAGTGCAATTTTGCATAGAATTTGAACTTGGGCAAAAAATGCACTAGTGCAAATGCGATTTCATTCAATGCATTTTGGGCTGGGGCAACTTTGGACCTAGTGCTAAAAGCAATCAAAATAGCCCTGTGGCAAAGTTTCTGCGATGAGGGCACACGGACTGCACCGCTGAAAATGTGTAGCAGCAGTTACACTAGTAATAGTGCACACGACAAACCTACACAGTTGCATTACCAGTATTGCAATTGTGACTGTGTTAATGTTAAATGTTAAATGTTAAAGGTATTTGTACCGCGCACCGTCACCAACGGAATTGGTCCCCAGGTGCTCTGGCGGATCTGTAAATGATAAGGTGGGATGGGTTAGTAAGGTGAAGGAGGGAGTAGGATAGTGAGAGGAGTGGTGTTCTGTTGGCAGCTTCAGCTCAGTATACACCGGGTGCTGAGTTTTGGTGCGGGTATCGGATCAGAGTCAGTCCGCATGTGCTGTTGTTCCGGCTCATGTGTTGTTGCAGTGTTGTGAAGTGCGTGTGGCTTGTTGTGCGAGAGATGGTTGTGTGAGTTTTTTGAGTGAGATAAGTATGCAGAGTTTGAGCTTATATTGGTTAGTGGGTTACCTGGCCTTTATCATGCTAACATTCACCGTTCTGTCTGTCTGAGTGTGGCACTTGTTTGCCCTTACATTCCCATCTAGATGCGGCGCTGGCCAATGTTTGGGACTCGATCCAGGTGTGGTCGTGCCAACATTCACAATTTCATCTGGAGATCCGTCCAGGTGGGGGTCTGCCAACATTCACAACTCCAGGTGTGGGACATGCCAGCATTCATGTTCTTCTAGGCGTGGGCATGTTGTCCTTCAATCAATCCTATCCAGATGTGACTCAGGCCAACGTCTATCTAGGTGCATCTGCCGGTCTGGATATGTTTTTCCGGTACGTACGGGTGGGAGAGTCACTTGAGGGCTTTCGTCAGGGTCTCGGTGTGTGGTCAGTCTCTGCAGCCTTCCTTAGTGGCTGTTTTCCATGATGTCTTATGCTCTGTTGAGTGGTTGGTTCTTTGGTTTGAGTGTTTGTCCAATTTGAGATTGGCCGAATTTGGAGTTATTTCCATCATTGTTTTAATATCTGGGCATTCTAGTGCGTCTCCGCTGTGGTTACGCTTTGAAGAGCCATGATTTGAGGAGTTTCCTGAATGCTAGGTGGTTTGTTGTATCCTGTATATTCTTAGGTAGGTCATTCCAAGTTTTGGGTGCCTGGTGAGAGAAAGACGATCCTGCGAGTTTTTTTCTGTTGTAGGGTTTGAGTTCCAGGCGTATGTCAGTGCTTGATCTTAGTGTTCTTGTCGGTTGATGTAGGCGTAGTTTGTCACTTAGGAATTCTGCGCCTTGTTTGTGTATTGCTCTGTGCGTGATGCACATGACCTTGAACATTATTCGTTGTTTCAGTGGTAGCCAGTGTAGTATTTTTAGCGCGGGTGTGATGTGTTCTCTTCTGGGTAGCTTGAGGAGGAGTCTGGCTGCTGCATTTTGTATGCATTGCAGTTTTTTTTTTAAGTCGTTTGGGCATGCCCAGGTATAGGCTATTGGCATAGTCTACTCTGGACATGATCAGAGCGATGATTGTAAGTGTTTTGTTGGCGAATGACAGGAACGGAATGATCCTTTTTGCTGCTCGCAGGAGGAAGAAACTTTTCTTGATTACCGAGTTTACTTGTGGCTCCAGAGTGAGATTGTTATCCATTAGGACCCCTAGGTTTTTTACAGTTGGTGATGGTTTTGGTGCGGTGCCGAGCTCTCTTGGCCAGGGGATGCAGGTGATGTCTCCTCACTTTTTTGAGACAATCATTATCTCTGTTTTGCCTGGGTTTATTTTGAGATGGTTGAGGTTCATCCAGTTGAATATGTCGCAAAGGGAATTCTCTAGTTTGGTGTTTTCTTCTCGGGTGTCTTGTATGTTGAAGATTATTTGAGTATCGTCGGCGTAGTTGTAGCATGTGAGACCGTGTTTTTTGATGAGTTTGATTAATAGGTACATGTAGATGTTGAATAGAAGCGGGGAGAAGGATGATCCTTGTGGTACTCCGCACGTGGAGACTCTGGGTTTGGATTTACAAGGTTTCATCCATATAGTTTCTGTTCTGTTTGTTAGGAAGGATTTGATCCATAGTAGGGCAGAGTCTGTTATCCCTAGTCCTTCTAGTCTTTTTATGAGGATGGCGTGGTTGACAGTGTCGAAGGCTGCAGACAAATCAAGGAGAATCAGGGCGGTGCTGTTGTCTGAGTCTGCGCTTGTTTTTAGGTCATCCCATATTGAGAGGAGAGCCGATTCTGTTCCTCTCATAGGTCTGAAGCCAACTTGTGCCTGGTCTAGCAGGCAATGCTCTTCTATGAATTCTTGGGTTATTTGGTAGACGTACGTTTCTATCAGTTTGGCTATGTAGAGAATGTTGGAGATGGGCCTGTAGTTAGATAAGTCCTCAACGTTTCCTGTTGTGTCTTTGAGTAGCGGCTTGATGTAAGCCGATTTGAAGGCCTGAGGTACTTTACCTGTTGAGATTGAGAGATTGAGGAGGTTCCTGTGGTATTCCATGGGGGTTCCTTGTTTGAGAATTGTTTTGCATATGTCCGGGGTGCAAGGGTCTTCAGGAGAGCCCGATTTGTTGCTTTGGTTTACCAGTTTGACGAAAGCCTCAACTGATATTTCTGGGAAGTTTCGTAGCTTGTTTGCGTGTTCCCCGTCTGTGTCAGTGGGGTTTGAGCTGTGAACGCTTGGTCTGTTTTGTATGGTGTGTTGGATGGAGGTTATTTTGTTTTTGAAGTGGTCTCCGAGGTCCTCGCAAAGTTTAGTCGATGGGATTGGCGTGTTGTTGCAGGCCGGTGGGTTTTTTATTTCGTTTATGATTTTGAATAGTTCTTTTTGAGCGTTTGGTGCTCTGAAGATTCGGTTGTCGTAATGTTTCCTCTTTGCTTTTTGTATTTCCTTTTTATATGCGCAGATCTGTTGTGGGAATTTCAGTTTGGTTGCAGTGGTTTTGTTGGTTCTCCATTCAGATTCTAGTGTTCGGTTTTTCCTTTTCATTGTGTTGAGAAGTGGGGTGAACCATTTTGCTGTAGTTTTCTTGCGTGATCGGGTGAAGGGATTTTCTTTGGCGATGTCGTCAAGGGTTGTTGCGATCCAGGTGTGAAGTAGGGCAACTTTTTTGTCTAGGTCTGCTTCTGCCATGGTTGATGCTTGTGGTTTGCTGAGTTCTAGGAGCTCGGTTAGGTTGGAGATTTTTATGGTTCTCCAGTTTCTTTTCGTCATGATGGATTGTTTTTCTTGTTGCTTTTTTGTTGGAGCTGCTGATTACGAACGGAATGATGAGGTGGTCGCTCCAAAGTATTTGAATTGTGGGTGCCGTGGTGATGAGATCCTTGTTGGCAAAAATTGTGTCAAGTGTGTTCCCTGCTGAGTGGGTTGCTCCTTTGACTAGTTGTTGTAGGTTCATGGCTGCTAGTTGGGCGGTTAGGGATTTTTGTGTGGTTGTGGTTTCTTTGTCGAACCAGATGTTGAAATCTCAGAGGATGATCAGGTGATTGTACTTGATGGCTAGGGTAGTGATTTCTTCCGTGAAAGCGTCTATGAAAGTTGCATCGTAGGTTGGCGGTCTGTATATCAGTATGAATTTCAGGTTGGTTTTGGGGTTTACTGAAAGTCGTAGTATTAAGGATTCGCATTTATCGATGTTTAGTGGATCTTCCATTTTGATGGCCAGTTGTTCCTTGTGGATGATCGCTAGTCCCCCCCCTCTTTTGGATTTTCTGTTTGTTTGGATGCATTTGAAGTCTTCAGGCAGGCAGTTGTCTTGTAGTTGTCGTCTAGCCATGTTTCGGTTACAAATAGGATGTCTATGCCTCCTTCTGACAGGAGTTCGTATATTTCCGTTGCGTATTTGGACATTGACCTTGCGTTTATTAGATTACAGTGGATTCTCTGGGTGAGATTTTGTTTTGAGGTTATTTGTTGTTCGGGTTTGTAATTGTCTGTTTTTAAGGTTCCCGCATTGATGTCGGTAGGATGAAGAATGCCGACAGCTGCTTCTTCATTGAAGTGGTCTAGTAAGTTGATAACAGGGCTGATTAGTCTTGGTATTTCTGCTGTGATGCTACTCGGATGAAGATCAGTGGTGGTTTCTTCGTTGGGTCCGATTGTTGCGTGGGAGGTGGCGTTGCTGGTTGTTGGTACTTCGCTGTATTGTGCGGGGTGTAGTGGAAATCTATGTTGCCCCTCTGTTCTTGTAATGTAAGGGGTAATGGGTCGGAGCCCTCCCACTCTCTTGAGTGCCCCCATCTTTTTTCCGCGTGTGTCAGGAAATTCTTTGTATGTTTCGAGGTTTCCGTGTTGGGGTGTCGGTGTACCGTGGTTTTTACGAGGTAAGGTGTGAGGTATAAGGACTTTTCTCTTGTGGATTTTGTTCCAGTTGTGGCTGTTTTAGGCGTGTTTTCTTCCAATGGGGCTGTTTCTTGTGGGTTCTGTCGGTGTTGTGTGTTTGCGTCTCTTGTTACACGATCTTGTTCTCTTTCTCAGCGCCCTTTTCTGGTACGGGCCATTTTCCAGTCTAGGCGCAGGCGTAGTATGGTAGTTGGTCCTCTATGCTGTGTTGTGCGGTCGCAGTGATCTCGGTTTTCCTTTTCTGGATTCGCTGGGGTGTTCTCTGGCTCAGTGTTGCTTTCTGTCGGTGGGTAGGGTGCGTTTCCTAAGGAAGCACTGTCGGGGGGGGTTAGGGTGTTAACGGTCTGCTGGTATGGGATTTAATTGAGTTAGGTGGTGGGTTTCCGGGATTGGTAGAGTACTGATCTAAGCACAGTTAGATTATTTAAGAGACTTGTATAGTGGGTGAGAGTCCTATCAGTGCAGTCTAAGCATCACACAGTGCCGTTCGGAGACGAGGCCCCTGCTGAGTCTGAGAGACCTGCCCAGTGGGAGAGACGCCCTCCAGCGCAACCTAAACACCACACAGTGTAGTTTGGAGACGGAGCCCCCGCTAAACTTGGGAGACCCGCGCAGTGGGAGGGGGTCCTATCAGTGCAACCTTAACATCATACAATGCAGTTAGGAGACAGGACCCCTGCTAAATTTGAGATACCTGCACAGTGGGAGAGAGGCCTATCAGAGCAATCTAAACATCATATAATGCAGTATAGGGATGGATGGAGGCCCTGCTAAATTTCAGAGACCTGTATAGTGGGAGAGAGGCCTATCAGTGCAACCTAAACATCATACAATGCAGTTAGGGGACAGGACCCCTGCTAAATTTGAGAGACCTGTATAGTGGGAGAGAGGCCTATCAGTGCAACCTAAACATCATGAAATACAATCATTTTTTTATTTTTTTTGCTTTGGGTTTGGTAAGTGGCTCAGAGTCTGGGGTAGAGTAGTTGCTCTAATCCTGACCCAGGCCACTCCTACCTTACTGGTCCTTGTGGATGAAGGTTGACAGCCAGCCACTGCTTCCCCTGCAGACACCGACTGACACTTCTTGGATCCGCCTCTGTTGGATCCGCCCTTGGCCTTGGGGCACTTAGCCGCTGGGGCTGCCGGGCAGAGGTCTGCCCTGGGAGGACCGGTGATGAAGTGTGGATGCATCAATGGGAGGGCGGGTCGGGAGGCGTGCGGGCAGACTGGGGAACCAGGAAGGGGTGCAGGGAGGGAGGGGAAGCAAGGGCCTGCTCCTGGGCACGGGCCAACAGGTTACTGGGCTAAACAAACACCAGGGGGGTGTTTCTACTGGGCACACACTCACCGTGCTCCAAGGATCTGCAAAAGGAGCCGGTGGGGGCCTCACAAGTCGGTAGACTCGGTGTAGGAAGTGGATGCACCAATGGGAGGGCGGGAGGGCGGGTCGGGAGGCGGGCGGGCGGACTGGGGAACCAGGAAGGGGTGCGGGGAGGGAGGGGAAGCAAGGGCCCGCTCCTGGGCATGGGCCCACAGGTTACTGGGCTAAACAAACACCAGGGGAGTGTTTCTACTGGGCACACACTCACCGTGCTCCAAGGATCTGCAAAAGGAGCCGGTGGGGGCCTCGCGAGTCGGTAGACTCGGTGTAGGAAGTGGATGCACCAATGGGAGGCCGGGAGGGTGGGTCGGGAGGCGGGCGGGCGGACTGGGGAACCAGGAAGGGGTGCGGGGAGGGAGGGGTAGCAAGGGCATGCTCCTGGGCACGGGCCCACAGGTTACTGGGCTAAACAAACACCAGGGAGGTGTTTCTACTGGGCACACACTCACCGTGCTCCAAGGATCTGCAAAAGTGCAATTGCACTGCTGCAGTTTTTCGGCAATGAGAGATCGGTTGGTACGTGACCTGATAGTTGTGCCGATGCTAAGAGTTGGGCAAATTAGTAAAAAGCACTTAGCACCAGGTTTTCGGTTCATATTATTTTATAGCCTGGTGATCTTTGATGGGACAAACCCAGGAGCCATATCCTCTATAGAGGGCGTGACCAGTGCTTGAGCTCAGCTCTTTACATTTCCAAAAATAGATCAGAATACCCAGTTGTGAAGCCTCAGAAGTTTTCTAAAACCTGCTGATGTGCTTTGATCTTCCTGAAATTCCTCCCAGGATTCCCTGGGACAGACTTAGTTGTTTAAATCCAAGTGACACTTCCTCTACAGTTTTGTTTGCGGGTTTGTAAAAGGATGGAGAATGCTGAACACCTTCTCACCTAACTGTTCACTCCCATGGGCGGTATTACACAAACTTTGCATTGGTGCAAATGCAATTTGCACTAGTCTCTTAGTGGAAAGACATGTCCTTTTAATGCATGTTTGCACCAGGGCAATGTTAGCCCTAGTCCTAGTCCTTTGCCCTGGTGCAGAAATGCATTGAAAGAACATGGTTTTTGTACTGTGCCCATGTTTGCCCTAGGGCGACTGTGGCCTTAGCAATCTGTCCCAAGGGCTACACCAGGGGGTAATGGCCAGGCAGCACCAGTTAATGGGCCGAGAGAAGCAAGGGTGGTTAACGAGGGATCTGTGCCATAACTCCCCCGCCGGTGTAGCTCGTGGAACAGGTTAATAACACCATTAGTACCCTAGGTTACCAAAGCGTTAAGACGGGGTGCTAAAAAAAGTATTTTCATTCATTGAATTCAACGTCCCATGCGTCCCATTCAAATAATGAAAATACTTTGCCAATATGGCCGCCATGGCTGTGCAAGGTGGGGCTCCATACAGAGACCCTCTTCCATTTACATGGTGGTCGGCAAAGCTTAAAGGAGGGAAGCTGTGTAGGCACACCCGCCCCCTAGGGCTAATGTGGCATTAGTAACCCGTTCCAAGGGCTAAATCTGGGGGTCAGAGGGTAATGTACCGGCAGCACGAGTCAATGGGGCGAGTGAAGCGAGGGCAGTTAACCAGGGCTCCACGCCATTACTACCCCCCAGTGTAGCTAGTGGAACGGGTTACTAATGGTATGAGTACCATGGGTTACCAAAGTGTTAAGCCTGGGTGCTAAAAAAAAGTATTTTCATTCATTGAATGCGACATCCCATACGTCCCGTTCAATTAATGAAAGTACTTTTCCAATATGGCCGCCATGGTTGTGCAAGGCGGGGCTCCATACAGAGCCCCTATTCCATTTACATGGTGGTCGGCAAAGTGAAAAGGAGGTAAGCTGTGGATGCGGGCCCACACCCCACAATGATCAGGTAAGTGGGGCAGACAAGGGGGTTGGAAAAACTAAATAAAAATAAAGAAACAAGAGGGTGCGGGGAAGATGGCACTGCAGGGTGGGGGAGGCAGCCGGCGGATTCTGTGGGATGTTGTCTGAGATAAAACGTTTCAGCTCGCAATCTGCAGTACCATATTGGCTGTGGCCCCCCACCCAAAGTGCTAATTGTACTTGCACCACTGAACACTTTCTGTAATATGGCATTGTGTTTTTGTCACAGACACCATTTCTACATGAAAGTATTTTGGACCTCATTAAAAGTACTATCTTGTGGTAAATAATGGTGGTAGCGTGGTAGTAATTCAGTTATTGCTACTTTACTGCAACGCCGTACTACTGGTTTGGCGGTGAGTTGGAGGATTTTCCTCCAGCAAAAGGCTGGAGAATGAACCGCCTCCGCCTTACTGCCAAAAAATCCACGAAATCGCTTGTGGTAATTCTACCGAAATCCCCATGCATTCCGCATACCACTACTTGTAATCCGGCATTAAATCCGCCAGACCAAGTGGCAGTAACGGGAATTCCGTTTGGTGGTATTTTGTTTGATGAGGAGGAACCTCCAACTCCTGCACCACGCTCAAATGAAGGAAGGACTGGTTGGCCACCCACTGACAACAGTACCGTCTTCCTGAATAAGGTCCTCAAACTGTGTAAAAACTATACATAAGTATTTCTCTACATTTTTCTGGCAATGCTGCATTAATTACACAATTCTGAAGACATGTCATGGAGCAAGACAGCAATATGGATCGGAGTTCGTGAAGTCCCTGCGTTTATTCATAGTCTGCTTTTGATCGCACTTTACATAGTCCTCATGACATGCGGACACTAGTGGGCCCCACTACTCCCCATAAACGGCCAAACAGGCCCTGCTTGTTCTGGGGAGGAGATTAGCCTGAGTGACAATTACCTTTAAGTGCTTGTACTCCACATGCTAGTAAGTAGTTGCCTGGCAGTGTCAATAATATGGCTGGCTGTTCTGCACCAAGAGAAGGGTGGGAACAGCCAGCATTCAAATCCTGTATACAGAATTCTCTAGCAAGGATGCATGTGCACTGGGTACCTTTAATAAAAGAAAGAGTGTTCTGGAAAAGATAATTGAGCAAGAAGACATCTGCCCTTTAATTACTCAGTAATTCAAGTAAACAACATTTTATTTGCAATTGTCAAAGATAAACATCTGCGGTCATTCTTCTGTTCCCAATAGCTCTGTGGTTTTACGCAGAGCTGTGAAGAACCCTCAGTGGTGCTCTCTGTCCAATTCACCTTGCCATTTCAAAAAGGGTCTACTAGGACTACAAGATTGTCCATATTGGAATGATGAATGAGGAGAGCCAGAAGAAGGACTCAAACATAGGTTTCAAGTAACTTTATTCAACTTAAAAGTGAAACGCCTCACGAATCCTATGGCTAAAGGGGAGCTCCCTTTCTAGCAAACTAAGGTGCTTGTCAATAGTCAAAAGAAAAATAGTCCTCTCTCCAAACATTTACAATTTATTATTTGTAAAGCGCAACCATAACGGCCTGGAGACATAAGGGCACTAGTAGGTTGAATAACACAAAAAACAAAACATACAAGCCTACATAGAACCCTTGCCTCAAACCCCCTGGTCAGTACGCAGTGGCCACTTTATCTAAATAGATAAGTCTTTAATTTATTTTTAAACTCATTAAGAGATATTAAGCTTCTTGGATCGGGTGGAATCGAGTTCCATGACTTCAGTACTGCCATAAAAAAAGGCCCTTTTATTGACTGAAACAAGCTAACATCGACGCACCACAAGTAAATGTGTGTGATTCGACCTGAGGAATTTCACATTCGGTTTCCAGGCTATCTTCTCCATAGAATAATAGAATAAGGGGGATTAAGACAGTTTGGGGGATTTAAATGTAATAGACAGAAGCCTAAACTCTATCCGTGCTTCAACAGGCAGCCAGTTGAGCTTCTGTCTTGCCTTAGAGGTGTGGTCGCATGTTTTCAATCCAAGCAAAGATATTGTAAATCATTTGTAATTTCGCACAGTCCCCTTTAGTGATCTCCACTAGTGGGCTGCTACAGTGGTCACTTTCAGAGCCTACTATTGCTCTTGCTACCGTCTCGCAGCTTTTAGATGTGAGAAAGAGTCACATTTGGGCAACTGATCTAATATAATATGCTGCCGAAGACCTGCGCTCTCATACAAAGATTCAGATCAAGATAAGTCCCCAATGTTTCTACTTTCTCTTTGGTAGCGGTTTTACAGCCCGCGATCTGAAAGTAGCGATACTCAGAACCTAGCTTATTTATTCTGGAACTCGTGCCCGTTACCATAAGTTCCGTTGTTCCACTGTTGAGTGATAGGCCACTTTCTATCATCCAATCCTCAATCAGGCGATAGACATCATTCAATGATTGCCTATCTTCTTTATACCGACCAGATAGCGGGTTGACAAATTGTGTGCCAACCGCGTAGTCAGCAAAGCAGATGCCATTTTCCTCAGGGAGCATGAACAATGGAGCAGTAAATATATTGTAAAGAGAGGGGGACCAATATGCCCCCTGCGCTACACCATACTGTAGTTCCATTGGGTTTCCTTCTGCCGAATCACTACAGACTCCAATGGACCTTTTTTCTAAGAAGGATTTAACTCGGGCTGCTCCGTTCACACTGAAATTAGCGACGTTCCTCAGTCTTTTAACGAATAGAGCGTGATTCAGCAGGTCAAACACAGCAGACAAATCCAACAGCATAAGTAGAGAGACTTGACCCGTATCCATGTACTGTAAAATATTTAATTTAAGATCCAGCAATGCAGACTCAAAACCGGGTCTGAAGCCGGGTTGATGCTCATTCAGTATAGTTGCCTCTGTCAGATGGACTAGAATATGTTCATACGCCACTCTGTCCAATATCTTCAACAAGAAGGGAGTGTTTGTGATGGGTCTATAGTTTGCTGGAATTTTTGGATCGAAGCCAGGTTTTTTTTATTAATGTAGTGATCCAGGACCCTTTCAACTCGACTGGAATATGGTTTTCCAAAAATGATCTATTCACACATTTGGTGAGCACTGTTATTAGAGAAGGAGTACAAGCATTCACAGTGATGGTGGGACACATATCCCTCTTACATTTAGTTGGTTTTAATTTTCTAATAATAACCATTAAATCCTCTTCTGATACAGGTGTAAAATTAAAGCAAGCACCTATATCTGTAGGCTTTTATTTACATGTGTCAATTATGGGGACCTCCTTCCCTTTTGTCAGAGAGGCGGTATGCTTGATTTTAACAAGCTTGTCAAGCATGGCCTCTTGGATGCTTGTACACCCTACAAAATCCTTCAGCGGTTCTTTATTAACCTTTGGGAAGAGGTTTTCTATTTCTCTCAGAATTTTAAATAGCTCGTTTGATTCATGTTGAGCCTCCACTATATAGACTTCATACATGTCTTTTTTAGCCTTTAAAATTGCATGTTTGTAATTGCTGGCAGCCATACTATATTCTTCTTTAACTCTATTTCTAAGTGTGATTCTCCAAGTGTGGAAACATTTCCTTTTCTGTACTTTTAATTTTTGCAGTTCGGAAGAAAACCACGATTTGTTTATCTTTTCCATAACCAATCTTGTTTTCAGAGGGGCGATAGTGTTAACTGCAAGTGACATAGGGCCTCATTACACGGTAGGCGGTAAGGGTTTACCGGTACCGGAAAGGGCACCGGTACCGGTAAACCCTTACCGCCATACTACGAGATCCCTCTGCGGGACCCGACCTTAACGGCTGGTGTAGACCAGCCGTTAAAGTTGGGACCCGCAAAGGGACCTTGGTGCTAATTACGGTACCGCATGGTTTACCGCATAACGTGTAATGAGGCCCATAGTCTCTTGATATGCTTTTATTATTTGCTTAGAAGTTTCTAGGTTAGCAACATTATCTGAAAGTTGTGTAATCCAGGCTTCCATAATATCTGGCTGCAATCGCCCCTCATTTCTAGAATTAACCAATTTTTTTAGTCCTTCCATTTTCTTTGATTCCTTCATTAAGAGTGTTTTGAAATAAACAAAGCATAAACTGGGGCATAACGAGATATTAGGCATGGTAATTTCTATGTTATAGGTAACCACTCAATCCAAAGTATGACCTATGCAATGGGTGGCCTCGTTAATCAATTGCAATAAACCCAAACTCGAAAATGATTCTTCCAAATCTTTAGCTGAGCTATCTAGGCCATTATGCCGCCATAAGTTGAAGTCCCCATCAAGATACGTTTAGTGGTGGGCTTCAAAAGTGGGAGCAGGATCCCCTGCCCAGTTGATGTGCTAAGTTGGCCATTGGAATGGGAGGGCCATACAGAATAAACAATTAATGGTGGTGGTGGCCGCCGTCCTCACCTTAAAGTATAAGGTTTCAAAGCCCATTGGTCCCGTTATTTCTGTTTCCCAGACATCCATGCATTCACTATGAATCACAGCGACACCCCCTCCTGTTTGAGCTTCCCCATCCCTCTGCAGAATAGTATATCCTGGGGGGATGGCACACCCAGAGCAGGTCCTGCTGCTTGGTGAAGCCAGGTCTTGGTAATGGCACACACATCCAGATTATATTCTAGGATGTGATCTGCCACTTCCGTGGCATGTTTAACCAATGATCTAGTATTGAGTAGCGTAATAAGAAGATGCTTTTGAATTTGCTATGTTAGAGACTATATTTGAAGGGGGTTTCAATGACAGGTCAATCATTATTTGGTTTCCCTCTGAGTCTGCTGGTGTTATGTTATTTACTTGTACTATACTTGATATGTCAGATTAGTTGATTCATTCATTAGTTGTAGTCGTGTTACGTGATCTTTCAGGTTTACCAGCGGGGAGGGGAACGAGTCACTACATGTTCCCCACACGTCTGTCGGCCCGTTTCAGCAGCTGGGCTGGGGAAGAAGACACGGAAAGCATGGGAGGATCCTGTTCTGTGTCAGTGCGAGAGCCGACTTGTGCATCTGGAGTTGCTGGGTTTCAGAGCGATGTGGGGGGAGAGGAATTAGGTATACTACTCATCCCTGCAGCCTCCTGCGATCAGCTGGATTTTGCAGCATCCACCCATTGTGGATGCTGCAAAAGATTACAGATAATTAGGGATGGTGATTAACAATCAAAGGCACTAACCTTGGAGTAGAAGTTATGGGTCAATCGCTTCAACCTGTATAGGAAGCGAAAACGGACATTTCTCAGCTCAAATGAATCTGGAATGTTGCACTCTAAGCAGTCAGTAAAGAAAAATTAGTGTCACTCACCCGGTCCAGAGGCGAAAAAGTCACCCCGGGTGTGAGTAGACTGTTGGGAGGTCGATCGCACAGTGTATGTACTACAGAATATAAAGATAGGGGAATACTGTTTAGTGGTGAGTTGAAACAATGGTTCACATCTCATAAATAAACATAATTCTACTCGAGGCATGTGTACAGGTCCGGTAAACATAACCGCAACCAGATATTTATGTGCAGCGGCATACTAGCGCCCTTCACGGTTAGCAGCACTAGTGCGTGTTGCAATGTTACAAGATGCATATCTCCTCTAAACGAGACCGATCTGTAGAGTAAACTCAAGTACCTGCTCTCATGGACAGAACGCAGCTTCCGAGACGCCCGTCAGTCAGACGCGCGGCCCGGGACTGCGATCTGTTATGCGGTAACCATGGCGGCAGTGCGCATGCTCACCGCCACGGTCAGCGCCGTGTTGGTATGGGCATTCGTGTGAGTATATTTTGTATCAGACCGGTAGATTAATACCGATCTCGACGCTAGAAATGCGCCTCATATGTGTTAATAATTGGAGGCTCTCCTAAACGTGCCCATAACTGCATGTTGGTTCTATATGCAAAGACTCGATCGATTAGGTTACTCGCAAATCGAGTAGGTTACTATGGCAACCACGCTGCCGAACAAGACGCTGCAGTCTGCAGCATTTTGCAGGATTCATACGTGCCAAAGGAGATAGGTTCTTACTGTGGTAAGCAGCACAAATGTGCCATGTGGACACACAACGCCTCACCCTGACAGATGCACATGTCTAATTCTGCCTGCTGCCAGTACACACACAAGTATAAACTGCATTAGCTTGTGTGCCTCGGATATACATGTGTCTCTTAAAATAAAGATTGTCCCAGGGGCATAAATTCCAAATAATGGATGTAAATAGTCAACTGGAGTGCGTGCGTAGGGGCACCACCGCAGCCAAGGAGCTGCGTGGTGCCCCCACTCACACAGATGATTCATGATGCCCAACCCGACCGGTCCAGGAACCACACCAGGAGTAATTCTTGTGTCCTGACCGTCCGGGTGTAGCAAGGGATCTTATCGCGGTAAAAACGGAGGCTTAACGGGATACATAGATCCAAGTTCAGCAGCGAAATTGGTTAATGGCTATGATGTTATAAATTGCCATTGACAGAGCAGTAAGAACTCAGTAACACGACATGATGGTATAGCATGTGTAAATCAATCTGTAACTGGAAATTGTAACACTTTTGAAAAATGCAGAGCAGGTACACATATATGACATCAGAGAAAGCACATTAGATCAAATTCGCAGTTCATGCCCCTTGGAGTCAGGCAATCTAATAGATCAATCCAGAAAATTTCCCTTTGTAACAAACGTTTATGCACATCCCCTCCTCTTGGGCCTACTTGTACTTGTTCCAGAATGATGCATCTCAATTGGGCAATCGAATGCCTTGCTTCTACGAAGTGCACTGACACTGGTGATCTCAAGCTTTTAGTCTGAATGTTCGATTTATGTTCCGTCCTTCTCAATTTTGCTTTCCTCGTAGTAATCCCCACATAATAGAACCCACAGGGGCATTTGAGAGCATAAACAACATTGGTTGAGTCACACGTGCAAGAATGTTTGAGTGTGATAGGTTTGCCTGTATGTGGATGTGAGATTGTGTTGCCCAATAGTATGTTACTACAATGCTGGCAGTTGTAACAAGGTTGTGTGCCTTTGTGCCGTGTGGTCATTGGCTGGTCCGTTCTTGTCTCAGCCCGAATTAGGCTGTTCCTGAGAGCCCTACTGTTTCTATATGCAAATATAGGAGGTTGTTGAAAGAGAGATTGTGTTTCGGGATCCATTTGCAGCATTGGCCAGTTCTTATGAATGATGTTCCTGATTTTTCTGCTTTGGTTGGAATGTGTGGTCACATATACCAAGCAGTCATCTTTGTTCTTGGCTTTGGGCGTGAGCAAGGTATCCCTCTGAATATTTGCAACCTTTTCTTCAATTCTGGAGATAGAAGCCGGTTTGTATCCCCACTCCCTGAATTTGTGATGTAAAGTCACCGATTGTCTCACATATTCTGACTCCTCTGAAATGTTCCTGCGATAACGTAGGAACTGGCTTAGCGTAACTCTCTCAATTGTCCTCTGAAGATGGAAGCTAGTTGCCAATAAAAGGCTATTTCTGTCAGTAGACTTGATAAATATCCTGGTTTCAAGATTAGCACCTTTCACATAAATTTCCACATCCAGGAAGTTAATCTTGGACTTGCTGGTCTGGGTGGTAAATTGAATGCGTGGATGCATTTTGTTCATCATTAGAAAGAACTCCACCAGCTCGGCCTCCGGGCCAGACCATATACCGAATACATCATCAATGTATCTAACAAAAATAGTGAGGTGGCGCAGCCACCTTGCGGAAGTCAGTACATGCTCATTTTCCAAGTAATACATATACGTATTAGCATATGCCGGGGCCTTAGCCTCCCCCATGCTGCTGTCTGAGAGTTGTAGATAATATGTATCTTGAAACCTGAAAAAACTATTCATAAGCACCAGCTTGAGTAGTGTTAGAACAAAGATCTTATCACCTTGGCAATTGTCTGACCTCAAGAGGAGCCATTCAACTGCCTTAAGGCCCGCCTCATGTACAATGTTAGTATACAACGATGTGACGTCCATCGTAAAAAGAGTATCTCTTCCATCCACAAAAAGTACCTCCTTAAGTTTCTGAAGAAAGTGTGTTGTATCCTTTATGTACGTAGGAGTTTTTTGTATAAGGGGTTGTAGAATCTTGTCAAGATACCTAGCCAGTGGTTCTAATAAACTGTCTGTGGCTGCTATGATCGGTCGTCCTGGTGGGTCCAGTAGTTGCTTGTGTATCTTGGGAAGAATATATATCACAGGTGTGATGGGATGTGTCTTTTCCAGGAATTTGCGGGTTTTTTCAGAAATGACCTCTCTGTCTTCTGCCTCATCGAGTGTTTTCTTTATCAACTTCATTACTTCCTCCGTTGGATTGTGGTTAATTTCTTTGTAGGTTTCTTGATCCGCAAGTTGTCACTCCACCTCCCTAATGTATTTGATTTTATCCATTAGGACCAGAGCTCTGCCCTTATCAGCTGGTTTAAAGATAATATCTTTATTATCTAGTAATCTCTTCAGGGTTTGTCGCTCATTAGCCGTGAAGTTCCCATGACCCTTTGATTTATATGGGATCTTCTTAAATTGATCCAGAACTGTCCTTTCAAACACAGTCAGTACATGATTGTTCACAGGAGGGTTAAAAGTACTCTTTGGTGCGAGTTCCAAGAATTCGGCAGGTACCCTTATGTTTTCTTCTTCTTCAAGGGAATTAAAGAATACCGTCAGCTTAAGTTTACGCATGAGCTTAAAGAAGTAAATTTTCTCTCTCAGCAGACTGGTGTTATATTGGGGCACAAAGGACAGGCCCTTACGTAGGACTTGTAATTCCATGCATGACAATATATGTGATGAAATGTTTACCACTATGTCTTCTTCCCCACTGGTTTCTTTCTCTCCGATTTTTTTCTTCCTCTGTCCTCGTCGGGTTGGTCTTTTTCTAAAAAATCAACGGTACTTGCTGCAGTTCTTTCTCCTGTTGAAGTGGAAGGCGTTGTTGTTGCTACATTAGTACTTGCTTCTAATTCTGCGCGTGAGGCTTCTGAGGAGGTGGTGTCTGTATTCTGGGGTCCTGTTCTTGGGGGTCGCGGTTGAAATGGTCTTGGAATACGCTGGCCATAGTATTCTTGCCAACTATACACTATGTCTAATTTGTAATCCTGCGTATCTCTTCTGAATTTTCTGATCTTCTTTGTCTCAAGTTCTTGTTTGTATTTGGCTAATTTGTCATTGGTCTCTTCCAAGATTTGTTTGAGCTGATCTTCTGTAAAGCTCTTACTTAATGTGCCCTTGATAGTACTTATTTCCTCATCCAGTGTGGTCAAGTTATGTGCGAGTTCTTCAATCGTTAGGAGGATTAAATCAAGGGAACACTTGTTCAGGATCTGTCTCCATCTCTACACAAAATTCGGATTCTCTTTGCATAAGGTAGGTTCTAGGTTCACTCTCAGTCCGCGAGGAATCCTCTGTGCTTTATAGTAATATGTCAATGTTGTCGCATGCAATTTCAAATTAATTTCTCTCCGTATTTTCCATTCAAGCTGCTTGATTAGTGCTTCTGGTTTATCAGTGGTTTCGAGCTCATCCCCTGTTGTTTTAATGAGGCAGAGGATCCTCCGGGTTTCCTCGTCGCTGAACCCTAGGGATTCAGCTCTGTTGTTGGTTGTTGTGTTGATCTTAGCAAAGGACATAGTCCAGTGGTACGGCTTGCAAGTTCAATATATGTAAAGTTCAGATTGAAAAGAGCCTGTGCACTCCCCAATTGTGGCCACTCAATTAGAAAGGGAAGAAAACATGGGGTGGGAGGCACAACAGAAAGTAACGAGAGTTAATCTTCATGTGGTAAATGTAAAATTGGATTCTCCTTCCAACAGATTCAGTTTGGTAATTAATTAAACTACAGGTGCAGCAGGGTAAACCTCGAGGCCACTCGCGATCCAAAGTAAAAGAACACAGAACACTCATCGGGTGTTGCCAACCGATAGCCCTATGCCACACTCCTAATGGGATACAATCCCAGATATGTTTTAGTAGCCAGTTGTGAAATGGGGTCTCCAAACAGGCGGAAGACACCTTTCGCAGTGGTGTGTGTAAGACTCTTAGTAAAAAAGGGTAATACAGTACTGATTTGTGTTCATTATATACACTCGCTGTGTCTTTAGATAAGGAGATGTCCACCTGATACAGTATAGTCTAGAGCCACCAAGATCATACACAATACAGGTACACAACATATATACTTGATATACATTGTCGGAGCTGCCCAGCATTAACCATCAGCATGACCGACCTACCCTGAAAGGAGAGCGCCTGCCATCATATAAGGGGGAGCCCAAAAACAAATGCTTGGTCGAATGTTTGTTTATTTATTTATTACATTTGTTAAACGCCCAAACCCAGGGGTATCACAGCGTTAGTTACATACGTTTACTTGTTAAAAGATTTGGTTGCGAGGACAGAGATAAACATTACACTGACTTGTGAGCGGATGAGGAGACATCAATCATATTTATCGAAGAGCCATGTTTGTGCATGTAAAATATCTTTAAGGAGCTAAACCATACTCTGTGAAAAAAAGAAATACAAATGCTTAAAAACAAGTAGAGCACTAGCAGCAAGGTTCATACCCAACTCCCATGGTTGCTCTCTTAGTTGTGTTCAAATATCTGCACAACCAAGGCGCTGGCTACGACGCACCTTCAAGAGTACAAATGCTTAGGAAAAGGGCTGAGAATTCAATCACAAGTAGGGTGCCATCACATCCCGGAATACATTTAGGAAATAAGATTTTAACGCGCACATTAATGATCATTTTTAATAAAGTCTCCATAACTTAATCGATGCATTGATTTAAAGAGGGTTGAGCCATTTCCTAAAGGTAAGATACACATCTACAGCTTGACAGCTTGAGTAGATTTGAGTTAATATGTTATTTTGTACAAATCAGCAAATTATCATCACCTATTATTTAAAACATTATTCTGTGCATGTTAATATTGTTCACCTGCATAACCAACATAACCCTGTGGCTTTGGTAGCCGCGGGGAACTGCTGGCAAGAATGCATGGCATTGGTTGCATTGAATGCCCAAGTTCAGTCCCCTTGTTGATTAATGCTTTTTTCCTTATGCTCTTTTCCTCTTTCCCTTTTATTGCTTTCAAGTGTCCCTTCTTGTACTAAAAAACAACATTTCAAAACAGCAAAAGGAAGAGTCATTGGTCATGAACACGATCCCCACGGTTTAGCCAGCAATCACGTAAGCTCCCCATGACAATATATATTTATGCACTTATGCATTTATTTATTTACTAGCGGTATAATCTAGCGTTGCCCAGGTCTGTAGCTGACATGCACATGGGGGTCTGCTATAGCCTTGTGTATGTTTTATTGTGTCATAAATTCCTATTTTGGAAAAGTCACAAAATCAGCATTCTTCTGTAATCGCCTATACTGATAGCACAGGGCCGGAATCCACCCTGTGTAGGGCGAATGGGTGGGGTTGGTCAAATTTCACTTTCATTAGTACATCCCAGACTGGTATGCTGACATCAGGACAAAATGTATACCCCCCAACTTTAGTGGGGCTGGAGCCAACAATCGCAAAATCGGCAATCTCCCGAAATCGCCTGTACTGATAGCACGGAGCCGAGCTCCGACGGTGCAGGAATAGCTGGGGTTGGGCGGATTTCAGTATCTCCAGTACATCCCAGACTGGTATGCCGACCTTGGGCTAAAACTCCAGCCCACCAACTGTTATGGGGCTGGAGCCAACCCCAAACATACAAACACACTTTCACAAATATATATAGAGGTGCAAGTGACAAGAAATCAGATTTGACGGGAAGCCGCGAGCTTCTAACAATGGGGTGAGTTTGAGGGATTTTCTGACCCGGTTGTGGAGGGGAGTAAATGGACCAGTCATGAGGGACAAAACATAAGTGGACATTCATAGACTAAGGACAACCAACGGTGGGCATTTTTAAGTGCAGGTAGGCAGTATTGCCAGCTGTGCTCGGGAAGTGGCCATGATGGGTGAAGTGCTGGAGTGGAGGCAGAGGAAGTGAGGGGCGGAGGCAGGTTAGACACGAGGGGAACATGTTAGCTAGCAGGCAGATGAGAGGTAGGTTAAGATAAACATATGTAAATAGTCATTGTGGAAAGAAATCTTAATGATTTCTCATAGGTTAAGCGCAGTTAGGAGCTTGACCAGGCATCTGAAATTCCCCCATGCACCTTTCCTATCAAGGCCCTGTATTCTAAGCTTTGTGTGCAGTTCTGTCTAGTTATATCTTATTTTCCACATCCCATAGGAGGGGCTCATTTCCCCTTTTGCTAAGACCACGGCTCTCGTGCTCTTGTCTTCGATTCAAGCTCCAGTGTTGACAATGACTGACTGTATCATCAAATAAAGTGAAGTGTGATTGAAACGCCCGCTTTAAATCCATCTACCAAAAAATAATAACATTGTGAAATGTTTTGCTGCCGGCTCCTGGTATCCCCTCCCCGCTGAGCCGGAGAAGCGCCCCCTTGTCTGTCTTATCCGGGCCATACCTACCACTTCCTTCTCCATGGACTGATACAGAAAACACAATTGTTAATTAAAAACAGGGCAATCTTGAACTTTGGATGACAAGTCAGGCTTGGATATATAACATTGGCAGAAAGTAATTGTGGGCAGCCTAGCGTGAGTCCTGGCTGGATGGGATTGCAGCGGGCGCCATGTTAATCACGGCGGCCCGGCGCTATCCTCCATGCGATGTCAAATGAAGAAGTAATTGCGCGAGTCTTCAAGTCACAGCGGGATCAGCCGCGGCTACGCCGCATGTATAATGCAGGAGTTTGCGCGGTTCCGTCGGAAAAGCCAGCGAGGGAAGGTACCCGGCAGCGCGCGCTCTTTCGGAGCTTCAGGGAGAACAGGGAGTTTTTGTAAAAGCAGCCGGGCAAAATGATCGTATTTCAACTTAATTGCATTGGTGGATAATCCACGTGACTATGATAGATATTTTATATTAGATATTCAATTTAATTGTATAATAGTTCAAAAACGGAACTTTTGCATTTTCTATTTTTTTATTTTATTATTTTTTACAGTTACAAACACTTAACACTTAACACACATGACCCAATATACCAGATATTATTAAAAGCTGAAAGATTCTGGCATGACGTGCCATGTGAGTACATGCCATTCTGCAATATGCCTACACATGGCTGTAGATAAGGTTCTCCTTAGGGGCTAGTTATGACATCGCTATTCACCTGAAATAAGGAAATGACATCGCTCCTCCGTAATGTAATAAGCTGCTACATTTGGATTGTTTCGTCTCAATGCCTGCTTCCTCACCCAGCACAGAGCAGAGTTCCAGCTGCCACTGCAGCACTTAATTAAAGTGCGATTGGATTTGCAAATCACCTCTTCTAAAATATCTTTCTCTGAGAATTTGCAGCCGCCGTTTGATAATGGACTGTTTATGGCAGACATTTTACTGAATGCATTGCTAAAGTTTAGCACAGAAGAGCAATAATCGATCTAAAAGTTATCAATTATTTGAAACCGAAAAATACGGTTGTTAGATGACTTTTATTAAACTGCACGAGCTATTTTTTTCTGCAGCACATTACAATTTGCAGATTCGTGTATTTTATTCAAACGGATTCTACTTGATTCTATTTATCAACAACTGGGAGATCGCTTACGTTAGGTTAAGTACGAGGCTCGCAAATAAAGGGGATTACAGCCTTGTATTATTGGGAATAACATCATACATCATACATGATGTATACTATCATGTACACTATCATACATGAAAAGGACATTGCACCTCACCTCAGAGTTTTACGACCTTTGGCTGTGTTCCTCTGTTTGGTCACAGAGCTCTTCCGTGATTTTCAGCATCCTTAAAACAAACGGAAAGGGGTACTTTATCACAGGTGTTATTAGAATGCCATACCAGTGACCATTTATATAGTGCACACTACAAAATCTATTTGTGTTTGGCACCTAGGAAAAATATGTTATTGCCTAATTTATTGCACCTTAATGGTACTCCTTTCATCCGTCTGGAAGGGATGGACGGTTGCGTCATTCACTGTCCCTAAATGTACACATGTATCTGCAGACTACTTAATGACAGATGTGCCCAAAACAGCTTTTCAACTTGTTTGGGCGATAATGGTAAGGTTTCTTTAAACATTGCAACAGAGCGTTCTGTTATTGATGTGTGCTTTATTAAATGGTTAAAGAATCACTGTCACCTTTTCTGTCCATGAGATTCCTTTGCGATGTTGGCTTGGTGGGTTAATGCACCCACTGCAGTTATCTATGTGAAACCTGCAGCTAGAACTCTGCTGCAGGTTCTTAACCCACTGAGCTATTCCAAGTATTCGCTGACTTTCACAGAAATATGACGAGTGTCATCTATTGTTCTGGCAAGATGGGCAAGTGAGTTAATGCAGATCTTGGTCCAATCTGAACAGCTTGACCTATGGACTGGAACCCATTTTGTCAGAACCAGCTCAGCTTTTCAGCTTTCCTAGGTCAAAAAAAGCACAGTGTTTAATTTAGTGAAATGTCATTTTCAGCCTTACCTAATTATTTTATATTTTAATAAAGCAGATTAGATTGCTTTTTTTTTAAACAAATTGAGGTACATTAAAACAAATAAATGCAATCATGTTTTTTTTTCTATTCTCTTGCTATTATCATTTATTTTCAAAATCTATACACAGGGTGTGCCATGGGGGCAGGGCTTCTACAATGCAGGCATGATTCAAGTCTGGTTTTTGCTTCAAAGGTGACGAGCTGTAAGAGGATTCAATTCAACACTACAGCTAAGTCAATGCCTAGTCTGGGATACTGAATGGAAACCCTTATTGATATATCTTTATGTCCAGTTCATGCGTTCTGGATGACTACCCCTATATAACACCCCTCTCTTGGAATCCCCCTGACCCCACTGAGCCAAGAAGTAGTTCTGTTTTGCAAGTTTAAAAGGTTTCTTTGATAATTTAAACAATAGATATATATATCACACTTTATAATAATTAATAATTGGATATCACACTTAATCTGAGCAGTAATCAATAATGGATAGTCTGGCACTAGCACACTTCTGAATAGGAACAGAAGAATAAGGTGGTAGAGAATACTTTATATAAGTTCAAATGGATGTAATGTTGAATGAAAGGCAGTACAGAAAATACTCAATATAATTTCAACAAAACAATGTAATCACTTTTCTCTGGCAATCCCCTCCCCCCTTTATGCAATGCAAGGAAATGGAAGGAAAGCACACAGTTCTCAGAAATGCAATCCAATGTAATTCAGTTCACCCCAGCAAGCTTAGACTACAGAAGTTTGAAACACAGGCCCAAAATGCTTTTATATGTGATAGCAATATATTGGAAAATGTGCTAAAATGGTTTTAATTCCCTTTAGGAGGTTCAGGGTGAGTGAAATATACTTGGGATGAGTTCAGGCTCACTTTAGCAAGGATCTAGGAGTAACTAGCAGGTTAAACGAATTTTTTGCAAATGAAAGCAAGAAAACTGCTGTTTTCACACGTGGAGAAATTTGCAAATCGCGGTAAAATTCGCGAGTGCATTTTTCGCGATTGCGGCGAAAGTGTAGGGAATAGGAATGCGGTTCTAGGTTCGTTGAAAAGCCAAGATTCCCAGCTTTCAGAGGAAAGATATTGCAAGTCTCTAAGACAAACGGTCACGGAGATATGAGCGATATGGTAAAGGTCGTTTTTCAGATTTGAAATTTTAAAGTTCAAAAAGACAAGTGACAGCTAGCAACTAGAAAATGACAGGTGACAGCTTTGCAAATGACAGGTGACAGTTAGCAGGCAGTTCTACTTAGATTAAAATAGATTGAATTATATTATTTTAACTAAGAGATTGGTTCTGCACAGTTCTGCTAGGTACTCACAATATATTTAGAAATAGAATGGGCCTCGCCACGGATCTGGTCAGGTTTTCTTCACTCGCCACGGACGGTCTCTGCGCACAGCGTCGGGGTCAGCTCTACTCTGCTGGTCTGGTCTGGGTCTCTGGTTCTGATCAGGTCTGTGGGTCCGGATACAGCGGTCTCCGGTTCAGCTGGTCTCTCTCTGGATACAACACTGCTCTCTGGCAAATGGCAAGAGTTCTTGCAAAGAATTCAAACAGCTCGCCTGGCTGTGAATAGTGGCAATGATATGAGGCCTGCTAAAGAGGGATTTAGCTTGTAGTTGACCTCTCTGCTACAAATTCTGAAGTAAAGTCTTGGTCTCTGAAGGTGGATAGATTGAAGTCTCTATGTTGGCTCTCTGGAGGTTGATGGAGGTAAAGTATGGATTTTCCCGGCAGAGCATCCCGCAGCAGATGGAATAGAATGTCTCTATCTGTCCTGACTGTTTGCTTTTATGTGTTTTGAAAATGGGTGGAGAGGCTAGCTTCCTAGGCCCTACCCCTCTCCACTTGTCATTGGCCACTTCATCCTCTTCCCCTTGATTGGGGGAATGAAATGAAGTGTCATCATGATGAGGTCTGTTTATGATACAGAGAACCCACCCCTGTCAAATTTTACACACAATCTATATTTGCTCAAAAAGACATATTTCATAGATACACAGTGGTTTGAAATTACATGCATCCATCATGCATTTACTGATGGTAGCCCCTGTTCAAACTCTGCTCTTCCTGGGGGCTTGCATTCAGAAATGGCAATATTTTGTGCTTTTTAGTGGTTTTGCAACATCAGATTTCTCTCCAGATTTGTACACATGTACACGGCCTGTCCATACATACTCCAGTAAATTAACATGTCTCTAGCTTAAACACAGAGTCTGTAGTATACATAAATAGCAGGGTTTTGCCCCAGAACATCACACAAATTGGAGTTTGGGCTTGAATTGAAGATACATTTTTTAAATTAAGGCTCTCAAAGTTATACATTTCTGTCATTTGATTACAAAGAGTTATCAGTGTTTCTGTAAAATATATATTTTGCTTTCAATTCATTTCTCAGAGTGTTGGAGTCCGCCTCCAAGACTTGGGTGGGTCAGTCACATGTGTCTTCTGGCAGGCAGGCCTTTGTTGACAGGAAACAGTCAAAATCAACATATCCTATTCAATTGCAAGAGCCTATTGTGTGGTCTCCAGGAGGCTCCCAGCCAATCTGCCTTCTATCAATCAAGAGGTCATGTGAGATTCTAACTCCTGGTGTGAATCTCTGGAGGTGAGAGGGTTTCCCAGGCTTCAGGCCTCTGGGAACAGCAGATGGCTAATTTTTAATTAAAATGCAGCCTTTGAAGTCAGCTGAGTCAAATCCCTTTGTCAGCAACTGCACTCAGTTCTCCTGTCAGAGTTTAGACCGCTAGCGCCGCCTTGAGGATTTTGTTGGTACTGCATGCAATTTTGGGATCTTTCTTGGATTAATGCATTCTAAACAGGAATGGTTCTTACATGGTAGTAAATAATCCTTGCTTAACATTGTTTTGATGGGGCTCCTTACAGTAAGATGGTTATGTGGAACCCCACAAAAGGGTTGAATCTTTAAAGTGGTCCAATGAGCCACGATTTCAGCAACTTTTTGACATCAGTAACAGTGGATTTTGTTAACAAAGATCTTTCTTTACACTGGTGGGTGGCAAGTTAGGTAACCATTTTGGTGTGCGCACAAACTGCGTGGTTCTCCTGGATTCTGGCGCACTTGTGGGCTTTTTGGCCATCTTGGATTTTCTAAGCCCACAGCACCAAATGTTGCAGCATGATAGCTCAAACGTGGGTCAGGACACCCAACAGAGCCTATTCAGACTTGATATCATTGGCATCAGCACTAGAGGGGAGGGTAGAGCTGGCAGAGAGCATGAATGCCAGCAGTCAGCTTCCCTGCCAAGGTCAAACCCGGCTGCTTCCCCTGTTTCCACTGGCATTCACAGTGAAGCATTGGAACAGGTGGATAGGGGGAACCTGGCACAGGCTGGGGAGACAGGCAAGAGCAGAGCGTGCATGCTATTTTTAGGTTAGGCTATTAGATGGCGCTTTAGTGCCACCTATAAGCCAAAACTATTGCGTGAGAGTACAGCTAGGGAGACATGGCATATGAGGAGGGACACAAAGCTTGTAGGTGTTGTTTGATTATTTGCCCAATGTGATGAATCTGACAATGGGCCTCATCACACAGAAGGCGATAAACCATGGTGCTATTAGCACCATGGTTGCTGCCAGTACTATACCGGCACCACCATGGAGAAAAGGGGAATTACCACCTCATTCCAAGGTTGGCGGGGTGGTAATTCCCCCTTTCTCCATGGCCCTCCCCCATTCCCATCTTTGCCTCATAGGGCATTATGGGAATGGGGAAGGAGCTAATTACAGTATCGCAAATTGCGGTACCGTAATTAGCACCAAGATCCCTTTGCGGGACCCAACTTTAACGGCTGGTCTACACCAGGCGTTAAGGTCGGGTCCCACAAAGGGACCTCGTAGTAAGGCGGTAAGGGTTAACGGTCACCGGTACCCTTACCGGTAACAGTTAACCCTTACCACCTTCCGTGTAATGAGGCCCAATGTCTTCACTCTTTCTCCAGAGGTAGCTTCTCCTCAAGTGGCCAGCGAATGGCAGCCGCTACCTGTTCCTGACCCTGGGGGACGGCTATATGCAGGAGGACCACATGGGGTGAGGCAACCCTTAAAGGGGAGACTTGGCATCGTTAGAGGAAGTCAAATACCTGCCTTCCCTTTAAGCAATGTTCCTTCTCTTCTTCATAGCCTTAATGGCATACAGTTACTCCCACTGTGATCCATTGTCAGCTTCCTCAACATTATACTAAAGACACTGTGACAGCAACTGAGACGAAAAAGAGGAACCAAGCAATGATGATGACTGGAACCGATAAGTGAACTCAGCGGTCTAGTCTTTGGAATTTGGTTCTGCCGTGAGCTTTAAATTCATAGCAACTGACAGATGGTGTGTGGGAGAAGTGCAGAAGCTGGGTAATGCCAACAGCCGTGCAGAGACCGGACTACATGCTACGGGAGAGCAAGGCGTGGGCAGCAAAGCCAAGGCAAACCCCGACAGTACAGGAGGAAACCCAGTGACAGAGGGCTTGCTGCCTGTGTTGGAGAGCCAGTGAGAGCCGGGCAGAGTGGAACCAAATGCGGCAAAGCTACAATGGCTGATGGGATGCACGCTGAGACAACAAGCTGTGCGGAGAAGAAACAAAGAGACGCGAGAAGCATTCAAAACACCCAGTAAGCCAAGGGAAGACGGACAGTTTACGGGGGTGCCTAAGAATGCATGCCGATCCATGAAAGTAATGGGAGAAACGCTGAATTAAACTTGTGAATGGTTTAATATGGTCTTAAACCTTACCACGAACGGGTCGGTTGGCTCGTACCTGAAAAGAGGAAATAACACAAATACAAGTAAAAATGTTGAAAACAAACTTTGTGAAACCGGAGGTGATAAGTTAACAGTGGGCAAACATCACTTTGTGGGCAAAAGAAAAAATAATCACATATAAGTCCTGGCAGGAGAGTATACCAAGAAAGGTAAAACATTTAAGAGAGACTGCATGTCAAGTGGTTGAAAGATTACATAGCTGCCCTGGCATGAGAGTATACCAGGCAAGGTCAAGCGTTGAAACCCTGGCAGGAGAGTACACCAGGGAAAGTTAATTGCTTGAAAGACTGCATTCAAGACCTGGCAGGAGAATATATCAGGCAAACTCGAAAGGTGTGTAATAAATTACACTGGAAGTGAATCTCAAGGAAGACACATGCCCTTGAGCTGTTTTGAAAGTGGAGAGAAAACCTGGTAAGGGATTATACCAGGTGACTGCGAGTCAGGGACCTGCACCCAAAATTGCAAATATTGTAAAAAGAAACCCAAGGAGGATTCAAACCTTTGGGACTTTGAGTTGTCTTGAATATAAGGAGGAATCAGAGAAAGGGAGCCATTTCCTAGCATTGTGAGCACGCCGAGAGGAGGGGGTTACCCTCTTGGGGTTACAAAGAACTTGATTATATTTTTATTTTGGAATTCTTCATTTTGGAGGAAGAAGAAAACAAGGGAATAGGAGCCATTCCCTGGAATTGTGGATATAACAAAAGGAGGGAGTTTCCCTCTTAAATTAAAAGGAACTTGGTTATTCTTTGAATTGGTTGTATATTGGTAGAAAAGAATCTGGGGAAAAGATCCATTCCCTGGAACTGTGAGCATTATCCATTTGGAACGTTTTGGTTTGAATTATACCCTTATGTTGGAATCGAAATTTGAACACTTTTGAGAATCTCAAAGACAATATCCTTTGTACCTTAGAGTTGATTTAAAGTGTGAGGGCCATCATAGGATTATGGACATAGGACATATCTTGCTTTGGCAATCTTGACAAAGGACCAACCCCCTATGTTTTTGGTTGAGGTAGGGAAATGCCTCCTAGGTTAGGGATAGTGAAGCATTTTCCAACCCCTTCTTGATTTGAATAAATGTTAATAACCAAAATCTACATGTCCTCTGTCTCTGCATCTCTTTCCTGGCTCCTCACACCACCCATTGACTGCCAATGGCTAAGCCAATCCCTAAACTAATCCCTATGGCAATCCCCACTCAAAACACCTCCTCATGGGAACACTTTCAGCTCACTTCACTCAAGCCCTACCATCAAACTTTGCACTCAAAGTGCCTGCAAGTATTTTTTTAAAGCAGTCTTCTGAGAATTAGGGCCAAATTAATGGAATTTTCTGGACACTAATTAGGGACTTTGCGTGCCAAACCGTGTGAAAAATCCTGTTTGTCGATTCATGGAATCGACTGCGTGGGACTTTTTCATATTCTGCGGGTACTACGTGCAAGCTTGCCACATCTCTGCGAGTGGCCGAGTGCCTTGCGCGAGACACCTTGCAGAGCGTGGGCGTGGCCCCCGCATAGACCGTAGTAGGGGGTCAAACTCACAAAATGGGGAAGAACAACGGAAAATGTGGGCGTTCCAAAGGACGGCCCACATGAGGCGATCGCATGCCCAAAACTGTGCAGGTAAAATCATATTAATGGATCTGATTGTGCAACCACACATCGGGAAAATGACCATGCAAAGATCTCGATGTTACTGCCACCAGAAGACAGGCGTACAGACACTTGCGCATAGGAATCTCTGTGCAGAGCTAAGATTGTATGTAGGTTTTAGGAGTGCGTGCATGCAATGGGGGTTCCGATAGAAGTTAGGGGTGCGCGTAAGCAGTGTAATGGGGTGCAAGAATGGTTTACGAGGCTTCACATGCAGATTTTCCAGAGTATTTCTAGAGTTAAGGTTATTTGTATGCATGTTCTTGGTGTGCCGGTGATAGTTACAGAGGATCCCACGCAGTGTCCCCAATGTGCAGACCTGATTGCCGAGGACCCCACTCACTGTTTCAAGGGTGCAAGTGTTCACGCCCAAGGAGCACAAAAAGCTAGCTGTTTTAGGCTCCTTTTGCTTTGTATTGGGTTGTGCCAGGGGCATTCCGGGCTCGACTTGCATGTGAGGTCAATTTGTGCAAATGATTCCATGAATACGTGGAGCTCACAGAATAACTTCTGCATGCAGGCTTGCGCAGAGGCATTGTCGGCGTGCAGCCTTTGCAGGATCTCTGTGCACTTTTCCATGAATCGGGCCCTTTATGACTTAATTGGTGCTCTAAATGTGCTGCTGGTGTAATACAACTCTCCTAACCAGGTCTGCCATAAGCAACTCTATTTATAAGCCTTCTCCGTGTCCTTCAGTGAAATCCTGTTAAAGCTAACAGTTTTGGGTTGTGTATAAGTATTAGGCATTTGCCAGGCACTGCTATTAGATGCCAGGGTACTTGCACCATTTTGCACCCGCTACCATCAATAGCCAGTTTATACCGCTAAGGCAGTGTCTGGCAAGTACCTTTCCCATGCCTACACAAAAGGTCAAAGCTTGGTTTCATTTCATCTGCTGCTATCTATGGGAGATGGGATTATCAAGCCTTCTCACCCCCGGGCTTCACGTTGTGTTCCTGGCAGGCCTCCTTTGACAGTACACGGGGGTAGTGAGGGCTAGGTGACTTGAAGCAAGCAGAGGGAGGGTATGGCATTTCTGCCCCTCTCAGACTCTTTTCAATAGGTGGGGCAGGGCCGGCCTTAGTGTTAGCAGTGCCCTGGGTGAATTGGTGCCCCCCCTCTCACCGTGCGCCCCGGGTCAGGGGGGGACGGGTGGTGGGGGTCAGGCGCAGCACTTTTATTTTTCTATCTCTCCCCACTCTGGTGCCTGGCAGTTAATCACTGGAGTAGGGCGCACATGCGCCCTATTCCAATAAAAACCGCCTTGCTCCTGCTTTGGAGTGGGGAGGTACTCATCTCAATAGGGTGCTGATGCAAGCATTAGCACCCTATTGTTATTAAATGCGCCCGCTGCTGCAGGCGCATTCAATAACAAAAGGGCGCTTGCCGCGCCTTTTCCCACTACGCCAACTCGGGGGAGCACCTGAAAGACTCCCCCGAGCTGGTGTGGTGGGGGGCTAAGGGCGCCCTGGGGGGGCAAGGCACCCCGGCCGGTTGCCCAGCTCGCCCTGCCCTAAGTCCGGGCCTGGGTGGGGGCATGACTTCCCTGCTCTCCCACTTGCTCACTGGGTGTAGCACGCAAGGAGCAAGAGGGTGTTTGGCACTCTGGAACTATTTTTGCTGCACCCAAGTGCGATATCTTTACGCGAGTCTTTGAAATTTCACAGACAGCAATATTGTGCTGATAACTTGACTGTGCCAGGAAAGTGGCAACACTAAAACCACTCATCACGTTCACAGACGAGTCATTCCTTCTGCTTTTGTGCCCTCCTGTTCCTCCACGACGCATATGCCTGCATGTCGGTATCACGGCAGAAGCTGCGTGCACTTTAGAACCCGTTAGTGCACTAGTGCACAGGGAGATTTCTGGAAAATACGCCCCAGTGGCCCTCTGTGTGCCCAGAATGCCTGCAGCTAGCTCGCCCATGCTTTTAGAATTCTTCAGAAAAATTTTCACATTTGTTTATGAAGGGTTAAAGGTGCCTGCCCCTGCCGGCCTCGCCTGAGAGCTTGCTTGGCGCTGTTTTCAACAAAGAGACCGGTGAAAGGAACCAAAAATTGACCGTCCCATTCTCAACTGGAGATGTTTCCCTTCAGTGCAACAGCTTCATAATCAGAGTGCATCTGAACCAGGGCCGGCCCTAGGATTTGCCAAGTGTGCCAAATAAACTGTCGGGCCCCTTAATTTGCATTTGATAACATCATAGGAAGTGACATCACAGGAAGTGACATCACAGGAAGTGGCATCACAGGATAATGACAACTACGTATGTAGACAACAGCGGAAACATGGTAAAAGAAAGATATTACACAGCCACAGTAGTGGCTGTGTAGTTATGGTTAAGTTGCTGTTTCCATAGGAAGAGCCCTTTTTGGGTGGCTTATAACTTCGCTCTCCCTGGACGAATCCTCACCAAACTTTGCAAAAAAAAAGTATATGGGTCACTCTGAATTTTTATGCAAAGTTTGGTGAGGTGTGGTCCAGGGGGGGCAAAGTTATAGGGGGGTCCCAAAACTTCTTCTTTTACCATAGACTAAATGGGGAAAAAACTTTGCTCACGCCTACAGCCCAAACCGCTTGATGGATTTTCACCAAATTTGGACCAAGAGCAGCGGCTTGGTCCCGAAAGCGTGGTTTTGCAAATTTGGTGAAAATCCGTCCAGTAGTTTTTTTTTAAAATGTCCAAAAAGTAGGTCCCAAAAAATTAGTGATATCTATGTTCAGTTCGCGGACACACTTCCCTGTCCTGTTCGCTCCACGGACAGGGTCCTGATTGGCTGGGCGATGCGCGTCATGTCCGCAGACATTGGACGTGTTCGCTGATTGGGTGGTTGAGAGCGTGTGGTGCGTCAGATTTTCTGGGCACGCCCGCCTTCTTGTATTCGAGGACATCCGCGGACAGCGCAGTGAAACTTGGTGAAAAAATACTATTTAGTCAAGTGTGTTGGCGTGTAAGACTGTTTGGGGAGGGTGGGGGAGTAAAAGATGGGTTAAATGTTGTATTTATTTAGGTGGCAGGCACCCCTGTTGTGTTTGTTCTGACTGCGGACAACACAGGTGTCCTGAAATGTTTGTAAATAAACAAAATGGGGGTGTCCTGAGGACGCTGTCCGTATTGTTCGTAGGCAAGTTGAAATTGTTCTAAGAACACATCATGTGTCCTGGGATGTTCGTAAATAAACAAAATGGGGGTGTCCTGAGGACGCTATACCTGTCCGTACTGTTCGTAGGCAAGTTGAAACTGTCCTAAGAACACATCAAGTGTCCTGGGATGTTCGTCAATAAACAAAATGGGGGTGTCCTGAGGACACTATGCCTGTCCGTATTGTTCGTAGGCAAGTTGAAATTGTTCTAAGAACACATCAAGTGTCCTAGGATGTTCGTAAATAAACAAAATGCGGCTGTTCTGAGGACGCTAGACCTGTCCGTATTGTTCGCAAGCAAGCTGAAACTGTCCTAAGAACACACGCGGTGTCCTGAAATGTTCGTAAATAAATGAAATGGGTGTGTCCTGAGGACGCTATGCCTGTCCGTATTGTTCTCAGGTGAGTTGAAACTGTTCTGAGAATACAGGCGGTGTCCTGAAATGTTCGTAAATAAACGAAATGGGGGTGTCCTGAGGACGCTGTCCGTATTGTTCGTAGGCAAGTTGAAATTGTTCTAGGAACACATCATATGTCCTGGGATGTTCGTAAATAAACAAAATGGGGGTGTCCTGAGGATGCTATACCTGTCTGTACTGTTCGTAGTTAAGTTGAAACTGTTCTAAGAACACATGTGGTATCCTGAAATGTTTGCAAATGAACGAAATGGGGTGTCCTGAGGATGCTATACCTGTCCGTATTGTCTGTAGACAAGTTGAAACTGTTCTAAGAACACACACGGTTTCCTGAAATGTTCGTAAATAAATGAAATGGGGGTGTCCTGAGGACGCTATACCTGTCCGTACTGTTCGTAGGCAAGTTGAAACTGTTCTAAGAACACTCATATTGTTCGCGGACATTAAAAGTGCCCATATGGCATAGTTAAAATGTTTGATTCTATGGGTGTGATCTATGGGTGTGATATGCTGCGGTGGTTGTGGCCAGGGCCTAGAGTCTTGGGTGCATGGCCGTACAGCCATGCACCCAAGACTCTAGGCCCTGGCCACAACCACCGCAGCATATCACACCCATAGTGGCTTATAACTTTGGCACCCAAGACCAAATTTATAAGCACCGAAGTTAAAAGCTACTATGGGTGTGATATGCTGCGGTGGTTGTGGCCAGGCCCTAGAGTCTTGGGTGCATGGCCAATACCAAATTTATAAGCACCAAAGTTATAGGCCACTATGGGTGTGATTTGCTGCGATGGTTGTACTTATTATAATATACTTACTGTTTGGTTTAGTAACTGGAGTACATATATTCCTTGTTAATTTCTGTGATAAAAGAAAAGATCATGTTAGTATTGGTATTTTGTAACGACTTATAACATTGAATAATCGTCATTTCTTTTTTTACCCTCATATTTACTAGGTTACAAACCAGTGTACTGTGCAATTTGCTCAGTTTCTGTGTTTGTTGCTAGAATCATTGGGTCTGTGGAAAAAAAAATCCATGTTGGATTGAAAAAAAACGTTTTTTGTTATGCTACAGTCTACATGTGTGTTTGTGTTCAGTGTTCACTTGTTTTTCTGGCTAATGTTCTATATGTTGGCTTGTTGCAGATTTTTGGAGCAGTTAGATACCTGTTGGCGTATTCTAACTGTCTATTTTTTGTTATAATGAAGTGGTATTGATTTATCTGTTTGGATATTGTAAAATCTTGGGCAGTTAGATACCAGTTGGCGTATTCTGTCTATTTTTTGTTATAATGTAGTGGTATTGATTTATCTGTTTAGTTATTGCAAAATCTTGTGGCACTTAGATACCAGTTGGAGTATTCTAACAGTTTATTTTTTCATATAATTTAGTGGTATTCATTTATCTGTTTAGTTGTTGTAGAATCTTAGCGCAGTTAGATACCTGTTGGCATATTCTAACTGTCTATTTTTTGTTATAATGTAGTGGTACTGATTTATCTGTTTGGTTATTGCAAAATCTTGGGGCAGTTAGATACCAGTTGGTGTATTCTGACTTTTTATTTTTTTTAATATAATTTAGTGGTATTCATTTATCTGTTTAGTTGTTATAGAATTTTGGGGCAGTCAGATACTTGTTGGCATATTCTAACAGTTTATAATTTTTTAATTGAAGTTTTGTTAATGTTTAAGTACTGATTAGTTAATAAATTTTGGTTTTAAGAAGATTAAATAAGCGTTTTTAAGATTTGCTGCTAATCTCTGCTTTACAGTAATGGTACTATCATTACATTCGAACCATCCACATTTTTTTTTATATATCCAGTATAGTGACCTGCATTGCTTGTGGCTCCTGTGTGGTAGATTATACCTATTGTTGTGAAGGTTTTCTGACCAAGTGATACTTGACCATGTGTGAATCCAGTCAGCTTGCAGTTGTTTTTGGTACCATCTGCATTGTAACGTAGAAGCATTAGTATTACGTATTTACTATGTGTTTGTATTAGTAAGGTGGAGCGATTATCTGAATTGCAGGTAGTACATAATCTACCATGGTTTGCATTTTGTACAAGTTGCTGAAATGGAACGGATTCACAATTGGGTATGGATACATACACAAAGTGCTCATTGGGGATTTGTTCCTGTGTCACATTGTTGCAGAGAGTGCATGTATGTTTCCACATGTATGAAATTTGAAAGATTTCATTTAAAGGTATGTTTTTGTTTTCCAGTACGTGTAGTAGGTACATTAGAAATTCTTGTGGATCTTCCTGTGAGTTTATAGTGAATTTCACCATTCCAGCACAGTAGTCCAATACTTGTCTTATTCGATGAACACTATACGTGTTGTCAGGATTGTTTGCTGCATTTCTGTGAAGTACTAACATTTGCAAAAACAATTGGTCTGTACTGTGTAAGTAAATGTTGTCAACAATTGGTGGCAATTGAAATAGAATGTTCATTGCTACATTTGCGTAGCAACTTACACCAGTTATATTTGAAACTTTAAATGGACCAGCTAGTTCTGTATCTGAATGCTTTTTTCAGAGTTTGTCTTCCTTCTTTCAAGAAGTACCTGGTTTACTTTCCCTAATAGGTTCTTCTTTCCTTGTGGTACTTGATGAAGTATTAGTTTCTTTTACTCTCTTTGGAGGATTGGCAGTGACATCCTGTTGCATTTCTGTTTGATTTAGTTTTCTTTTACAACATTTTACTTTTTGTGGAACAGGATATGTTTTTAGATGGGGGTGTATAGTGAACAAAGTCTATTGTATTCTAAAATGCAAGGAATATCAGCGTTTACTTTACTTGCATCAAAGTTGATTAGAAATAGACCGTCAAGTGTACGTAAGCGTGATAGTGCTACGTAGCTCATGCCTTCTTTAAAGACTGTATTACCAATATCTATCAATGCTTTGTCTAGGGTAAGACCTGTGATTTATGAATGGTGACTGCGTATGCAAGAGATAGAGAAAATTGTTCTCTGCGTAAATACATGTCTTTGAAGAGAAGGAATCGAGCTGTTGAGCATCCTATCCTTTTCACTTCTCAAAGTTTGTCAAAGAGAATATTGACAAACTGAATGTTGTTCTCACGTGGGTATGTTTGAAAGCCAACAACTGTACCCAGTGCTCCAATAACTAGTCCTTGATCCACGTCAAGGTTATGTTTAAGCATTACTCTACAATTTAAGGATAATTTTAACATTTTTTCCAACCCAGCTGTGTTGGAGATTGAATTTTCTAAACTATTTAGTCTTGTTGTGGCTTGCTCACACATGGGTAGTGTTATACCAGTTTGTCTGTGGCGCTAATTTCCATTATTGGTTGCATTTCTTTATTTAACATTATTTCATTGAATTTGAAACAGCTTGCGAGAGTTGCCATTAAGGCCATGCAATTGACATTTTTGTGTGCTAATTGTTCCATAGCATCCATAGCACATGCATTATCGCCATAAAGTGCATGAATGTGCCGGGTTTTCAATATTGCTTGTGCTTCTTGAGATAATATATCAACTCTAATACTTTTTAAGATGTTGTCATAAGTGAGATCTGCAGATTGCTGCATGTTTTCTGTTAATTCTCTGTATTGGAAATGTTGCCAAAGGTTGACATTTCCAATGCTGCCAACAGTTTTACGGCAGAGTTTGTGTCCTAAGGTTTTAAAAATAGGCTCACCTTTCACTGGTGTCAATTGAAGAAGATCTCCGAAAACAATAATGTGTTTTCCTCCAAAGAGCTCTTCGTCGTTTGTTTTGAGTACTTCTTGTAATCTGAGGTGAATCAAAGCCAACATTAGGTTGGAGACCATGCTCACTTCATCTATTAGTAGCATTTTCATTTGTTTTAATACTCTGCGTAGTTCCATTGCAGCTTCTGCAGAAAGTTTGTAATAGTCTAATTTGTTTTGGTGTTCTACTGGCAGGAGTAGTTATCGGTGTAAAGTGACACTGCCTATGTGTAGGCAGCTAAACCTGTGGGGGCAGTGACAACAACTGACAGTTTGTTGTTTGTCAATTGTTGAAAGAATTTGCTGATGATTTTGATTAAGAATGTTTTGCCAGAACCAGCTTCACCACTGACGTATAGTAGTATAGGTTTGTAATTTTGGCAGGTGCATTCTTTATTTTCATGTTGTACACCATGTGCAATTTCTTCTGTTACTTCTTGAGAAATGCTACGCTGCTCATTGTTTAGTTTTGATTGTAGTATAGTTAAGTCAAGTCTTTAGTAGAAAACATTTGAAGAGGTAGATGCAAGGCGAAAGACAATGTTAAAAGAGGGAGCGGCCAACCCCACAAGTAGTTAAAGGATTTCAAAAACCTTTAGGGTTACCACGGAGAAAGGGCGGCCTGGCGGAACAATGTACTTACTGACACATGGTGTTTTATACCTCCGTCATA
Source organism: Ambystoma mexicanum (assembly GCF_040938575.1). Classification (NCBI taxonomy): domain Eukaryota; kingdom Metazoa; phylum Chordata; class Amphibia; order Caudata; family Ambystomatidae; genus Ambystoma; species Ambystoma mexicanum. The sequence goes on along the minus strand of NC_090936.1, from coordinate 1,208,405,357 downwards.
GCTAATTCTGCCTCATTTGCTATTAGTGGCTGCCCCAGTGGTTCTTGGATTCCTGTTACAGAAGGTTGACTACTGTCAGGAGTGTCCTTATCTTGTTGGGCCTGGAGTTCTTCTTTGTGTTGCTGTTCATTGTGCAACATTGTTTTGTAGTGTGTAAAGTTTACATCAGTTATAGTGCTTTCATTTGCTTTGAAAACATCTTCGTAGAAGTCATAGTTATCTAGTATTACTTCTGCTTTTCTGCATGGAATAAAGAGTTGTAGCAGGGACATGTAATATAGTTCTTTATGTTGAGGAGTCTTTAATGACAATTTGATATGATTAATTAAATTTGGTTTGGTGAGTTTTACTAAGCTGCCTTCACAATTTGTCACTCTGTATCTACTTTTTTTTATCAGGTTTTATATTATTTTGTATTTGAGGTTTTGGGCTATGTGGTATAGACACATGGTTTCCAAAGTGGTACTTCTGTTTGGGTAGTATGTGTCCAGCAAATTGTTTTTCAAAATGTCTTGGCTGTTGGGATAATTTTTGGCTATTGTTTCTATGTCGTCGTATGATTTGAGAACTATTTTTCTAGATTTAGCAGGACCAAGACTTAGCCATACTATATATTCAGATTTTTCATACAAAGCAGTACCGGTTAAACGATCAGCTGCTTCATAGGAGCCACATTTTCTATGGGTGAGCATTTTTATGCCCAAGCAGTATAATTTCTGAGACAGTGTTTTGTCTAATGACTGGTCATTCCAGAGGTCTTGAAGCTCTATTTTTTCTGCTTTGGTTAAGTATGCTGTAACATATCGTGCAACTGCAGCGGAATTGTCTGCAATGTACTGCACATCTATGTTTGCATTCCACAAGAGGGCAATGATTGTATTGTAATGATTGATATATTTTTCTTCTTCTGTTCTTGTTTACTTGACCTGTTTTTGTAATTGGTCTAGGGAAACCAAAGCGGCATTTGGTGTAGTATTTCCCTTTGTTTTTGTATTTGCGACGACAATATTTGCCACATTTGTGTCTGTGAAATTGTAAAATCTGTGCATGAAGATCACTTTTTGTTGCTTCCAATGGAATTTCACAAGAGACATATTTTTCGATAAACTGTAACACAGTGGCATCATTATCTTGACCAAATTTAGGAGCATCTTTAATCCATAAAAGCATGTGGATATGTGGTGCTCCTCTGGCTTGGTATTCTTTTCTCCAAAAGAAGTTTTGCACTTCTCTGAGGGGAGGAACAGTTTAATTACAAATAAAGTGCAGCATAGCAATGAAGCGATGATGAAAATATCTTGAAACATTAACAGGATCTAGAGAATAAAGTTCTCCAGGTGTTAGTATATCTATGTTTGTTTTGTTTTTGTTTGATATGCGTAGGAAATCATGTAAATCTTCCCATGCATATTCTGCACAACTTAATGTAACAAACCAAGTGGGTGGGCCAAGGTTTCTTATCATACAACGTACATCTCCATGACGTTGGAACCAGTACTCTTTAGTACCACGCATGTTTGATAATAGATTTGTAATACTTGATTGTAAAGCCTCATCTTTTTCTTGCACTTTTTGTAATAATTGTGTAGCTGACATATTTTGAAAGTGGGTTCCTGATTTTAATGTGTGTGCAACTCGGTAACATAGAGTTGCTAGTTCACTTTCAAAGAGTAGGTGGAATATGTATTCCACATTTTGTCTACATCTGGGATCTTCCGAATACATCCGTAATGAGCGGTATTCTGATGCTGTTATTTGAATAGGTCTATCATTGTACCTTCCTCCTTTGCCAGTAGGAAAGAGTAGAGGAAAAGCACGTGCTTCTATACTTTTTTCCAATATGCTGATTGGTGATCCTTTTGTTTGTCGCATTTGGTACGTTTCTAGTGCATCTTCTACGGTGCCATTAGAGTGTAATGGATGAATTGTATAATGGTCTTAAGTATTGGAGACTGAAGCAGGATCTAGAAGCTCACATTGACCAGTTTCTGGTGATTCTTGAATTATTTCAGTGGTTTCCTTCAAGTTTTCTTCAATATTCATTTCTTTGCAGTATTCATTATTGTCTTTTAGATATTGCAAGGCGTGTCTAACTTTATGTAAGTCTACCAGTTGGTGCCAATTGTTTTTGTCTTTTGTAGGTACACCATTTACTAAGATAATTAAACATTGCTCCATTGGACGTTGCACTCCCAGAGTGTGCACATTTTGTTTTAGATCTAATGGTAAATACACTACTTTTCCACGAATACCTTTCACTAATTCAGAATTCAGAGGGAGGTAATTTTGCTGTTTTTGGTTGAAGGCGTATTATTGCTTGAAAGGGGTGCACTGTTTGAATTATGATGCTCTCATATAAATTGAGTTGTTGTAGGGGTTTTGGTAGTGGGAATAATTCCAAATTATTTCTGATAGCACGTGAAGGAGTTTGGTTGTTGTCAAGTTTTATAGTGCAGTAACTGCAAATGATTAAGGGGTCAGTTATTTCGTATTTGTTTTCTGCTATAAGGTAGCGAGCTAATTCAAACCATTTAGAATCTTCATTGTCTTCTATTTTGTATGTTAGGTCTAGAATTTTGTGTTACTTTTATAAAAAGTTCTGCGGCAACACACACACACATGGTTTGGTACTTCAGCAGATGTACTTTTAAATTTCAGTATTTCTTTTTTGTATGTGTGTAGTAGAAGGTTGCCATGCGCAGAATTGTTGCTAGTCTGTTGTAAAGCTATTGCATTTTGTAAGGGGCTTTCAATTCCAAAATATTTTTTCTGGATATAGTCGATTTCTTCAAGTAGGTCTTTTGCTGTACCATGCAGAAGAATGTTATTTAAATTGGCTAGTGCTAAAGCAGGACTTTTAGCATAGTACAGTTTATAAATTCGATTTCTTATAGTTGAATGATGTGTTGATATAATTTTGATATGATGGAAGGTGGTTTTGCAAATAGGTCATGAAATGCAGGCTAATGAATGTCCTTGTAGTCCTATGTACTTGGGCACTGGACAGGTATCCATATTTTGCAGTAGTTTCATTTTGATTTTGTCTTTGCCTTTCACATACTGATTGAGGAATTGGCGTAAAGACTTGAAAGATTTTTTGGGAATGTTACACTTTGACGTGCATGGCCATTTGTATACTAGACGTTCTGGTTAAGTTGAATGGAGAGGTAATTCTAAGTTTTCTGGGGATATTTTTGTAAGCAGTATTTCTTTTTTTAATAAAGTATTTTATTATTATTATTATTATTGTATTATAACAATCACAAAGAACAAAAACAAATCAACATAAGGACTATCATGGTCATTTTCAATCAACAAAGGCAATACACATATCAGCGGTGGTCAAGAGTCTTCCTTAGTACATATATTGGTGTGTAGTACATAGTACCCATTGCCCGCTCTCCAGCATGTAGGAGGGAGTCTTAGATCGCTTCTTCTTCCCATCTACCCCAAATTTCCGAGGCTTTGTTGGGACAGCCCCTTGCTGAATAGATCCTATGCTCCATCATGGCGCACACGTCCATATCCAGTTTCCATTGATCCATTGTCGGGGAGTCAGGGGCTCCCCATTTCTGCGCTATATTACTCTTAATCAGCCCTGTTGCCGTGTGTAGGAGCAATCTCTCCCACTTGTTAGCCTCGATTTCATTAGGTACTCCCAGGAGTAGGGCCTTTCGGTCCAGTGGTATGGTCCGGGCCAGGACCCTGGAGAGCTCCCCACAGCATGCATTCCAAAAGGTTTGTATCCGGGGACATGCCCACAAGATGTGAAAGAAGGTTCCCTCCTCCTCCCCGCATTGGAGACAATTTGGGTTTGGGGCCCTTTTCCAGCTGTATAGTCGCGTCCTAGGGTAATATACCCGGTGCAGTATTTTCAACTGCACCAGTCGGAGCCTAGAGGAGATAGCAATTTCTCAGGGATGCATGAGGACTTGTAGCCAGTCCTCCGGATCTATTTCCCCCACATCCGCTTCCCATTTCACCTTGAGCTCGTTCAGTTCGGGGGTGGCAAAGGAGGATATGGCATTGTATAAGATGGAAGTGCATTTGGTGGGAATATACGCTGGTAGGATGTTGCGCTCTATGGGGGTGTAGGCTGGTAACCTTGTGTCTGCTGTTAAGTGGGTTCTTAAAGCGTCGGCCAGTTGTATGTAATGATACCGTTCCGTATTCGGGATCTGGAATTGTGACTGCAAATCTTCAAATGAGGTCAGTTTCCCATCTGTGAGCATATCCCCCACTCTCGTGACCCCTGCTTTCACCCAGTTGGGCCATGGCTCAAGTTCACGGGATGCAGCTAGGTTATTATTTTGCCAGAGAGGTTGTGCGATGGTAACTTTATTGTCCCACCCAATGAACCGGTGTGCTTGTCTCCAGACCATAGTGAGGTGTGTTGTAGTTGTGGGTGGGGGGGTTCTCGGAAGGGGTTGATAGAGGAGGGTCAGTGGATCTGCATTTTGTATCGTAGCTATCTCAGCGCGTATGTGAGGTAGGTCTCGATTTCCGTGGAGAAGATCATTAACCACAGCCAGTTGTGATGCCCAGTAGTAGGTTTGGAGACGGGGGACTCCCACTCCCCCCTCCCAGATCGATCTCTGGAGTGTGGTTAGCGCTATTCGAGGTTGACCTTCCCCCCATATGAGGCCTCTGAGAAGTGTCTCCACTTGGTGAAACTCTGAATCTGGGATTCTGTGTGGGGCATTCTGAAGGATGTAAAGGAATCGGGGAAGGGTCATCATTTTAAAGAGTGCCGCTCTACCCATAAGGGTCAGGGGGAGAAGTTTCCAGTGTTGGACATCGATAATGAACCGGTCTGTGATCGGTCAGAGATTGTGTTCTACATAACTTGTCAAGTCCCCGGATATCCAGATTCCCAGGTATCGAAAGCCTGGTCGTTCAACATGGTACGGGCACTCCTGGGGGATGGCCTGCTCTCCGCCCTTTACAGGAAAGAAAACTGATCTATCCCAGTTGATTCTGAGTCCGCAAAATTTACCAAAGCGGACGAGCAGCTGTGTTAGGATGGGGCAGGATCAAGGCGGGTCTCCTAGGTATATAAGGAGATCGTCTGCGTAGAGAGATGTACGGTCATCATAGCCCTCTGGCCATCTAAACCCCGTCCAGGCAGTATTTTGGCGAAGCCAAATAACAAGTGGTTCGATTGCAAGGGCAAACAAAAGGGGGGAGAGCGGGCATCCTTGCTGCGTACCTCGGCCCAAAGGGAAGGATCGAGAGGACCATCCATTTACTTTTACCTCCACCTGGATGTTAGTATAGAGTAATTGTACCCATCCCAGAAAGGCTTCTCCGAATCCCATACGGCGCATGATCTCCCAAAGGCTGTCCCATCGAATTGAATCGAATGCTTTTTCGAAATCGATTGCCAGCAGGGCCAAAGGTCCGATTATAATCGGAGATCTCTCCATTGCCAGATGGAGACGGCGTAGATTCATCCGGGTCGATTTGTGGGGCATAAATCCACATTGGTCCGGGTGAATCAGGGTGGATGCAACCAGTTGTAATCGATTCGCTAGGAGCTTTGCAAGGACCTTGGCCTCCCCATTAATCAGTGATATAGGTCTATAGGAAGCACATTTGTGTGGAGGTTTGTCAGGTTTGGGTATGACCACGATGGTCGCCTTACACAGGTCTGGTGGGAGAGTCCCTTGTTCCCGGGTGGCAAGAAACATTCTGTGCAGGGGGGCCGCCATTTTGTCTGCTCCTAGCTTTTGCCAGGTTTCAACGGGGAATCCGTTTGGGCCCGGTGTCTTCCCCGGCTGGAGCTGAGATAGCGCCTCTGAGATCTCGGCCTCTGATAAGGCGGAGTCCAAATGCTCCCTCTGCTGCACGGAAAGCGTCGGCAACGATAGCCCGTCTAAGAGGGAGGGGTCTAGTGGAGAGGCTGGGGCTCGGAACAAGTCTGCGTAGAACATCGAGAAGGCCTCAGCAATCTCAGCGTTTGAGTGATAGCTGTCGCCCTGTGGTGTGACTATTTCCCGGACATGGCGTTGTCCTTTGTCTCTTTTCTGCAGCCAGGCGAGCAGTTTGCCCGCTTTGTCCCCTAGCCCGTATACTCTCGCTTTAGCCTGCCAATGGGCCTGCTTAGCATCATCCATCGCTCTGTTCCGAAGGCGCTCTTGGGCGCGTTGGAGGGATCGATGGGTTTCAGACGTGGGGTTGGAAATATGTTTAGCCTCCCAGTCGCTCACTTCCTTCTCGGCCTCTAGTATCTTTTGGAGCCGGGTGTTCCTTTTATGTGTCGTCCAGGAGAGGATTTCACCCCTGAGCACTGTTTTATATGCCTCCCATACTGTCACGGGGTTGTCTACCGATTCTTCATTAATTTCGAAGTATTCGGCGGATATTTCCTCTAGGCGATCTATCAGCTCTGGGAACGTTCTGGGGGGGAGGGCGCCCTGCATACATATTTCCATCGAAAGCGGTGAGTGGTCCGAGATGCCCCGAGGGAGCAGTTCTGCGGACATTGTCCTGTAGAGGTCGGTGTGTGATAGAAGAAAATAATCCAGTCTGGACATAGAACCGTGGGCACCAGAGTGGAACGAATATTCCCTAACATCGGGGTGTAGCTCCCTCCACACATCCCGGAGCCCAAGAGCAGATGTAAAGTTGGCTAATCTGGTAGGGGTATCTGGGTTACGATTCCGGAGGTGGGAACGGTCAGTGTTGTTGTTCATGGTGTCATTGAAATCCCCCCCTAGGATGTATGTGTCAGGGTGATGTTTCCCTATAAGGGTGGAGAGGTCATCTAGTAATTCCTGTCCCTGACCCGGTGGAGAATAAATCGAGGCAATTGCCACCTTTTGACCCCAGATCATTCCCAGAATGAACACGTATCGGCCCCTGGGATCTTGTTCTACGGTATGTTGAATAAATGGTATACGTTTGTGTATCAGAATGAGGGTGCCCCTGGAGCCCATTGTGTACCCCGCATGAAAGGCAAGGCGATAGTTAGTTCTCTGGAAAAAAGCACAGTTTACTCCAGCCAAGTGGGTTTCCGTCAGAAGGGCCACATCAGGGGAATGTCTATTTAGGAATTGCATGATAAGGCGCCGTTTGATTCCTGACCCCATCCCAGTCACATTCCAAGTGAGGAGTTTCAAGGATTTAGTGTGCTGCATGAGGGAGGTGTGAGTTTGTGTATAGGGTATTTACTACGTATGATGGGGATTTTCAGGGTATAGCGATCCATAAGAGATGGCGGTATGCTTCTCGCCTGTACTAAGGAAGCAGGGTTGCTTTGTGGAATAGTGCAAGACGTCCCTAACAAGGGACAGTGATTAGTTCGGCCCATGAGCAAGTGGCAGTCCTGAAATAACCAACAAAGTTTTGAACTTTCCCAACACACCCCCACCCCATACTCCACCCCAACACGAAGTACCTGTCGCCCAAACATGCTGATCCTTCAACTTAAGGTGTCAGCTCAAAAACCAGACCCTTAGATAGGGTCGAAACAAGCAAGAAAAAGAGAGGGGGGGGGGGGGAGAAGAGAGGTCTGATCAGGGGAGAAATCAGATCTTTCCCCAGAGTTCCCACCTTTGCGCCCATTGTCGACATCTTCCGTGGTGGGTAGATTACGCGTTGAGATCGGAGGCGCGGGCGGTGCACGCTCGTGTGTCCCAGCAGTGTTCTTAGGTCCTAGTAGGGGACTATAGTTGATTCATTCCTCTTCTTGTTGTGCCGCTGGCTCCAGGATCTCCTGTCCCCCCCGTTCTGGGTATCTCCTCGGGGAGGCCCGCCTAGGTCTGGGTCGGGGGCGTCCTCTCGGTCTCCTTGGCCTTGCAGTCCAATCGCCCTCTATGTGAGCCTCTGCCCACTTCCAGGCCTCTTTTGGGTCATTGAAGTGGACAGTAGTACCTTTATGATAGATCGTAAGTTGGGCCATGAAGAGCAGGCCGTATTTCACATTCATCTGAGCAAGTTGTTTCTTGAGTGGTTCAAAGGATTGCCGTGCCCGCTGCACTTCTCGGGTATAGTCCGGGAAGAAGGCGATTCGGGAGCCGTTATGGGTGATCGTCCCTTGTGAGCGTGACAGTTGCAGAAGGGCGTCCCTGTTGCGGTAGTTAAGCAAGCGAGCAATGATAGTCCGGGGCGGAGCGCCCGGGAGTGGTTTGCCCGAAGGTATTCTATGAGCCCTCTCCACCGAAAAGAATTTTGAGAAGGATTGGGGCTCGAAGATGTCCACGAGCCACTGTTCCAGGAACAATTCCGTGTATTGTCCTTCCTCCCCCTCCGGCAGGCCCAGGATGCGAACGTTGTTGCGGCGGGACCTTCCCTCCCCTTCATCCACTCTCGATTCCAGGGCTTTCAGGCGGTTTAAGGCTTGGGACAGCTGACAACATCCCGCCGATGTTGTCCTCCGCCTCGGAGATGCGGTGTTCCACCTCTCCTGTTCTGGAAGTCAACTTCTGCAGATCATGGCGCAGGAAGGAGACATCCGCCGCCATACTGTCTATTTTGGTCTCCATGGAGGAGCGAGAGTTGGTGATGGCCGCCATTACGTCCCATAAGGAGAGGGAGTCATCTCCCATGGGGGAGTTTGGTCGTGCTGCTGGGTCCGCCGGGGCCGGGGTGGTAACGACAGCAAATTGGTCCATGCTGCTTTGTGTAGATGGTTTCTTCTGTCTGTCCTTCCCCATATTTTCGGGAGTTGTGGAGTGTCTGCTACGATGGGGCGGGAATTGTTGTATGTACGCGTGGTCGTACCCCCCCAGGTATGTGGCGTAAGCAGTATTTCTTGTTCCATTATGGTATATTAACTTTTTCATAACCTCGTCCACTGGTATGTATAGCAATTGTATTTGTTTGCTTTTGTTTGTATGCTTCTTCATTAAAGTATGGTTCTGTTCTTGTGGTGTGACTCCACTCACCTCCACAGATATTTAAGAAGTTATTTTTGTTGGCATTTCGTTTATTGAGAAGTGTTTTTGTAATTTAGTAATTAGTTTTGTTAGTGGTTTCATTTTGTTTAACACTAAAATAAATAACTTTCTTTTGAGAAGGATTGCACTGTCTATCAAAGCTTCTAAGATTAATTTTCTACGGTAGGTTTTAAGGGTTGTGCATGATTTCTCTCCTGTTTTTATAAGATTTTGAAGGACTCTGTGGCGGAACATTTTTTCTAAAATACTTTTTTGGAATGATTACTTGCCACTAAATCAAGATTTATAGGAACAGTTTTAGAAGTAGATGTAGCTGAATTCTATTTAATCGTTTTCTGTTTCGTTTTATATTTTGATAGAGAAGGCAAAGTTTCTGTACTTGAAGCTTGTTTTGTTTCGCTAAATGACTGTATTAGCTGTTTTGTTTGAACTTTTTGTACAAATTCTGCTAGAGATGGATGCTTATTTTGGACACTTCTATTTTCATTTGCTCTACTTCTGCGTTGCTTTCTACGGACTTGATTTTTGGTAGGCATTCTTTAGGATCTGTTGAAAAGAATAAAGAAGGTATGGGTTGGGGTGTTCTGCAATTTATGTGTGCTGTGTGCATGAGTGTATGATTATGATGATAAAGATGTGTGTGATGGTGTGTGATTGTGCAACTACAACTAGTTGGGATGGGTATTCTTGAATTTATGTGCTACTAAACTGGGGTTCAGATGATTGTAGAAAGTAAGCCAGTGGTGAGGAGAAGCACAAATAGTAAATCTAATGGTATAGAATTAAAACAGTTCTTTGTTCTATAATATTAAAATTCTAGGGGCTGAGTTATGTCATTTGTGCACTGAAAAATGGAGATTTGTGTGCCATTCTGCCTGCAAATCCCTGTTTAACAAATAGGGATTTGTGGACAGAATGGTGTACAATCTCTGTTTTTAGGCACCGAAATACCTTGAATGAACCCCACAGTGTGTTTGAGTACTAGTAAAAATAGTATGGTGGTATTTAACTTACTTTTTTGTGTGGAATGAGCAGGTTTCTTCTGAGTTGTTGTTTGTACTTCAGATTCTGCTGCTGCTTTTCAGGAGAGTGGTTTTCACTGCAATTGTAAAGGAAAGAAAATAGTAATTTTGTGTGTTTATAGCACTGATGTTAATTTAAACATTGATTTTTATGTTTTTTTACAAGTATTCTTGTTTGATATCTGAACATAGTGTGTGCATGCAATTTCGTTTGACTATGTGCAGTCTTTATATTTTACTTTAAATATGTTAGTTCAACATGCTTTGCAAATGTGTGTGTAAAAAGAAATTAAATAGCAGATAGGTTTGGAAGTGACAGTTGATTATAGCAGATGGGAAAAATGACAGTAAGTTCATTTTATAGGTTATACAGTTTAAAAGTCAGTTAATATGTTTATATGAATGTATAAGAATTGAACATGTACTATACAGAAAATATGCATACCTGTAGTTTGTGTTCATGCATATGGATATGCATGCAGCTGCAAGTAGAAATCTTGGAGACTTGTACAGTAGTTCTTGCAGTAGGTGCTTTCCAATGATATGACACTTGTACTCAGAGTGATTAACAGTACATTTGAAGTGCTGATCTATGATGATGGAGTTAGATGTAGAGGTCTTGGATGTGATTGGTGGATGGTCGTGTGACTGCTTAACTGTATCCAATGAGGGAATGGCCCAGAGAGTGAAGTGGAAATGGTAGAAGGGCTGTCCATGTTACGATATGTCAGTGGACATGACGGTAGTCCGCAGACATCGCGTGTTACATACAGGGATGTTGGGGTGGGGAGGCATGCAAATGAGAATGAGCAAAGCAAGGGATTGGTCAGTAAAGTTTAGTGGGTGTGTTGTGTCAGGAGAGAGTTTGTCAGATAGTCTTTTTCCTGAGAGAAGAACAGATAGTTATGGCTGTGAGTTTCAGAAAACAGATTGGATTTTGGGAGACTCGTGGATACATTGGTTGAAGGTGCATGGAGAAAGCTGCAGAGTAGCTGTAGATCTTGGATTCCCACATGTGGAAATGTACTGGCATGGAGTGCGTGGAATGAAGTGGTTGGACTTGCTACCTCTCTGTGCTACTTTGGAGACAGAGCATCATACAGACATAATGATAATTCATTGTGGAGGGAATAGTTTAGGACAAGTGTCTGGAATTTCTTTGCAATTTGCAATGAAAGAAGGACTTGGGAAGGTCATGGACATGTTTCCAAATTCTCAAGTAATTTTTTTTCGGATTGCGCAGAAACAAATGTGGCTGCGCTCTTCTTCATTTGGCCCACAAATGGAGAAAGCGAGGCACAATGTCAATAAGGCTGTTTGTGCCTTTCTAAGAGATGTTGGCATGTCCTCTTTTCACAATAAAAATATTATGTTTTGTGGCACTTACATTTTTCGCAGAGATGGAGTCCATCTTACTTATGCTGGCAATCAGATTTTTCTGAGAAATGTACAAAATGCATTGCAACCTTTCTTGGAATTACAGCCATCCATTTTGCAGTAGGTGTTGACCATTTCAAGTTTTTCAAACACAAACCACTTCTTCCCAGAGAAAAGTGCAATGATTATGATAGGGCAGCACCCCAAAATTTTAGATGTCTGCGAACTGTCCACAGACTTCTAAAAATACACAGGGCCCTGCTCCATTTTTTTGCCACTTCTATTTTTAAAATGTGAAAGGCGGCTCTGAAAAGAGCCTTTTTTTAAATGTTTGTTGTTTTATATTTCTTTGGGTTTTTTACACACGACAAACTAGGAGAGGAGGGGAAAGGAGGGTAAGGAGGGACACCAACCACGGGGATAAGAAAAGGCAGTTGGAGAGAGGAAGTTGTAGGGTGGACCTTACTTAGGTAGGTAGCAGGTCTTCTCGTGCTCCTTGACTGCAGTCTCGAAAGCACTACGAAGTCTCTCCCCCCTGCGGAGTACTGCGTCGCAGTACATACACAAAACTGTGACCCTGGAAAGGTAAGGGTCATCAGCATTATGAATGGCCTGTGAGACAGCTGGAGGGATGCGCTCTTCCACAGGAGTGTCCCTTGTGGAGAGAGGAGCAGAAACGGAGGATGTAGTAGAGGAACTCAACCTACTACGCACCTTGCAAGGTACAACCTTGTGAATGGCCCCACCGTGGAAAGACCTTAGGTGTCGCTTCATAGTTGTCGTATCAAAGCTGTACGAACCAGGTCTCCCACGACTGAGCACCATTTTGACTCGTTGCAGGTAACTTTGTTTGCAAGCGCCTTGGGTACATTACCATGAATGGTAAATAACCACCACACTCAAGAGTCACGGCGAGTGCTGGTAGTAGGGACTTCCACTACCTCATTCTCGTCATCCTCTTCTTCCTCCTCTGTATCCTCACTCCTGTTCCCCTCTTCAGGCACTTGGGGAGGTGGTGGTGGTGGAGGGGGTGGGGGTGGTGCTGAGGCAGATGTAGCACCAGGTGGCAGTAAAGGAGCCATGGATGCCATCAGGATTCAGATGAAAATCTGGAAAGTTGGCAGCAACTTGATGTGTTCTTAGAACAGTTTCAACCTGGCTACGAACAGTACGGACAGGTATAGTGTCCTCAGGACACCCCCATTTCATTTTTTTACGAACATTTCAGGATACCTGTGTTGTCCGCGGACACCAAAACTGACTTTAAAAAAATAAAAACACAAAGGACTTAATTAACACACACATAACATTTATTTTTCATTATATTATATATATGTACAATTTATGATAGAGAAGGGGTAGCAGAAACTGACACAAACACAGGGGAATTGTGGTTTTCAAGAGGATGGACAGGAGTAGATGAAGGGACGGAAGTCTCATCAAAACGTTTTTGTTCGTGGAGAGGGTTTGGGGATAATTGACTGGGGTATGGAGAGGGGGGACAGGTACATGCTGCACAATGGTATCTAATTTTTTCTTTTATATGGTCCTCCCCAAAATCTTTCAAAAGGTGGAAATTTGTCATGAGCTTGTTCATTTTTTCTTCCATGTGCTGGAAAGTTTGTTCTAAAGTAACTTGTTGAGTATTGTTTTCATTGTTTGTATGGTCTGTTAAAAAAATATTTATATATATATATGTTAAGTGCACATAAAGTAATGCTTATTCATTTGGTTATAAAGAGAAGTGTCTACCATTAGTTTCACCATCTTCAGACATTTCACCATGTGGGAAATTCTCCTCAAGCCATTCTAAAGTATTTGACATTTCTGTGAGGAAAAAAAAAATATGCATTACTTTTATTGTATCTAGTATAGACATTTTAGAAATATATAAGAAAAAAAAAGTTTACTTACTAGATTGTGGTAAGGTGTCTTCTCACTGTTCTGTAGATCTGCTGCTGCTCCTAGTTGTGCAGTTTCTGTGAGTTATTATGTTAGAAGCATAGCCTTTCTTGTTTTGTACATTCCATTTTACTATATATGGTATTTAAATGGATGTTTGGTGTGTTAGATATAGAAGTTCTACTTCTTATTTATTACTATATATAATGTGTTTGTGTGTTGGTTTTTCAACTTGTACAGCGTTCATGTGGCAGGATATAACAATTTAAGATACCCCTGAGTTTTTGGGTAGTATTGGTGTTGTCCGCATCCGTCCGCGGACATCAAAATCACTAGCTGGGGGTTCAATATGTTCCATGTTACATTTATATAGAGTCAGGGATATTATGGTTAAGTTGTCCTACTAAAAACCTATGAAATTCAGTAAAAAAACTTTGTTAAAGGGACGTTATAGATCAAAGTAAAACCGAAAACCCCCTGAAATTCGCCAGTTATGGTAAGCTAAGCAACCATAACTCTTGCCACCGTGTACTGCTAACATTAACACCCAGGACATCAAAGATGACATCACAGATGTCATTGATGACATCACTGATGACATCACATGCGCATTTACTTTTCATGAAAACTCTGTACAAGGGATTCCTATAATGTTGACCAAAAAGTGTCAAGGATTAGTAACAACCAAAAATGGTACACATCAGAGCTTCTTCTATTGAAGAAGGAAAAACGGAATCTGGAAAGAAAATGGATCATAGATAAATCGGCGGATAGTAAAGAGAGTTGGAAAAGGAAGGATAGGGTATATAAAGAGAAAATTAAGTCAGCCAAGGCCAATTTCTTCAACAAGGAAATTGAGCATGCCGATAACAATACAAGTAAACTCTTCAACATTTTGAAGAGTATAGAAAAACCTACATCTCTAACTCCCCCGTTTACGCCATCTGAGGAGGACTGTAATATGGTGCTCAACGCATTCCAAGCCAAAACGGAAAAGGCGAGACAAAATATTATCAAGGCTAGAACTTCTTCTAATCAGGAGATCTGCCCCACCGAAGGAAACACACCTGTCAGAGAACAACTCTTTAAATTTGACCCTATTTCCGAAGCAGATATGCTAGAGGTGATGAACAATATGAAACCCTCTACTTGCGCAGAAAATATTCTGCCCCCTGGCATCATTCTTAAACACAAGGATAGATTTGCCCCCATCCTCCGGAGAATAGTGAATGCCTCATTTCACGAGGGCACGGTGCCTAAAGACCTGAAGAGAGTCACCATCACCCCACTTGTTAAAAAAGCGGGACTAGATCCCAAGGATCCCGCTAATCTTCGTCCCATAACTAACCCGAATTTTGTTCTCAAATTGTTGGACAAGGTAGCCACACAGCAACTCCAACACTTTGTTGAGAACCAGGGGCTTCTGCACCAGCAACAATCCGGCTTTAGAGCATCCCACAGCACTGAAACCGCTATGCTAGACTTGCAGAATCAGATGCTGACTATGCTGGACGATAACAAATTGGGGATGCTTATGCTCTTAGACCTTAGTGCAGCGTTTGACTTGGTGGATCACCACCTTCTCATCAAGGCGCTAGGGGAGAATGTTGGCTGCTCGGAGAGAGCCATTGACTGGCTCCTATCCTTTCTCTCCAACCGTCAAGCAAGAGTACACTGGGGTAGCAGTTTCTCCGTCCCATGTGACATCATATTCGGAGTACCTCAAGGGGCCAGCTTATCCCCAATGCTTTTCAATATTTATATGCGCACTTTGTGCAGCCTTCTGGTGAAAGCCGGAGTGTCATTTACCAATTATGCAGATGACACCCAACTCATATTGGAGTTGGGGGGTAGGGATCATGCCACGGATAGTGAAGTGCTCTCCAAGGTTTACAAGTTAATAGACGACTGGATGCAGGCAAATTGGATGTGCCTGAACGACTCGAAAACTGAATTGATGTTGTTCGGCTCCAGTCGTCAGTTGGAAAATCTAGGGGCAGAGTACAGCTCTTTTCAAATAAAAAACGCCATTATCCAGGTGGTTCCCAAGGTGAAGACTCTGGGTATGATGGTCGATTCAGTTGTTGACTCTCACGCCCAGACTAACTTCCTCCAAAAAAACTCAGCTTATTATCTCAGGCTTATGAAAGCAATCATACCACTACTTAATGAAGTAAACAGGGCAACGATAGCCAGAGCCATCATTCTTTCACGGCTCGACTATGGTAACGCCCTGTTGCTGGGGGCCGCATCTAGGGATCTATCCAGTTGTCAAGTGATCCAGAACAACGCGGTCAGATTAGTAAAAAATTTGAAAAGAAAAGACCATGTTACCGAACAGAGGCGTGCTCTGCACTGGCTTAGAGTAGAAGAACGTATCAAGTTCAAAACTCTCTGCCTGGTACACAAGTGCCTTTATGGCACAGCGCCGGCTTACTTGAAAACACACATAGTGCCCTACAACCCCAGCAGAAACCTACGCTCGGGCGGCAAATGCCTCCTGCATGTGCCCAGGTTCAAGCTAAAAACAGGGCTGGGCAGATCCTTTCTTGTGCTAGCTCCTAAACTGTGGAACAGCGTCCCCGAACCCCTTAGGTCCGAAGTTAATCACTTTGCTTTTAGGAAGATGTTGAAGACACACCTTTTTGTATGAGATCTTGGACGTAGGACTTTCTTAGAGACCTTGCAATGCAATAGTACTTGTTCCCATCGTCTGTCTCATATGTTTTGTTCGTCTTGTAGTACCTGTGTTTTATGTACAAGCGACCTGATGCCCTCGGGCTACCGGCGCTATACAAAAACAAAATACAATACAATACAATACAATACTGAACAGAAACATGTGTCCTAGATATATCAGTAAAGGAAAAAAGGCGGAGCCAGACATGTGATGTCATCAGAGATGTCATCAATGACATTTGTGATGTCATCATTGATGTCCTGTCTGTTAATGTTAGCAGTACACGGTGGCGCGAGTTATGGTTGCTTAACTTACCATAACTGGCGAATTTCAGGGGTTTTTCGGTTTTACTTTGTACTATAACGTCCCTTTACTTTACCCTTTCAGGCTTTACAGAATTTGATAGGTTTTTAGTAGCGCAACCTAACCACCACGTCCCTTTAACAAAGTTTTTTTTACTGAATATACATATATACATATAGAAATAATCTGAGAGGAGAATTTCCAATAACTACACTTGCAAAATATAAAAGGTGACCACCTTTTGAGCCCAACAATTTATAATGAAATATTCTAAAGAAAACAAAAATCCAAACATGAGACGTGCGCTTTAATGGCACTTTTATGTGTTCTTGTGGGTAAGCGTCTGCACTGGAAACATGACAACTTGGTGTGAAATCCTAGTAGCTGAACACTTGAGCAAGCAAACTTTTTTTTAATGCTGGCCACAAAAACATAGAACCGGTGTTGTGTCTAGCCGGGGAAAAAAGTGGCCAGATGCTGTCCACCCACATGTATTGGCTTGTGCCCTGAACATCAGTACAGGCTATAACCAGAGAAAATATCCCCTCCAGTCTCCTGGATGACAACCTCTCTTGTCACAACCTTGGTAAATATTCATGGCTCACTTGCAGGCTTCGTATAATGTGAGGAAAATGTTAAATTCCACTTAAATGCTTTTTGGCTTGGTAACTATAAACATGTGGAAGTAAGGCAAACATCTCAAACAGTTTTGTGCAATATGTTTAATAGTGCTGGAGGAAAGCATAGATAATAAGCAGCCAACTGCTGCTTTAAATGTGCTTTCAGAATAAAAGTGCCCCTTTGCAGTTCTTAACACAACAATGGCCTCTTAAATAGGCCATCAATAGTAAATTGCACCCACTTAAACGCTCTGCTATAAGGAAGTGATCAGCAGTGCTTATGCATCAAAATGCTGCATTTTCCTTTCCTCCACTTGCTCGCTGAAGAGGTTCAGTTTGGACGTGACTGCCCTTAATACACTTACCATGTCAGCAATGGTCGTACCTTTGCCCTGCAGTTCACTGTTGCGAGCGGTTAATTTCTCTGTAAGATCTGCCAAAAATAACAAATCAAGAAGCCAAACTTGCTGATCTCTTCATTTCTCGATCCCATGAAAGCTTGGATTTCTGTCAAAAGTGAAAAGAAATCGATGGAGCATTTTTCCCCGGCTAAGCAACCGGATTTCTGTGTGTGGCAAAAGATCACCACGAGTGTCAGACGTCGCTTCCACTAATAGTTTGAACATTCTGTGCTGTTTGGGCTTTGCACAAATTGAATAAATCATTCTCACAACAGTGGCAATTACACGATCACACCTCATCACTTTGCCACACATTGCCTGTTGACGGATAATGCAGTGGTAGTGCAATAATGGATGGCAATCAGTGTCTGCCTTACAACATGCAACAAAACCACAATGCTGCGGTGTCATTGCTGCTGCACCATCAGTTGTTATTGCAACCAAATTCTTTAAAAGGCACTTTTGTTTTTCCAAAATAATTCTTAACCTCGTTGCAGATATCAGCACCCCTGGTTGTGGATTTTGGAGGCAACAATGTCAAGAATTCCTCTTTATTGGTGAGGTTTTCAAACATCATCCGAAGAAAAGACTGCCAGCTGGGCAGTATCGCTTGCATCAACTGATTCATCAAATTGAATGGAAAAAAACGTGCACGCGCTTAGCTCTTTTTCTAGCTGCCCTATCACATTGGCTGATAGTGTTACAACTGTCCACTTGAACTCTGCTACCTTTCTTCGCCGGGTTGCATTTCCCGATTTCCGGCTCAGGATCGGAACTCCCAACATGGAGGTACCCGAGACTGCGAGCAACGCACCAGTTGTTTGCGTTCACCGGACTTTACGGGTAGCCCCGCCCCCGACTTCCGGGATGGGATATCCGGCAGCTGGAGCTTCAGTCCTACGCGTTGCTTCTCTCCTTAGAGTCGCGCTGCGCATCGTGAGTTCGTCTTTTTTCCACCTTCTAGAATCAGCTATCATGTTAGCCTGAATATTAGTCTTATTTTCACTTACCTTTTCTTGTTCTGGCTCCAGAAATCTCCGTTGCTATTCTCATCCGGTAGACGATACCTTCCTGTTGTCACAGCCACGTCCACCGGTAGTTATTCGCCATTTCCTTTGGCCCGATTTTCCCGCAGAGATTTCTCTCTTTTAATCTGTTTCTTTGTATTTACGTCCCACAGGACGCGACCTCAGACCTTACATTTTGCTTCCAGTATCTGCTTGTCATAGCCTCATTATTCAGTTTTCACCCATATCACCTTGGGGCTTGTATCTGTGGGTAAGATTCTTTCCCTTTCTTACGAGTTCATTTCCGAGCTGAATTTGAAACTTTGTCTAACTGTCGTGCTTGACTATAGGCTCCAGGTCTGCATTTTCCTTCGGAGTTTAATACCGAAATCTAATTAAGATCAGGTCTGTTAGGGTAAGCCTTTCTCTTACTTTTCTCTTTCGATATTGGAGCTCAGGAACCATACTTATCTATCTCTATTCTTTTCATCCAGAATTCTACCAGACAAGACTTAAAAGAATACCTTTCTACAGGCGTGAACCTTCAACAGCCGTTGCAGGAATCCACGCTCTCCAGCAGCTCATCGCGGGGTTTTTTCCCTTCGGGGTTTCCCCTGGGGGCTCCACTTCACCCTACCCTCTTGGCCGGGGTTGAGAGGAGTTTCCAGGTGATTCCCTCTACCTTCTATCCCGAGAAGGCTGACTGAAGAGAAGGTAGGTGTCATTCACATTTGCCAAAGGATTATCTGCTTTTTAGAAGCATTATTTTAACAAAGTTATTACAGTAAGCAACGCCACGCTGACCTTGATAATTATCCTTATTCCTGGCATTTGTGAAAGACTACCTCCGTTATGGATCAACAGATCCATCAACTTATAGCGGCTGTGCAATCTCTGACCTCAGAGGTACAAAATCTGAAACAAGAGAATGCTAACCTTCGGCAGGCTCAACAGCAATCTCAGCAACAGACTGCGCAATTGGCTTCCCAACAGGCAACAGCCTGCAGGGTTCCTCATTGCTCTGAAGTTCCCCCGGGTCCCCTTCCAGGGGGTCAATTTGATGGCAATCCCCATAAAATAAAAGAATTTCTTGATGCCAGCGCAGTTCAATTCGTTTTTAAAGCAGCTTTCTTTCATACTGATCGGGATAGAGTAGGGTATATGATTTCGCAGATGACAGGACCTGCTTTAGCCTGGGCCACGCCTTTGGTCACTACTAATAACGTCATATTAGACTCATATACTGCTTTCTGTAACAGCATCAGATCTATGTTTGGTAGACAGGAGATTCGAATAGCAGCTCAAGAACAACTACTTGATCTCAGACAAGGGAATCAGGACATCTTGACCTACATTACTAGATTCAAACAGATTGCCAGTGAATCTACGTGGTCAGATGATGCCCAGGTTACTCTTTTTAGGAGAGGTTTATCGGAAGATCTAAAGGATGAAGTGTCTAGGGTGGCTCGCCCCACGTCATTGACTGAATTTATCGCCTTAGTCATGCAGATTGACTATAGGATAAAGGAACGGAACAGTGAACGGCGCAAAGGAAAGCCCGCAACTCGTCCATTTTCCTCTGCTCCTCTTACATCAAGAGGAAGCTCTAATGAAGAACCAATGCAGTTGGGATCAGCTACCCGAGGGCCTTTATCTCCTGAAGAGAGATCCCGTAGAAGAACTCAGGGATTATGTATGTATTGTGGCTCAAATACCCACACGGTCCAGGAGTGTCCTATCACTCCACCGAGGCGGTCGGGAAACGCCAACTCCCGGTCGTAGGAGGAACCACGATCCGGGATTCTAATGTATATTTAGGTTCCTCTTTAAACATACCAGCTTCACAAGGGAGTCAGTATTCCCACTCTCTAATGTTAGTTTTACATATTACTTTTTCTTTTGGTTCCCAGAATTTGACCGAGATTCCGGCACTTATAGACAGCGGCGCAGCCGGGAACTTTGTTGATGAAATTTGGGCTAGACAACATCAGTTACCATTAGTTTCTAAAAGCGAAGCTATCCCGGTGGAGAGTGTAGATGGTAGTCCGCTAACTTCTGGGCCAATTGTCAACCAAACCGGTCCGTTGGCTATGTCTATCGCTACACACAAGGAAGTCATTACCATGGATGTGATACGAACTGCCCATTACCCTGTTATCTTAGGACTGCCTTGGTTGCGAAGACACAATCCCTATATTAATTGGGCAGCAGGTTCACTCTTTTTGGGTTCTGAGTTTTGTCTCCTTAACTGTTTGGGAAGAACTAGCACGATGTGTCATCCTCAATCACAGGAGAACAGACAGGTTACTATTATCGGGTCTGTAATCGGTCTTCCCATCGAGTATCAAGAGTTTTCTGAGGTCTTTTCCTCCTCCGATTTCTCCCTACTTCCTCCTCATCGCAGAGACGATTGTGTGATTGATCTTATCCCAGACCAGCCTTTACCCTTCGGAAGGATGTACATACTTTCCTCTTCAGAGAAGCTTGCTCTTAGGGAGTACCTTGACCTGAATTTACGGAACGGACTTATTACCGAATCTACATCTCCAGCGGCCGCATCGCTTTTCTTTGTGCCCAAGAAGAACACTTCAGAACTCAGACCCTGTATAGATTTCAGGGGATTGAACAAAATCACTATTCCAGACAGATATCCGATGCCCTTAATTCCTGATATCTTAGAGGCTGTAAAAGGATCCCGCATTTATACCAAGTTAGATTTAAAGGGCGCTTATCATCTGATCCGGATTAGAAAGGGAGACGAATGGAAAACGGCTTTCCGGACACCTTTTGGCCATTTTCAATACCAGGTTATGCCCTTTGGATTGTCCAACGCTCCGGCAGTATTCCAGAGATTTATGGATCATCTATTTTCGGATCTATTATTACACACGGTCATCGTCTATCTAGATGATATTCTGATCTTCTCTAAGGAAGCCTCTGAACATCAAACTCATGTCCGAGAAGTGCTATACAGACTCCAGAATAATCATTTGTTTTGCAATTTGGAGAAATGTTTTTTCCACCAGCCCCAGGTGACCTATCTGGGTTATATCCTTTCAGCACAAGGCATTGCAATGGATCCAGACAAAGTAAAGGCAGTCCAGAATTGGGCTAATCCTCGATCAATTAAGGAGATTCAACGTTTTGTGGGATTTTCAAATTTTTATCGTCGGTTTATCCCAAATTTCTCGGCCCTTACTCAGCCTTTAACCAATCTTTTGAAGAAAGGAGTTCCATATGTCTGGAATGAGGCAACTCAAAAGGCCTTCGATACCTTAAAGAAGAGGTTTACATCTGCACCCATACTGATGACGCCTGATCAAACACGTTGTTTTATTCTTGAAACAGATGCTTCTCAGTTTGCCTTAGGGGCTGTTCTTCTTCAAAAGGATGATCAAGGGGTAGAACGGCCTATTGCGTATTTGTCCAAAACCCTCGCTCCAGCAGAATTGAATTATACCGTTCTGGAGAAGGAGTTATTGGCAATCAAGAAAGCTTTCGAGGAGTGGAGACACTTGTTGCTAGGAGCTCAGTTTCCTGTAGAGGTTCGTACCGACCATCAAAATTTAAGGATTCTTCAATACGCCCAAACCTGCAACAGTCGTCAGGCTAGATGGGCTCATTTCTTCTCTCCTTTCAGGATATTATTCTCTTTCATTCCCGGAAGAAACAATTTGCAAGCAGATGCCTTGTCACGAAAGGAGACCTCTTTTCAATGTCCAGTCAAACCAGAACCCATTTTTCCCAGGGGTATTCTTAGCGTTGAAAAGAAATATAAATCTACAGATTTTCTCAAACGCTTGGAATTAAGTTCTGTACCATCTGTCCTAAGAAGGCTGACCAAGAAGGACTTGGAGCTCCTGTCAAAAAAGGACGGTTGCTATTTTCATGGGAAACAGGTTTATGTACCCACTAAAACCTTACAAAAGGAGGTTCTAAATATGTGCCACGACTCAAAATCCGCAGGACATAGAGGTAATATGAATACCCGCGAATTAATCTCCCGATATTTTTGGTGGCCATTAATGCGTAAGGACATTTTTACATACATCAGGTCCTGTCCGGTTTGTTTGCAGAATAAGAGCCCTAGGCATTCACCTTTTGGAACTCTGGTAAAGATGCCCCTACCTACACGGCCTTGGCAAATCATTTCAACAGATTTCATTGTGGAATTACCTATCTCCGAAGGATGTTCAACCATTATGGTGGTTGTCGATTCATTCACAAAAATGGCTCATTTTCTCCCTTTCACCGGTCTTCCCTCAGCAGCTCAAATGGCTCGAACCTTCATTTCCCGTATCTTTTGCCTCCATGGTCTTCCAGAGACTATAATTTCGGATAGAGGTTCTCAATACACGTCCAGATACTGGAAGAAGGTCTGCCAAATTTTGGGTATCACTCGGGCGTTGAGTTCCGGTTTTCATCCTCAAACCAACGGCCAGACCGAGAGACTGAATCAGACATTAGAAGGATACCTGCGGAGCTATATTTCAGCAGCACAAGACAACTGGTTGGGTTTGTTACCAATGGCTGAATATGCTTATAATAATGCTCATCATTCAGCGATTAAGACCTCTCCTTTTTTTTGTTCCTATGGATTTCACCCTGCCTCATTTCCTGATAAAAGGTTTTCGGATGACAAATGCCCGGATGTGAAGGTTCTTCTGGAAAAGATACACCAGGGTCAACACGCAGCCTCTCAGGCACTCAGGACTGCTCAAGAAAGAACAAAAACGATGGCGGATCGTCTTCGATCTAAAGCTCCGGTAATACAACCTGGGGACCTGGTGTGGTTATCTTCCCGATTTTTGCCTAGACATCTTAGACCTTCAAAATTTTCACCGAAATTTATGGGCCCTTTTCGGGTAATTTCGGCAATAGGAGCTGCAGCCTTTAAACTGAAACTACCCAAGACTTGGTCACGGATACACCCAGTCTTCCATGTCTCTCAGCTAAAACCTGACATTAGAAGCACTTTCCATCCGGTGGTTTCTTCTCGTCCCCCTCCAGTTATGCTTGATACTAATGCAGAGTACGAAGTCTTAGAGTTGTGTGATTCACGTATTCACCGAGGGAAATTACAGTACCTAGTGGATTGGAAGGGCTACACCCCTGCTGATCGTACTTGGGAAATTGAATCCTGCATTCATGCTCCACGATTAATCAGAGCATTTCACAAGAAGCATCCGGACAAACCGGGGGGTAGTAACTTTAAGAGGGGGCATACTGTTACAACTGTCCACTTGAACTCTGCTACCTTTCTTCGCCGGGTTGCATTTCCCGATTTCCGGCTCAGGATCGGAACTCCCAACATGGAGGTACCCGAGACTGCGAGCAACGCACCAGTTGTTTGCGTTCACCGGACTTTACGGGTAGCCCCGCCCCCGACTTCCGGGATGGGATATCCGGCAGCTGGAGCTTCAGTCCTACGCGTTGCTTCTCTCCTTAGAGTCGCGCTGCGCATCGTGAGTTCGTCTTTTTTCCACCTTCTAGAATCAGCTATCATGTTAGCCTGAATATTAGTCTTATTTTCACTTACCTTTTCTTGTTCTGGCTCCAGAAATCTCCGTTGCTATTCTCATCCGGTAGACGATACCTTCCTGTTGTCACAGCCACGTCCACCGGTAGTTATTCGCCATTTCCTTTGGCCCGATTTTCCCGCAGAGATTTCTCTCTTTTAATCTGTTTCTTTGTATTTACGTCCCACAGGACGCGACCTCAGACCTTACATTTTGCTTCCAGTATCTGCTTGTCATAGCCTCATTATTCAGTTTTCACCCATATCACCTTGGGGCTTGTATCTGTGGGTAAGATTCTTTCCCTTTCTTACGAGTTCATTTCCGAGCTGAATTTGAAACTTTGTCTAACTGTCGTGCTTGACTATAGGCTCCAGGTCTGCATTTTCCTTCGGAGTTTAATACCGAAATCTAATTAAGATCAGGTCTGTTAGGGTAAGCCTTTCTCTTACTTTTCTCTTTCGATATTGGAGCTCAGGAACCATACTTATCTATCTCTATTCTTTTCATCCAGAATTCTACCAGACAAGACTTAAAAGAATACCTTTCTACAGGCGTGAACCTTCAACAGCCGTTGCAGGAATCCACGCTCTCCAGCAGCTCATCGCGGGGTTTTTTCCCTTCGGGGTTTCCCCTGGGGGCTCCACTTCACCCTACCCTCTTGGCCGGGGTTGAGAGGAGTTTCCAGGTGATTCCCTCTACCTTCTATCCCGAGAAGGCTGACTGAAGAGAAGGTAGGTGTCATTCACATTTGCCAAAGGATTATCTGCTTTTTAGAAGCATTATTTTAACAAAGTTATTACAGATAGTGCAGATACCCTTGTCATAATGTTTGCACCTAACTGCACATAAAATGGCAGACATCATTGCAGGGCAGTTTTTAAAATCTTTTAAAAGGGACTCAACCACGAGAGCCATTGCACACTTCACAGCTGCTCCGTAAAAGTGTATTTGTTTTTCGCCAGATTATTAGCAACTTTGAAGGATGCCTCTGTTACAACATATGCTTTTTTTGCTGGTTGGGTAAAAAAAAAAGAAATTGTTGCATCTGCAGGGCAGATTTATATTGGGATCTTTTTGGCTTCTTTTTGTCCACCTCTAGGGAGTTAAGGTGTCTATTTCCTTATGATAAGATATAGCATTTATAACGCGTCTATATATAAGTGTTTTACGCACTATTGTTTAACATCCAACGGCCACTGGATTTTAGTGATCCAAAATGCTCTTTGGCTCCGCAGTGAAAAATGCCCAGGAAAACATTAGGTTATTTTTTACAGCGGAGCCAAGGAATATTTTGTATCACCAGAGTTTCACCACGGATCCAAGTAGCATTTTGGATCACTAAACGCCAGTGGCTGTTGGATGTGAAACAATAGTACAAAAATATGCCACAATAAGAGCGACTCCTAGAAACAATTACGCCATATTTGACTCCAATATTAAGTGACATGCCCCCACAAATAGGGTAGCAGCAGGTCCTGAAGAAAGCAGTGCAATAATTCAACACCCCTGAAACCGGTCGACATAGAATAAAGGAATATCCGTTATCGACTAGCGATACCCTAGATAATTAGTTCACAAATTGTTAAACTCAGAACACTTTTTTAATTAATTTCTTCATGAACTTTTCTGATTTTTTTCTTTTAGTAAAATGTTGATAAACACAGAGGAAAGCCAAATAAAGGACACAGTTTCCTTCCTGTTACATTTTCTGTCTTTTTTTTATTTTTATTCACCGTTTCATTTTCTCACCTTGTGGGTTAGAATAACACAGATGGCCTAGACGTACACACGTGGTGTTGGAGAAATAGGAGACGTTTCTCTTCTATCCACTTTTTTAGATAGACAAGTCACCGCACACTATGGATATCCTTCCATTTTTAGGGAAAGATTAGCACTTTCTATATGCCAAGAGAAAGTGACACCGAACACCGGTGATGCAAAGTGATTCCTTCTACGCGTGTTAAACATTTGCAGTTTCTGGTTTTGAAAGATGAAAGCACCTGATTGGCCTAATCATGCGATTGTGCCCCCGTCAGGGTGTCATCAGACCTCAGTCTGTGAAAAGGAAGTGGAGGTTTGGGGAGGAGGTGATACAAACGAGAAACTAGACACTAGAATGGCCAAAAACAGAGGAGAAAAACAATTGGGATGAGTGGGGGGAATATGGTTGCCAGAATAGGGATGTGTGTTTCTCAAATGTGATATGTTATTGGTAAGCATGAGCGCAGGACTCAGGAGAGTACAGCTCGGATTAGAGCAGAGATTTATCCTGGCGGCAAAAGCATTTTACTAGATGTAGTTAGATGGTGAGTGGTTGCCTGATGGTAGTGAATTGTGTACACTGTAAAGTAAGAATTTGGCCGGTCCTGCTGTTATATGCCCAAGTACTGAGACCATGTTTCAGCTTTTGCCATCTTTAGTCAAGGACCTACTGTTATGGCAGTGTCTGATAAATGTGTAACCAATGCCTTCACAAAGACCACAACTGTTGGCTTTACCAATGCTTGTTTACTACTTGCAAAGGCCAACTCCTCAGGCAGGTAAAGCAAGAAAGACGATGGGCCTCATTCCGAGTAGGGTGGTAATGGTTAACGGTCACCGGTAACGAGACCGGTGCCGTTAAACCCTTACTGCCCTACTACGAGTTTCTTTGTGGGTCCTTCCCACTTTATTTAGAGGGGGGACACAGCCCCCCTTAGCTAAAAGAGAAACATTGGATGTCCTTTTTGAATTAAAGTCGACCTCGTGGATCAAACCACAGTCATCAGGTTTGTAGGCCAGACACTTCACCACTGCACTATATAACCTGATTAAATATAACAAACAACTAAAGCTGAAATCTTCCATTTCGGTACTGCAAGTCCCAGGGAAAACATTTGTATTTGTTCTTGGAACTTAAAACATGCACACCTTTTAACGTTTTAAAAAATTAGACGAAAATATCCTGTCTTGGTTTTGTGTTTGAGTTGACTTTATGCAAGGCAAATGCCATTCGTACTGTTCAATTTGGGTGGTTATGTAAAGCCAATTTAATTAAATATGCATATTTCTCCTTGAGGTGCAAATTTCTGGCGACGTCACATCCGATTGAGTTTGTTGATGAGTCCCCCCACTTTAATTTTTAGGACTTGACCCCTGCCTTTAGTCCTAGTGCACTCTATAGGACCTGACATGTGCGACTGCCCTACGTTTGGGCGACTGTGTTACTGCACAGTTATATGGTTGTACAAGTGCAGTGTGTATGGTAGGAGATGGGGGTCAGACGCTTACTCAGTGGCAGAGGCGGGGTGAGGCAAGAGGAGCAAGACTCACTCTCATTGCTCCAGGCCAAAACCTGCCTGTGTGGCCCAGACAGCTAAAGACTGCTTTTTTAATGCACAAAGAAACTCGTTACATTTTGTTTTTGGAACAAGCTGCATGCATGTGTCAATCAATGATGACAAGCACGTGACCTTATCACATAGTCTCTTGGGAGGGTGGGGCGGGGACAGGGCAGTATCTAAGTCTAAGTCTTATGGCCCAATTCATGGCATTATTTATGTGGGAAATAGAGCACTTGTTCGCCAAACTGCGTGCAAATCCGCGTACCTCGTTTCATGGAACCGACTGCGCTGGACTATCGTGGAATATGCGCAGGCCCAGAAATGTCTGTGTGAGCCGTCTAGCGCCTTGCGCAAGACATCACACAGAGCGTGGCTTGCTCTGAGGGCTGGGAAAGGGGCAGAAATGGGGAAGAACATTGCGTGTTACGAGGGACGGCCTGCAGTCAGTCCCTTGCATGCCCACATTTGCACCAAATGACGTGTATTCATAGAAGCATCTTGGCTTCATCTCGGGTATAGGAATGGCCACACAAATCCCTTGATCACTACGCCATCCAAAGGCAGGCTAAACACACTTGCACATAGGATTCCCAGAGCAGAGGTGGGGCTGAATGCCGGATATAGGGGTGTGTGTACGTAACTGGGATTCCGTTATAACTTAGGGGTGCGCATAAGCAGTTTAGCGGGGTGCAGGAGTGGTTTATGGGGATTCGCACGCCGGTTTTCTGAGTTCAGACTGCATTACGATTTTTCATACACATGTTGTCGGGGTGCCAGCAACAGTTACGGGGGACCATGCGCAAGCTCCCCGAGATGCAGGCCTGTTTGCAGGGGAACCCACACACTGTGTGAAGGATGCATGTATTTGCGGCTGGGGAAATGCGCCAAGGTAGCTGTTCTGGCAGTTGATGCTTTGCGTTTGGGCGTGTCGGGATGTTCTGTGCGCGACTTGCGAATATGGTTACTTTTCGCAGTAAATTCCATGACTACGCAGGGTGCACATTTTTTATTCGGCGCGCAGGCTCGTGCAGTATCCTTCTCGGCCCGCGGCCCTTGTGGAATTTCTGCACACATTTGCATGAATCGGCTCTGTCTTGAATGCAGTGCTTAATTTGTTAAAAAAAGAAGTTCCAGGGCTCAAATATTTTCTAGCACGCATGTGACAATGCAGGTGGGCAGTACTGCTGCCACCACCCATAGCTGCTCCCCATAGTGTCGGCATATTTTGGCATATTTTGGCATATTTTGGCTCATTGTGGTTGATGGATGCACTGACGATTACCACTTCATGATTAAAATGAGCCTGAGACAATAAGTGCCAGAGCTCAAAAGTAAGTGCCAGGGCTAAGCGCTGGCAAACACCGCAGCAAATTAAGCACTCCATGAATGGTCTCGAGATGTCTTGGCGTATATAGAAAACATCAAGGTATGAGTCTGCTTTTTGCCCGTTGATATGAGTGTCTACAGTGTGCAATCGAGTTGGGTCTAGAAACTGTGAAAAACAGGAGAAGGAGGTAGTCTGTGATTCCTATGTACAATTCCTGTACTTACCCCATTATATCACAGAACTCTCGATAACAAAAAATGTAGGGCGTGGCCCATTGGATGCATGCATATAAAAGATGACATCAGAAAAATAGACACTCGAGTTTGCATTTACCTGTATGAACAATAACCACAACAATCCGAATAAAATATTGTTTTATTGTCTCTCTGTGCAGCGCTCACAATGGTTATTTCTCAGGCCCGCGCACGATTTTATGGTCCATTGCACATTTAATTATTTCGAATTAAATTATCAGCTCCAGCGTCTCTTCTACACGCTTCCCCTAATCCAGAGGTAGCAATATAACACACCAGTCCCTGGGAGGAATTAAATTCAATTTATTTCTGCTGAGCATTCGTACAAAAGGGAGTGCCTCCTAAATAAAGTCTTATCTGTGGAATGCATTGCCTGCTAGGAGATAACTTCTGTATAATGGAAAAGAGCTCTTATGTTCTGTTCTCTCCAGACAGCTTTTCTCTCTGCTCAAGAACAGCCCTTCTGCAGAGAATCTCGCCTGCTCAAGAACAGCTGGACTTCTGCAGAGAATCTCACCTGCTCAAGAACAGCTGGACTTCTGCAGAGAATCTCATCTGCTCAAGAACAGCTGGACTTCTGCAGAGAATCTCGCCTGCTCAAGAACAGCTGGACTTCTGCAGAGAATCTCATCTGCTCAAGAACAGCTGGACTTCTGCAGAGAATCTCGCCTGCCCAAGAACAGCTGGACTTCTGCAGAGAATCTCGCCTGCTCAAGAACAGCTGGACTTCTGCAGAGAATCTCGCCTGCTCAAGAACAGCTGGACTTCTGCAGAGAATCTCGCCTGCTCAAGAACAGCTGGACTTCTGCAGAGAATCTCACCTGCTCAAGGACAGCTGGACTTCTGCAGAGAATCCTGCCTGCTCAAGAACAGCTGGACTTCTGCAGAGAATGTCACCTGCTCAAGAACAGCTGGACTTCTGCAGAGAATCTCACTGCTCAAGAACAGCTGGACTACTGCAGAGAATCTCACGCTGGGGTTATTTTGTTGTATTAGCTTCTTTTAAGCAAGTGAAAGAAAATGTACTCACTTTTCTGTATTTTGCCAAGTCCTGCCTGGTCCCTGACTCTGGCGCTTTACTGGGCAACAGTAAATACCACCCAGGGCTCCTCAGCCTTCAAGGAGGAAAATGTTCCACTCTTGACAACCTCGGTGTAAAATACAGAGTGGTTCGGTCTGGTGGGAAGCTAAGAAAAGAAATGGGGCATGCAATCGTGTTGGTGCAGTGGAATAAAGCGAGGGATTTAGGACGGTTATGCAAGGTATAAGCAGAGGAATTATAATCTCTGGCTCCAAATAGTTGGTGTTCTGGCTGCACATACTGTGAGAAAACGCCCTCCATCTCTTGTGGTGAGCCACTAGGTTAGGGGTCTGCAACCTTTTGCTCTCGAGATGTTTGGGACTACATCTCCCAGCAGCCCTAACCAGCATAGTCAATGGTGAGGGATCCTGGGAACCATTGTCCACAAATTCTGGATAGACACAGGCTGCAGGCCCCTGCATTAGGTGAATTGAAAAACAGTATGCGCTTTATTGGTCATTTTTTATAGGATATGTTTAAAGGGACATCTATTAATTTTGCATGAAATCTTAAAAGCAGGGAAGGGCATGCATCATCAATAGGTGTTTAATTTTTCTATTTATTCTGAGTGAAAAGGAGTCTTCATGGGTTTCGTGCCCACGAGGTACTTCTTCAGGAGTTCGACATTACTAAATGTATACTGGTTGTGAAAGTGGGTTGTCTTGGGAGGCCCGGTGCTCGACCTCCACCAAGGTTGCTTTTGTATTTTGGTTGAGCTTCAGACAGCAGAGGAACCTCTAGTGAAGGAAATATACAAAGATATCCAATGTCTTGGAACGGCAATGGTTTTCATATCAAATCAATTCTCCTAAGCACAACCTCTTAAAAGAGCTTGTATGTTTTCAAGTCAAGCTTCTAATTGCAGACAGCCCGAGCGTGATATTGACTGAGAAGCGATCTGTCTTCTTGTGCACCTTTCAAGCATGCATGCTACCAAAATTCTAACATATTCCAGAATCAGCCTTTCTTTAATGTATCTATTATGTTTTGTTATTTCCCCAAATTGATAAATAAAAAATGTTTCCTCCTTTCTAGCTCAATCTGCCCATTTTAATCTGTGCTGGTAAAAATGTAATATTCTAAATCCTACTCCTAGCCTAGGTAAGCCTAAAAGAGGATAGAAGGAAAGTGGAGCCAACCAAGCTGTGTGGACGTGCTCCATTCACTGAGCTGAGGTGGAAGGGACGCACTTGGATGTGATGGCAACTCAGGCAAAAGAAACTGGTGATGGAGGGAAGGGCATTCACTTTGACACACAGATGTCCTTGCTGAAATAAAAACCCTGAGGTAGGATGTTCACCCAACAATGGTGGAATTCCGGGTCAGAATTGACAAGGTTGCAGACAGGCTGGATGATATAGGAAAGAACCAGTTATCATCAGATGTCTTAAAGGTGAAAGTGAGCGAGTATGATATAATTGGATGAATCAGAAGAACGTACGTCTCAAGGTAGACGATGCTGAGAACAGAGAATGCAGAAACAACCTATGCATTTGGGGGGGTCCCGCAGCAGGACAGAGAATCCCTGATCAAACTGAAACAGAACATTGTGATTTGCTTTCTCAGAGCAGACAGTGTTTCAGAAATACTCTTCGATTGAATACACAGAGGCGGAAGCCCTCACAATAGTCCGAAGACAGTGGCAGCAAAATGTCACATCTTTAGGGATGAAATGGAGATCCTTGCAAAGGCAAAGAGCCAAAATCAGAGTAATGCAACATCTCTATATTAAGGGTGCATTATATAATAACAAATACTGGTCTGACTCCACAGATGATCAAAATGCTACTAGAATAATCATATCTGTCGAATGGGCAGCAAACAGCACAGGAAATGTTTCGAAGGGCCTTTTCAAAAGCCGTAGCAAGGATAAGAGTGTATGGAATGAGGATGTTCTGAAAAATGAACTCGCCATCGCCAAGGGAATGGTAAAACACAGAGAGTAAAAAAGAATGGAAGAGCAGATTTGGTGATTTGGTGGGCAGCAGAGAGGAGGGTAGAGAGGGGGAGTAAAATAAATAGGAAATGTTGAGAATGTCAAGGAGGCAAGGGATAGGAATCCTGATAAGAACATCATTGGAAAGATCTCTGTAAGAGGTACATTGTGTCACATGGAGTTCACATGAAAGGTATTAGAGGCAGAGGTGTGAGTACACAGTTGTATTCAACTACCTTACAAACATTCGCAGCACACATAACCTTTGCAACCCGCTCCAAGCTGTTTTCCGCTTCACCCACTCCACTGAAACTGCTCTTATGAACATCTCCATCATTGCCACTGCTGAATGCTACAACCTTATCTTCCTTGACCTGTCTGCTGCTTTTGATACAGTCGAACACTCAGATCTCCTCAAAGCCCTCTCTCTAATAGGGATTTGCAACCAAGCCCTAGCCTGGATTGAGTCCTACCTGGCTCAGCGTCATTTCTCTGTATCACTCAATAGCACCTCCCATCTCACCCCTCTCACTGTTGGTGTCCCCCATGGCTCTGTCCTGGGTCCTCTCCTGTTCATGCTTTACACTAGCGCTCTTGGAACACTCATCTGCTATTTTGGTTTCTCTTATCAATTCTTTGCTGATGACACACAAATCTTGTTCTCCTTTCCTAAACTCTGCACTGACCTATCTACCAAAATCACCAACTGCCTCTCTGCTATTCATTACTGGATGGCCTCACACTCTATAATGTTGAACTCCTCTTAGTCAGAGGATTTTTTCTTTTCTACCAATTCCGTTCTGTCCCTTACTCCCATGACTATTCAGTTCCCTCCTGACACTCTCTCCTATTCATCCTCAGCTAGCAACTGTGGTGTAACTTATGACCCTTCCAACTCCTTCTCCACCTTTAGCTCTAAAACTGCACATGTGTCTCGCCTCAACCACCTAGCAAGAAAATAAAGCACCGCCTTCCCTTCAAAGCATCCAAAGATATCTTAATCACTCTTGTCTTCTCTAAACTGGACTACTATGCTATCATCGTTTTTGGTCTTCCCAACTACTCATCCCACCCCTTTGACAAGATCATTAACCTTGAAACTAGGACCCTGTTTCAACATCATCGTTTCAGCCCTACTTCATCCTGTCGCCATCAGGCTGGCTGCATATCTTTGAAAAACAGGACCAAATTGAAATTTCTCCTGCTTGTGCCTACATCCATCCACAGAAAGGCACTACTTCATCTATCCTCCTCTATCATCCCCTACAAACCCTCTCACAACCTTGGTGACCCTTAACACACCTCATACTCCCCGTGCTTCATCTCACCTTTGCTCCATCACCCTTCTAGTTCCATGTATGTGGAACTCCCTTCTCCCTGATATTCACACTGCAGTCCATGTCGACACTTTCAAAAGTAAATTAAATCACACCTCCCTGCATCAGAACTCACCGCTCCTGTCCTACTGCTCTTACAGTTTTACATTTCCTCCGGCTACCCATCCTACCTTCCCTTCCTCATTTCTCTCTAGCACTTATCCTTCTTGATCTCAATACCCAACCAGCCTGCTAGTCAGACTACATGAACTCCGTCCTAACTTCGACCAGTACCTATGCAAAATATGTCATTCATCGTCCCTGGTCTGTCCTACTTACCCTTATTCCTACTCGGTCATTATTTCACTCAAACTGTCCCCCATTGTAAGAGGCTCACTGCCACCTATTGAGCTGCAAGATTACCTCTATACACTCTTTCGAGATCAAAAGACCTTTGCTCCCCTGTATGTATGTGTGTAAATAAATAAATTAAATAAATAAATAGGAGAAACAAATGGAATAAAGTTTTATACTGGTGGGCCTGGGGATACTGGACACTTTGACGCAAACTGGTGACTAAGCAGTTTGTTCTTCAGTTAAAGTTGGTAAAGTTCTATATGGTTGGGGAACATTGGGGGAACTGAAGCGACTGGGCAATAGGGGTGAATGTTAATAATAAGTACATTAAGAAATGTGCCATAGGCTAGGTGCGACTGGGGAGCATTGATGAAGGCAGGAACAGCAAGGAAATATGGGGGCAGGAGATGAATCGAGAATAGCAGTGGCAATCCTTAACGTGAAACGTCCAACTTCCCTACGATAAGATCCTTACTGGCATAGGAAACCACCAGAAATATTTACACAGTAGACACCTTTCAGGAAGGCTGTTGCGTGCCCATCATATGGAAGAGAACGAGGGCATATCTTCTCGGCATCCGATAGAGGGGGGAACAAGAGGATGGGAGTTCTCCTTGGAACTGGTTGCTTAGAGAGCTAGCTCATATAGTGAATGACTGTTGGGTGAGAGTGTGGTTACAGGACGGAGTATCCAGGGCCAAATTATGTTTGTTGAGCAAACCTTCCAAAAAGTGGAGCAAAGGGTTGAAGGTCTTAAAATAGTGGGGCGTGATATTTATCTAGTTAGAGATCCGGTGTTACAATGGAAGTCATGGAAGTCCACTGTGAACACAAAAATGGGAAAATGAGAACATGGAATTTAATGAACGTCTATATAGGTGTGAGGTCTGGAAAGACCTACATCCAAGGGCTCATGGCTACACCTTTTTCTCTCCAACGCATCAGTCATATACAAGGATCGATTACCTTCTCTTGGAAAGAAGCCGTAAATTCCAGGCTTGCTGATCTAGACTGGAGGTCACGGCATGGTTGGACCACAACATGGCCATAACGTAATTGAAAATTCTCTTAAAGGCAGATCCTGATGATGTTGTAATAATACCTTATTAAATGACATTTTCAGGGACTTTGAAGAAGAGATTTCCCAATTTCTGTAAATGAATGACACTGGTCTTAGCTCTTTGAAATATGTGTGGGGGGGCGGCCAAGGCTACAACTAGGGGGTTACTCATAGCAGGAGGCATGAGGAAAAAAAGAGAAAGTGGACTTCTGGGAAACAAATGTAAAGAGGATTTTTTTTTATTGTAATATTTAGTTTATACAAACTTTTATCACATTTTATAAACACATAAATACATCACAATACCTAAAAGAAAGAAACATAGTCATTTCATTCCATCTTCATTTCCTGTATGTTTCAGAACAATTCAATCATTCTCTAAGCTACTTTTAAAGTATGATCTAAATAGTCAATTGTTACACAGCTTAACTTGTGGTTTATACCTGTTAGTATCATAAACCACCAATTCTCCATATTTCCACTAATAGGTGCAAAGTTGCTTAGGAACAAGGACCTTGAAGTTTTTAATTCAGAACAACCAATAACTAGATGTTTTAATGATTCGATTTCCACGTTACAAAATCGACATAGATGGTCCTTTTTTACAAATAACATCTCTTTCATTTTATATAAATTCAATCGCAACCTTAGGAACTGATCCTGATGGAAATTGAATTAAGTATTTCGGCAGCTGGTCAATTCCCTTTAGAGCTGCCCAATATCAAGATATGATATAAGAGAGTCGCGTTCAGCTTCATTTTGTATCCAAAGCCATCTTTCCATTTTCTGTTTTGCAATTTGGGGACGTTGTAATACAGTTTCTATTGGCATGCTTTAAGATGGTATGTATCATCTCTACCCGGTTCTTTAAGAGACCAACATAGGGAAGGTCTTTTTTTGGAGCCAGAATTTGATATGGTATAGATGGTAGATCTAGGTGCTTTTTTCTCCAGAGTGCGATCGATTTCCAGAGTACTCTTCCATATAAAGAATCCAGGCATAATTCATATCTTATAGCTACACTGGATAGATTCTTTGGGAATTTAAGCACCTTCCTCCAAAAGGATCCCTTCAAAACCGACCAAATCGATTTATTTATGTTCCAACCAGACTTGCTTCCAAAGGTGATTGTTGGCACCCCCTTCTGCGAGTAAAATGTAAAGATCGGAATTAGGGAAAATTTTCCGTAATTGGCATGTAGTCTGGCCCCTTGTAGTGAGAGCATTCTCACGCGATCGACAAGATCTTGACACCAACTCCATTCGCAAACTGATATGTTGAACCCAGATTGCGGATTAAAGAGGTCAATTCAATAGTTTCACCTGCTATCGTCCAAGAAAAGTTCTTATATCGCCGGCATCCTTGTGTGCCGAATTTCATAAGTTTTATGTTTTTACATTGACTTGCAATTCATTCTTTTCAAGATAGAACTGAAGAGAATGTAATAGTCTTTGCATCCCAATCGGAGTTGCATCTATCAACACCAAATCATTGACATAGGTGACCCAGCTTATTTGTTCTCCATTTATTTTTGGTGGAAAGGCTTTTGTCTCATTGGGGGATGTTGGCAAGTCAGCAATGAATAGCTTGAACAAAAGAGCCGCAAGAGGGCAGCCCTGTTTTACACCTTTTTTGGTCTTTATTTCGTTGGTAAGATCTCCTCGGTTATTGATACGAACTCGCATTCTTGTGTTTTGATGGAGAGGAAATGGTTGTGTTAAGCGTAGGCTTAATAGCATTGATGGGCCTTTCCAATCACTGTTGCTATCTATAAGAGAGAAGAGACAGAAACTGCAGGAATTATTATTAGGAACAGTTTACAGGAAGATGGCATGTATAAGCAGCAGCATTGTGATAAAAGGGGACACAATTGGCACATTGCTAGTGAATAGTTTGAAGAACCAGGAACTAGAACGCAGGGGGGATTACAGTTCAAGATGAAGCGGGAAGGATGCAAACCAACCCCGAAGAGATAGCACAAGGTTTTGCACAATATTACAGGATATTACACTAGAAAGAGGATACAGCATTAATGGGGGATATGGAAGAATGTCTTAGAAGGGAGCCCACCCTCCATTACCTGGTGCAGAGAACTGGAGCCTGGAGGAACCAATCACAGCAAAGGAAGTACAGGTTTCAATTCCAAGATTGAAAGTAGGAACTTCCCTGGGGCAATAGAGGTAAACAGCAGCGTCCTATAAGTGATTCTCTGAGGTATCGCCAGCCTTATTGGTCAAAGTGCACAATGGGGAAGCTGGAGGGTCCACCCACCTTTCCAAATTCTCTAAGAGTGGAACTGCAGAAAAGGGGAAAAGATCTGATCCATTGCTCATCCTACTGACCTATGTCATTATTAAATATTGATTCCAAGATCCTCATAAGAATACTGACATCCAGCATAAACGCGGTTCTTCCTCACTTAATCCACTCAATCAGGTAGGATCTGTAAGGAGTAGGCAGATAGATGATACCAAACACTGAAATGAACGGCATCCTCTGAGCTACAGTTTGCTTGCTCATATTGTTCTTAAATGCTGAAAAAGCATTTGACCGGGTCGGATTTAGGTTAATGTGGTGGGTATTGGAAAGGGCAGGGTTTTATCAGAATTAGATGAAGTGAGTCAGAGCTTTGTACTCTGTAACAGCAGCAATACAGTGTGGAACACAAATTCATCAATTAACTTAACTGTGGCAATTGGCAGACAACTGAAAAAATCAACACAGCACAGGTGTCACATCTTTGGCAAACCTCTCTAGATAAGTATTTTGGCTAAAAGGGATTTGGCTGCAAGCCTCCTACTATGTGGGCAGGAGACGATCTGGCTACACTGAAGTCGAGTTGCGTTTTGGATGTACGCTTCCTCTTCACCGGCAATGTCCGAGGGGCACTGGTGTCAAATGAGTCTACCAAGCAAAAGCTATGTGTATTAACTTGGTAGAATGGCTGCCTGATCCCGCTGGTCATCCAGGAAGGCAGAGGGTGCTGTGCAAAGTGAGAGTAGCTGCAACCAGTGTAAATACATCTGCCAGGACCTTTACTACAAAGAGGCTCAGGCGGGGCCTGTGTCGTGGCATCATCACACTTATTTCAAATTTCAACAATTAAGGACCCTCTAGGAATTCAGCACACAAGTAAGGAGCTCTGTCTCAGGGGAGAAGCCCAAGATAGGCAACTATAGCTCCACCATGGAGGCAACCATCCGCCCGTTATCTGCAGTCCAGTAAAGGGGCCTGTAAACTCAATGCATTGCTGTGTGGGTTCAAACCTCCAAACGTTATATTTGTGGATGTTAGAATGACATGGTCTAGCCGGGCAAGTATGGCGATGAGCACTGTATGATTTATAGCCATTTTCAGTAAGGGACAGATGCGCGAACATTCAGCACTATATCATGGCAGTGGCTTGGCCTGGAGAAGCCCAGTGCGGGTTGCCAGAACATCACTCCGTGGTGACTCACAAGCAACGCAAGGTGCAGGGGTACTCATGTGCACACTTGGCCCACACAGTACAGAGTCGTTGACAAGAACACACTCAAATCACAACTAGCACAGTGTTTTAGTGGCCTATATTATTGGGGAACCCTCTGGTGACAGCAGGCCCCATGCTATCCAGTGGCGGAGGCCCATCATTATTCCAACGAAGTTGTCCGGAGCACTCCCTCAGGGTTTACGCAGAATCCTAAGATGGCGTAGGAGTGGCTGGAAGCTCTTGTCTGCTTAGCCTGCCCCTCAGTAAGATGCCTTCGAAAATTGAGGTTGCTCTCCAATGGTCCAGCGTTCGTGCTCCCGGGAGGGAGGGTGCAGCAACAAATGTGTCCACCCGCAGGAAAGCAAACACATAGAGGAATCATGGCTTCCTGGTCTGCTGGCTTCTGCTGTGCATGCAAAACTTGCTTCCCAGGGAAGGGGAGGATAAAAGACAGGATCCAAAGGACAGGCGGAATGTTCATATGCAATCCCCCGCCAATTGAATGTCATGTGGAAGGTGCGACCAATCGGATTCTGCGTCACAGGAATACAAGGATGAGTAGGGGTAAAATAGCCCACTCTGCCCCCACACTTCTACACACCAAATCACAACACAATCATAAAGGCACAAGAGGGACAATCAAGAGATGTACCTCCTTTGCCTTTTGTGGTAATGTGGGCAGAGTGAAAGGGGTGTGAAGGTGGACGAGTAGCAACCCAAACAACACAGTACCACAGTCCAAAATAAAGGAAACGTCCAATCAAGGTTCTATAAAAATATAAACACTTTAATAAAACACACCATCTCCAAGTAGAACAAAAAGAGATTC
Source organism: Ambystoma mexicanum (assembly GCF_040938575.1). Taxonomy (NCBI): domain Eukaryota; kingdom Metazoa; phylum Chordata; class Amphibia; order Caudata; family Ambystomatidae; genus Ambystoma; species Ambystoma mexicanum. The sequence continues at coordinate 1,208,366,674 of NC_090936.1, read as the reverse complement.
ATATACAAAAACCCACCTCAAAGGAAAGGACAGAAAAGATGCAACAAACTGGAGAAAGTGGCACTCTGAGTGTAGTTCAATAAAGGGGATATTGGGTTAAAAACAGGAGCGATTGTGACCTAACCAGTCATTAGGGTCCCAGTGGACTGTGTGGGCAGCTCAGTGTCACAGTATCTGGATTCAGTTCTTGGTGGGCTGATGCATCAGACCCGGCTTACAATGTTGATGCAAGCTGATCAGGCTCAGTCAGGTACTTAGGATTGTGGAGGCCCTGGAAGAAAGGGGGCCTGGAGTAGGGTTCAATGTGGGAGCTCTGTGCAGTCGACCTGCTGTGATTCAAGTGCTGCAGGTCGGGATGGTCCCAAGTATGCATCGTAGTTGGTCAGGCTTAGTAAGGCTTTAGCCTCTGACAGATGTCAGTCAGTGACGCTCCAGCCGTTCGTGTTGGCGGGAGACGGTCGTCGAAGTGGTGATCATGTCATGGGTAGGATGATGTGCAGTTAATGAGGCCATAGTTCTTAGTCTAGCTGTGCCGAGCCATGGTTGTAACCCCCCCGTTAGAGTCAGCGACTGACCCTCCAGAGATTCCGTTTGGGTTCCGGCTTTCAGCAGGTGCTTCAGACCTAGAAAGTGACATGCTTTGTGGTGTGGTGTTGAGCTGGTTTAGATGAAGTGCAATAGTTTGACTGGTTGGAGGAACACATACACTAGCACCTTTCCTACTGTTCACAATTCAGGGAACACAGGCTGAACAGTTTGATACAGGAGGAGAACAGTGAGCTGGTCTGGCCCTCTGGGTTGCTGGGAGTCCTTCGCAAAGGAATCAAGGACAGGATGGTCCAGTTCAAGGTCTGCTCTTCTGGCACAGAAGATCCATTGCATAATGGTTGGTCCTGGTCCACAGCACTGTTCACTCCCAATGTTCCCTGGCAGTGGGTAGGGGACACATCTTCCGTCTGTCTTATACGGCTCCTTCTTCGCCTCCAGCAGAGGGCTTAGGACAGTGCAACTGACCTAACAGAAAGTCCAGGTGAGAATGGTCAGAACGTCTCTTCGGCCTTAAAGGATCTGCAAGGAACTAAGGGAATTTTGCTGAAGGCATGGGAAACCTCATCTTTTAAGGGAGCAAGTCCATGGGTGATTGGTCTAAAGCTAGCCTGCTTTAGTGGACCAATCCCTGCTCCTGGCTGGAATGGACTTTGCCCTGTTGAGCTTACACCCAAAATTATTTGCTTCAAAGGAAATGAAGGAGACAGGAAAGGGAAAGCGAGACAGTGAGAAATAAGATGGTGGCAGGCTTCTTCCAGTGTCCAGAGCACTTCTGCCTATCCTACTTCTGCCCCCTTCCCTCCTAATGACAACAAAGACCTTTGGATTTGCAACACCCTGGTGTGAGGCTACTCCTCCTGAATGGGTGTACTCCTTTGATACCTGGGCCCAGGACAGTTGCCTGCTGTGAGGCTTTCTCTGGGGGAGGGCATTACTGGCCCGCCCAAAGAGAATCAAAGAGAGGCTGGGTCCTCTGGGTTTCTGTTCTGCCATGTGCAGATACGATCTCCCTCATCAAGGGAACTGCCCCGCGAAGGGGAGAACATGCGGACGATGTGGAGTTCCCGGCCATTTTGCCAGAATGTGTAAGACCCCCACACCAATCGTAATCACGAGAGGACTCTGCAAACCAAGTGCGGGGACGCAGAGGAGGTTGCAGGGTGTGGCACAGGTGGAATAGGAAATAGCTCTTAGAGATCGGGATGTAGCTGAAGAAGAGGATGAGGAAATATTTTTCATCTCCAGCACAAGTGCTATCCAAGGAAAGAAAAGATGACAGACAAAATGCACTGTCAATGTAAACAGAGCGGATGACCCAGTGCTAGTGGACGCAGGTGTCTCGGTGAACGTGATGGCGATAAGACACTATGACACACTTCTAGGCCCACCTGTGTTAACTGCAGCCAAGGTGAAAATATTTGCATTTGGGGGACAACTCCCATATTGCTAAAAGGGGTCTTCGTATCCAAAGTACAGCACGAAAAACACTTGATAAATGCGAGATTCTTCATCACGGACATCAGCAATGAGACACTGCTCAGCTGCGCAGTGGCACATTCTCTGGGCATAGTACATTTTGCAAATGGAGTATATGCAGAGGACATCAACTCACTGCTTGGAAAGTTCAGAGATGTTTTTGAAGGGGTGGGAAAGTTGAAAGGGAGCCCGGTAAAACTGCACATCGATGGGTCCGTCTACCCATTAGCACTGAAGCATCAAAGGATACTGTTCCACTTAAGGGAGCAGGTGAACAAAGAGCTAGACCATCCAGTCGAACTGGACATAATTGAGAAGGTGGATGGGCTGACTCCCTGGTTGCCCCTGATAGTGGTGGCACGGAAACTGAAGCAGCCGGGAGCAGTACGCATATGCATGGACACAAGGCTCCCAAACCAGGCCATTAAACGGGTGAGACAATTGACCCCCACCGTGGACAACATTGTGATTGAACTGCATGGTGCCCGAGTGTTCTCCAAACTGGACCTGAGAGCTGGGTACCACCAAGTAGCCCTCCACCCCGAATCCCGATATATAACAACTTTTACGACACACTGTGAACTATACCCCTATCATACATTTTGTTTGAAAATCTTTTCTTCACATGCTTCATCTGCCCGATTTTGCCCTGTACCATTTGACCATTTACCCTTTTCTTTGCACATAACCTAACATGGTGAGCAGGGGCGGTGGGGGTGTCCCCAACTCCACATGATCAGTATTTTGGGATTTCAGGGTTGCAGTGGTGTCCCCTGCTTCCATAGAATTTGCGGCAGAGGACAAAAAAAGGGAACAACAAAAAATGGGGCAGTGGCAAATAGGCTGTTGGCAGTACGACCGCAAACAAATGCAGCACGAACAATCAACAAGATCTACTATACCCATATAAGTGCCCCGTCAGAAACACTGGAAGGGATCAATAACTTCAGCGATGACATTCTGGTGTTCACACAATCGGAGGTGGAGCATGTAATAAGACTGGAGAAATCCCTGGAAAGGATACAAAACCTTGGGTTCACACTTCACAGAGTGAAATGCGAATTCCTGTGAAACCAGATAGAATTCTTTGGATTTGTGTTCCATGAAGGGGGTATGTCACCCGACCCCAAGAGGACGCCAGGCTCCCTGGGGAACGCTTTAGATATACGCAGCTTCCTCAGGATGGCCTTCTGTGGGCAGTTCATCCCAAATCTGGCAACCATATCTGAGCCCCTGAGACACCTGAAGAAAACGGAAACCGCGTGGAGGTGGATGCCACTGGAGCAAGAAACGTTTGACAGGATAAAAGGGGTGTTTACAGAAGAAGGAACAATGGCGTTTTTCGACCCCGGTTGACAGTCTGAAATCATTGTTGATGGCAGCCCATTTGGCCTGGGAGCAGTTTTGACCCACTAGATGTGGATGGCCTCGTGAAACCAGTAGCGTATGTGAGCAAAGCACTATCCTACACCAAGCAGCACTACTCACAAATAGAAAGGGAGGCACTGGAGGTACTGTGGGGGTGCTGCCATTTCAGGATACATATCTTAGAGTAACCACTCTCCGTTATCACTGACCACAAACCGCTACTACCAATCCTGGCGGGAACCTCTTCAAAGACCGCACCATGCATTGAACAATGGATGCTAGTGCTTTTGGAGTATGGAGTGAAGCTAACGTACCGGCCAGGGTTACACAATGCAGCAGACTACCTGTTGCACCTCCCGGTCATAAGTGAGGGTAATGTACACAAGGAAGATACAGAAGCTGATGTACATCTGTGCCTAGTAGGTGAGTCAGCAATGCCTGTCTCACTGTTGCTACAGTAGATAGCGGAAACCTCCAATCTGGACAAGTGTTTTGAGCTCATACACGTGGCAATACACTCAGGGGAGTGGAAAACTGTCCAAATAGGACACAACAAAAAAGTGCAGGAAGCCCAGAAGGAGCTTGAGCAACTGTAGAAACTGCACTATGAGCTGTCATTCATGGAGGACGATCTCCTGTTGAGAGGGAACAAGATGGTGATCTCACTTGTACTAGTCCTGTGAGTGATCGGACTTACCCACCACGGATACCAGGGCTCTGCCAAGGAGAAATCCAGACTGAGACTAAAAGTGTGGTTCCCAAACCTTGAAGGATATGCGGAGGACTTTGTGGAGAAATGCGTGTGATGCCAGACGGTGACGCGAGTGCAAAGGGAACCCTACATCGAGTTAATGCCGAGGAGTGATCGCCGACATAACGATTTTCGGTCCACTGGCTGAGGGCCCTATTTCTTAGTGCTTGACCAATGGTCGAGGTATCCATAGGTGAAGCTGGTGGACTCCACATTCGATGGCGAAAGTGTTTGCGACCCATGGGTTCCCAAGCGAGGTGTGCTCAGACAATAGCCACACCCCCAATGGGAGTGCTTTGCAGAGTTTCTACACAAGTGTGGCATTGCGCATGAGAAAATATCCCCGGCATGGCCCAAGGCCAACGGGGAAGCAGAGCACTTTCTGCGCACACTCAATAAGGTATTCAGGATTTCCCACGGTAAGCGACAGTGCCTCCAGCGAATGCTCTACCTGTTCCTACGGGAATATCGGTCGACACCACACTGCTCAAAGGGAGTAGCCCTGGCAGAAGCACTGTTCGGTGGGTGCCTGAGAGGCTTTATTCCCGAGTCTGAGGGGAGAATCCCAGGGGAGATTGATGACGCAAGAGTGTTTGAGGAAAGAAGAGTGAGAAATGAGCAGCAAAACGCAAGTAGGAACCTGCAATCCCATGGTCTGGTGGTAGGGGACGAGGTGCTGGTGAGAAACAGACGCCCAGAAGGGAAGCTATCCCTCAACTATGAACCACACCCCATGGACATGGTCAAGGTGAAGGGGCCCATGATCACCCTGACAAATGAACAAGGCTCAGTAACCAGGAACTCCAGTTTCTTCAGGAGAATGGGGGAAGATCAGCCATCTGAGGAGGTAAGAGAGGAGGCAGACACCTGGGACGATGGCAGTGATGCAGGTCAAGGATGACCCCCATGCCCAGCCGGCCCTAGTCCAGTAAGTGAGGGGCAATCAGGAGGGGGGGGAACTCAGAGATACCCTCAACGTGCCGGGAAGAGGACGCCATCTCACTTTATGACTATGTTATGCCAGCTCAAGAGAGAACTGTGTTACTGTTACCATTGATTATGGATATTACATGACACAGTGTTACCTTATGTTTAAACACTATTAAAAGGGAGGAATTTAATGTGTCACTCTATGGCATGCAACGGGATGACGTAACTCTGTTGCGTGCGGTTAATAAAGAGGTGTTCACGTGCCCACTACGGCAGTGCGTGCCTGGAGCCCAGCATCATAAGACCGTGTACGTGTCATCTGTTCACGGGGTTGCTGGGGGCCCAATGGCGGCATTACATATTACGATCAAGCCCAACCCCCTTTACCTTTGAAAATGTGGTAATAAAGGTAGGACCATGGGCTTCATGCTGGAATCTAAGCCGCCTCTCAGCATTTCGTGCATGTTGCCAGCCACTGTGGATGAAAGCATGGAGCAACAAAGTGCACGAGCAGAATACACTACAGGGGCAGTGGTTCACGTGTCTTTAAACCTATTCAGAGAGTACAAGTGCCTCACAATGTGTGGGAAGGCTGTGGGGGGGGGGGAGCACTGTCGTGTACATGACGTCTTCCTGGCGTATGTGTTGAACCCACTGGCCCTGTATTGAGCACCCAGTATTTGCAGGCAGCTCTTGGGTGTCAGGTGAACAGAATAATGCCACCGTATAACATGCATTTAGAGTGCTCACTCCTCTTCTCCCTCTGAACCCCCATGCTGTGTTCAGTGTTAGTGCCGCGGCCAGCGCTCAGGCGTTTCACATGCGGAAGGAATCGCCCCCATCTCCTGTAAACGGAGTGTTTTTCTTGTCAGCCCGCAATTCGCTGCGGACACGGCCCTTTGTACCCCGGGGGTGTTTCTGAAATAGGCACTATAGACTCAAGAGCCCGTGGATGGGGAGCGTTTGGCGGCAGATGGGGTTTTTAGGAGCTGTTTGTCACCCTCGCGCGGCCTTGTTAAGGAGGCTCGTTTGCCGCCTCATTACGCGGAGGCGGGAGATGGCTCTGTTTAGAGCGGCGCTCAGCTGTGAAATTATTGCAGGCCTTCTCGCGGGAATGAATCTTAAGATGAACGACTGATGAAAGTGCACGGCCGAACACACCACACAGGCAGAACATGCGTGGGTTTCTGTGTTGAAAACCCGGAGGTCAAAGTGGGAGGGAACTAAGGGGTACGGCGTTCCCTTCTCATGGCAATCTCTCATAGTTGCTTGATGTGACCTGAAGTACCGTCCCAGAACTGTTGCAAAGGCCACCTTTGCTTTTTTGTTCCCCTACTGGGAGGCCCTACCAGTAAGATCCAGTGTCCCATCCCATTATGGTAACTGACTAGCAGATGCTGGACTGGCTTTGTTTATGTCAATTGCCCATTCCCAAGCAGTCAAAAAGCCCAGCTCGCAGCGACCTGATTTTGCAGGTAATGGGGTTGTGGGGGGCGTAGTGGGCGGCTGTCAGTGCCGATTGGTGGGTGATTAGAAGGGGAGGGGCTGCATTAAACTGCATGCTCTGGGGGTCAATAACCAACCAATGGTGGTCGTGTAAATGTACATTCTTTCACTGTGTTTTTCTTAGTATTGCTAGAAACACAGCATTCTGAGGTGGCAGGGAGGAAAGGAGGACCCAGGTGGAGGGGCGGTGGAATTTGGGGGGAGGGGTTAATGGTGACTATTGGGGAGGAGAGGTAGCAGAACAGGGGTAGGGCAAAAAACAGGGGGCAGGATAGAGGGAACACCGTTCCACTGCTTTTTCTTTTACACTTCGAGCACTGTGAACACTGCACTTATTGCAGAGTGCACTGAGTATTTATTTAGTGTGTATATCTTCGTTATTCAGCGTAGTGCTGACCTAGCGCTAAGACGCAGCAAAGTGCTTCAGAGGAAGCTTGCTACAGTAGGATCCTCTCGAATGAGAAACTGTGTTCGGTTCAATTTTCCATTCGGTACCGCACCTTGAAAACAATCACTTAGGTGAGGTTTGGCTCTCTAGATGTTTGGGACTATTAATCCCATCAGACTGACTCAGCAAAGTCAATGGTGAGGGATCATGGGAGTCGTAGTGCAAAACATCTGGAGAGTTGCAGGTTACAGACACCGGAAGTCATGGAGTGGTTTCCCATCCCTGGTTATTCCTCCACTGCCACCATATTCACATCCCGCTACTTCTCCCTCTGCGTTTTTGGATCCGGATGCGTCTGAGATAGGTTTGTGATCTGGTGTCAGTGAAGCAGTGCGTTGTCATGATGCCTACCCCCGGGCATCCAGACCAAGTCCATCAACCCCAGAAGCAGGCATCATGTTACCTGGAGCAAACCCAGAAACCCCTGTTAGGGGCTATCTGGGTACAGTCCTGGCGCCTATGGCGCCAGGCTCATATGGGACATCAGTCCTGGCACCTATGGCGCCAGGCTCATATGTTCAAACTTACCTGATGCAGACCATGCTGCAAGGGATCCAAGCCCATGTGAGGCTTGAAGGGACTATTTTATTTTAGGGACTATTTTGTTACTCGGGTGTGGCTGTGGAGGAATACTTACCTGGGACTACTTTGAAGGCTATTTAAACCACGTCCGAAGAGCAGCACATGCTTCGCGTTATCCTGCATCCAGCAGCTTAACGCTCACCGTGTCTGCAGTCAGCATCCAGCATCCTGCCACGCCCGCCTCGAGTCCAGAGCGCCTAGAAAGAAGGGAAAGAAGAAGAAAGGTTAGAACAAGAACTTTACTGGATTTCTTACCTGATTTCGGATCAGCGCATCTTCGAACCAGAAACAGACTTCATTTTAAACGCGTCGCATCGCCAGCAGCAGCGCCGCGCCATACTCACCGTTCCTCGCAGCATCTCTACGATCCGGTGCTGTCTCCATCACCTGGTTGCCGCATTCCAGCACCTAAGGGGGACAAGAAAACAACAAGGTGAGCCAAGGGAACAAACAAGGACAATCTCTTGCCACCATATTCTTACCTGATATTACCGCAGGAGGTATTATCCACCAGCACGCCAAATCTTCCTACGCTGCACCTGCAAGAAAAGAGAAAGCAGCGAGTTAAACCTTGGCATCATTTACTGGACAGTGTTACAAAACACAGACTCTCACCTGAACGCTTTCAGCTGCCACAAGACGATCATCTTTTGGGTCTAAGCTGCAAAAGAAACAAGGAATTGGACAAGAGTGAATATTCAGATATTTTGAACTCATTAGAACTATATACTTACGGCCTTTCGCCCGGAGGTTTGGAGCCAAGATTTGTCCAGAACTCTTGCAATATTCTCAAGCCAGTGAAGTAACTGGCCATCAACTCGCCCCTGCATTCTTCGCAGGATGGAGAGCTCATCATACAAAACTATAAGGTGAGCTTTGTGAAAGGGAATGTCAGAAGTGATAAGTGGGGACGCAGTGAGGTGTTAATACTCAAATCCATGGGTGGCTAATTCTCTTTCCCCGTCTTTAGGAGACTACTTCTACGGGTCAAGCAGACGAAGCTAGGTGGGCCAGTCCAGTCAGTCATCTCTGCACTACGCAACACACCCCTGCGGGAGCCAGGTGAGCGTAACAAAAAGTGAAGCCCTCCTACAAATTCTCACCCGGTTGTCATGGAGACCTCAGAAACTGACCAACTGGCCCAATTATTAGGGGAATTTAGGGCTGAAGTACATGCCGCTCGCCAATAAACTAATACACTCAGGAGAGAGTTAATTGTTTCGAAGGAAGGCACTGATGACTAGACAATTACTGCAAAACCAAGCGGGGCAAACACCCCTACCGGGACTCGGGGGGGATTCCAAACCCTGTTTTACCAAGCAACCGTGTGCAAGTGATTTTACCAGGCAATATCCCTTTAGCCCCGCAAGAACGCTTTGCGGGGGACCCGAAAAGATTCGCCGTGTTCATGAACCAATGCCGTTTGCACTTTTTATGCAGACCTGGAGTCTTTCCAAACGATCAAGCCAAACTAGCCTCCGTATTATCATATCTCAGCGGCAGTGCAGCGGATTGGTCAATCCCACTAGTCAATCAGGATGACCCTATTTTTCGGGATTTTCAGGGTTTTCAAATGAGCATGGAACGACTATTTGCCCGGCACTCTCAAGGACAGGCCCTGGATAACGAACCTTTGTCCCTGCGACAGGGTAACCAAGACCTTCTAAGATACATAGCAACCTTTAATAGGTTAGTGGTGGAAACTGGATGGCCCGAGGAAAAACGGATTACGTTGTTTCATCGGGGACTTTGAGGAGAACTCAAAGATGTTTTGGCTCAAGTTGTGAACCCACCTCAAGACTGTGCTGAATATATAGACTTAGTGGTCCAGTTAGATCACAGACTTCAGAATCGAAAGGCTGATCGAGCCAAGTTCGAGAACCGGGTGTTGGTTAAACCCAACGCTACCCCCAAAGGAACAGATGCCTCAGAACCCATGGAAATCGGAGGAGTTAAAGGACCTTTGACACAGAAGGAAAGAGAAAAAAGGCCACAAATGCAATTATGTCTATACTGTGGAACTTCCGGACATTTTCTACGGGATTGCCCTGTAAAACCACCCAAGAAGGTGGTAGGAGCTGCTGATAAAAGCCATATGGAGCCTGACTCGGGAAACGACCATGCCCGACAAGCGTAGAGATCCACTTGCCGAGCTTGAAGAAGGATACTCCGACCTCGCATTTCATCATACTTATAGATCCAAGGCAGCCATCACGTTTGCACGCAGTTAGGGCATACATTGATAGCGGGCCCATAGGAAATTATGTGGACCACGAATTGGCTTCTAGGATGAATCTACCTCTCTGCAGAAAGACCACTTCGGATGTCATCACCACAGTCGATGGAACTGAAATTGCTTCTGGACCTGTAACTCACTCCACCGCAGAGATGACACTATTGGGTCAGGATGGGCATCGAGAGACTATTGTGTTTGATTTAATCAAAGCCCCACAGTTCCAAATAATACTGGGGATACATTGGTTGGAAACACATAATCCTTGTATTGATTGGCGAGAGAAGAGAATAACCTTCCCGGATTGTGCACATACTTGTTACCCAATAAAAACCTTGAACAAGGACCTGGCCACAGTTGCTACTCCAGTTGTGCAGTTACCGCACAAATATCAAGAATTCCAGGATGTTTTCCAAAAAGAACATGCAAACACCTTACCACCTCACATACGATTGTCAAATTGATCTCATACCTGGTGCATAACCTCCATGTAGTAGGATCTATGCACTTACGGAACCCGAGAACCTTCACCTACGACAATACATGGACCAATATCTTGCCAATGGCTTCATTCGTCCATCCAAGTCCCCTGCATCTTCAGCTTTGTTCTTCGTGCCAAAAAAGGAAGGTGACCTCAGAACGTGCATAGACTACCGCGCCTTAAATCAGATCACGGTTAAGAACCGATACCCATTGCCTCTGATCCCAGAATTACTAGACCAAGTAAAGGACGCTTGCATCTACACTAAATTAGATCTCCGAGGGGCATACCATCTGGTACGTGTAAAGAAAGGTGACGAATGGAAGACTGCTTTTCGCACTAAGTACGGGTTATTCGAATACCAGGTGATGCCCTTCAGGTTGTGCAATGCACCAGCAGCCTTCCAGTATTTTATGAACAATGTCCTGCGTGAACTCATTGACATCTGTGTTGTCGTATACATAGACGATATTCTAGTGTACTCCTCTTCAGAATCTGACCATGTGAAGCACGTTCGTGCAGGCCTTGAGAAACTACGCCAGCACAAGTTATATGCAAAATTGGAAAAATGCGTTTTCCATACTAAAGAAGTTGAATTTCTTGGATTTATCCTGACTCCAAAAGGAGTTCAAATGGACTCTCGAAAGGTGGATGCAATTCTCAAATGGCCATCACCCAGTTCAGTTAAAGGAGTACAAAGCATGCTCGGATTTGCTAATTTCTATCGCAGATTCATTCCGGATTTCTCGCACGTTGTACACCATATCACAGCGCTCTTGCAAAAAAACAAACGCTTCCTGTGGACTAAAGAAGCTGAGAATGCCTTCCAAGAACTGAAAGCGAAATTCACGACTGCACCTGTATTAAAGCATCCTCATCCTGAACTCCCATACATAGTTGAAACCGACGCATCCAGTTTAGCAATGGGAGCTGTCTTGTCCCAGAAGGATCCTGAAACCGGTCAACTTCACCCAGTAGCATTTTGGTCCAGAAAGTTCTCGGCACCCGAGTTAAACTATGCGGTTACCGATAAGGAGCCATTAGCTATCAAATCAGCCTTCAAGGCTTGGCAGCATTATCTTCTCGGTGCCAGGCATACCATTACTGTAATCACCGATCACCGGAACTTGCAGTATTTTAAGACAGCCAAAGCCCAATCATCACGCCAACTTCGATGGGCATTGTTCTTTGCCGAGTTCGATTTCGTGATCACTTATCGACCAGGCTGTAAAAATGGCAAGGCAGATGCCATATCCCGAATAGGAATGGAAGAAGCATATGCGAACCCGGAGCCGGTGCCTATAATTTCAGAACAAAGAATTCTTGGCATAACTACTTTACAAACCCTAGAAGATATTCAGGTAAAGATCCAACAACTCTTCGATCCAACAGCCCTGCAGGACTGGGTAAAGAAAGGCTCAGACTACTCTGTCATCAATGACCTACCTTATTATCAAGGGCGTCTATTTCTACCACATAAGGAACTACAAGAACTAGTCATCTCCAATTATCATGACACCCTGATGGAAGGGCACCCAGGTATCGCAAATACTTAAGCTAAAATTAAGAGACAATTCTGGTGGCCCACCTGGCGAAAAGACATAAAGTCATTTGTAATGTCCTCTGGCATTTGCGCCCAAAACAAAAGTCAGAAGAAAAAACCGGCTGGCCTTTTACAACGCTTGGATATTCCACCTACACCATGGCACACCTTATCGTTATACTTTATTACAGTCCTACCACCATGTAATGGATTTAACACCATTCTCGTTATTGTGGATCTTTTTTCCAAAATGGCCCACTTTATTCCTTCTGCTTCAATTCTGGCCAAGTAGTTTCTCGAAAACATTGTTCGAATACACAGATTTCCCTCCGTATTGGTCTCTGCCCGAGGTAGTCAATTCATTTCACATTTTTGGAAGAAATGTTGTTAATTGGCGCAAATCGACGTGAGGTTATCAACCAGTCACCATCCCCAGACCGATGGTCAAACGGAGAGGACCAACCAGACTCTTGAACAGTACCTGCGTTGCATGTTACACCAGACTGAAAGTAATTGGAAGGACATTCTATGGATCTCCGAATATGCATACAATATTTCTGTACATTCTGGAACTGGACAAAGCCCCTTTTATACCATAAACGGGCACCACCCTCGAACCTCAGAACTTGACTCGCCTCAACACTTAGAAATGCCCGCAGTGAACCATCTGTACGCTACTATTACACAAGCCTTTAAGGAAGCAACTGAACATTTGAAACATGCGAAAGAAAAGTACAAGAAAAACGCTGATCAGCATCAAAGTGATGCTCCACAATACCAAATTGGGGATCAAGATTGGTTGGCCAAAAAACACATACCTCTGAAAGGAAAGCGGACCTTTAACCCTAGATATTTGTGACCTTACCTTATTAAGGCCATTATCAACCCGGTGGCCGTCAAATTGGAATTACCTGCTAGTATGCGAATTCACCCCGTCTTCCATGTGTCACTTCTGAAGCCAGTACAACCTGGGACAAGACTAACCAAGCCACCTGACCCCGTCCTTATAGACGGGGAACCCGAATTTGAAGTGAAAAGTATCCTGGACTCCAAAATGGTAAAGTCAAGACTTTTTTATTTAATCGACTGGAAAGGTTACGGACCACAAGAACGGTCATGGGAACCTAGTGACCACGTTCATGCACCTAGGTTGGTGAGAAGATTCCACCGGAATTTCCCAGACAAACCAAGGCCAAGGGGAGGAACAACTTTAGGAGGAGCCTTGGGGGGGGGAGTGCTGTCATGATGCCTATCCCCGGGCATCCAGACCAAGTCCATCAACCCCGGAAGCAGGCATCATGTTACCTGGAGCAAACCCAGCAACGCCTATGGCGCCAGGCTCATATGTTAAAACTTACCTGATGCAGACCATGCTGCAAGGGATCCAAGCATCCAAGCCCATGTGAGGCTTGAAGGGACTATTTTATTTTAGGGACTATTTTGTTACTCAGGTGTGGCTGTGGAGGAATACTTACCTGGGACTACTTTGAAGGCTATTTAAACCACGCCCGAAGAGCAGCACATGCTTCGCGTTATTCTGCATCCAGCAGCGTAACGCTCACCGTGTCTGCAGTCAGCATCCAGCATCCTGCCACGCCCGCCTCGAGTCCAGAGCACCTAGAAAGAAGGGAAAGAAGAAGAAAGGTTAGAACAAGAACTTTACTGGATTTCTTACCTGATTTCGGATTCAGCGCATCTTCAAACCAGAAACAGACTTCATTTTAAACGCGTCGCATCGCCAGCAGCAGCGCCGCGCCATACTCACCGTTCCTCGCAGCATCTCTATGATCCGGTGCTGTCTCCATCACCTGGCTGCCGCATTCCAGCACCTAAGGGGGACAAGAAAACAACAAGGTGAGCCAAGGGAACAAACAAGGACAATCTCTTGCCACCATATGCTTACCTGATTTTACCGCAGGAGGTATTATCCAAGAGCACGCCAAATCTTCCTACGCTGCACCTGCAAGAAAAGAGAAAGCAGTGAGTTAAACCTTGGCATCATTTACCGGACAGTGTTACAAAACACAGACTCTCACCTGAACGCTTTCAGCTGCCACAAGACGATCATCTTTTGGGTCTAAGCTGCAAAAGAAACAAGGAATTGGACAAGAGTGAATATTCGGACATTTTGAACTCATTAGAACTATATACTTATGGCCTTTCGCCCAGAGGTTTGGAGCCAAGATTTGTCCAGAACTCTTCCAATATTCTCAAGCCAGTGAAGTAACTGGCCATCAACGCGCCCCTGCATTCTTTGCAGGATGGAGAGCTCATCATACAAAACTATAAGGTGAGCTTTGTGAAAGGGAATGTCAGAAGTGATAAGTGGGGACGCAGTGAGGTGTTAATACTCAAATCCACGGGTTTTTCCACGGGCTAATTCCCTTTCCCCGTCTTTAGGAGACTACTTCTATGGGTCAAGCAGACGAAGCTAGGTGGGCCAGTCCAGTCAGTCATCTCTGCACTACGCATCACGTTGGTGGAGACCGTGGCTGTCCAGTTCCGCTCGACACCCCTGTGGGAGCCAGGTGAGCGTTACAGGCACGAGTCCTAATAAGCATTGGCAGCGTCAACAGTTTTGGCTTTGTGCAGGCCCAGGATCTGCATTTTCCAGACCCTGCCATAATGGTACTGCCTGGCCATGGGATGGCTCTTGTGTAGGCCTGGGATCTGCATTTTCCAGAACCTGCCATAATGGAGCTGCCTGGCCATGGGATGGCTTTTGTGTAGGCCTGGGATCTGCATGTTCCAGAACCTGCCATAGTGGTACTGCCAGGCCATAGGATGGCTTTTGTGTAGGCCTGGGATCTGCATTTTCCAGAACCTGCCATAATGGAACTGCCTGGCCATATGATGGCTTTTGTATAGGCACGGGATCTGCAGTTCCCAGAACCTGCCATAATGGAACTGCCTGGCCATAGGATGGCTCTTGTGTAGGCCTGGGATCTGCATTTTCCAGACCCTGCCATAATGGTACTGCCTGGCCAAAAGATGGCTCTTGTGTATGTCTGCGATCTGCATTTTCTAGAACCTGCCATAATGGTACTGCCTGGCGTAGGATGGCTCTTGTGTAGGCCTGGGGTCTGCATTTTCTAGAACCTGCCATAATGGAACTGCCTGGCCATGGGATGGCTCTTGTGTAGGCCTGGGATCTGCATTTTCTAGAACCTGCCATAATGGTACTGCCTGGCCATGGGATGGCTTTTGTGTAGGCCCGGGATCTGCATGTTCCAGAACCTGCCATAATGGTACTGCCTGGCCATGGGATGGCTTTTGTGAAGGCCCGGGATCTGCATGTTCCAGAAGCTGCCATAATGGAACTGCCTGGCCATGGGATGGCTTTTGTGTAGGTCTGGGATCTGCATTTCCAGAACCTGCCATAATGGTACTGCCTGGCCATGGGATGGCTTTTGTGTAGGCCCGGGATCTGCATGTTCCAGAACCTGCCATAATGGTACTGCCTGGCCATGGGATGGCTTTTGTGAAGGCCCGGGATCTGCATGTTCCAGAAGCTGCCATAATGGAACTGCCTGGCCATGGGATGGCTTTTGTGTAGGTCTGGGATCTGCATTTCCAGAACATGCCATAATGGTACTGCCTGGCCATGGGATGGAATTTGTATAGGCATGGGATCTGCAGTTCCTAGAACCTGCCATAGTGGAACTGCCTGGCCATAGGATGACTTTTGTGTAAGCCTGGGATCTGCATTTTCCAGAACCTGCCATAATGGTACTGCCTGGCCATAGGATAGCTTTTGTGTAGGTCTGGGATCTGCATTTCCAGAACCTGCCATAATGGTACTGCCTGACCATAGGATGGCTTTTGTGTAGGTCTGGGATCTGCATTTCCAGAACCTGCTATAATGGTACTGCCTGACCATAGGGTGGCTTTTGTGTAGGTCTGGGATCTGCATTTTCTAGAACCTGCCATAATAGTACTGCCTGGCCATAGGATGGCTTTTGTGTAGGCCTGGGATCTGCATTTTCCAGAACCTGCCATAATGGTACTGCCTGGCCATAGGATGGCTTTTGTGTAGGCATGGGATCTGCATTTTCCAGAACCTGCCATAATGGTACTGCCTGGCCATAGGATGGCTTTTGTGTAGGCATGGGATCTGCATTTTCCAGAACCTGCCATAATGGTACTGTCTGGCCATAGGACGGCTCTTGTGTAGGCCTGGGATATGCATTTTCCAGAACCTGCCATAATGGTACTGTCTGGCCATAGGACGGCTCTTGTGTAGGCCTGGGATCTGCATTTTCCAGAACCTGCCATAATGGAACTGCCTGGCCATAGGATGTCTTTTGTGTAGGCCTGGGATCTGCATTTTCCAGAACCTGCCATAATGGAACTGCCTGGCCATAGGTCGGCTCTTGTGTAGGTCTGGGATCTGTATTTTCTAGAACCTGCCATAATGGTACTGCCTGGCCATAGGATGGCTCTTGTGTTGGCCTGGGATCTGCATTTTCCAGAACCTGCCATAATGGTACTGCCTGGCCATAGGATGGCTTTTGTATAGGCACAGGATCTGCAGTTCCCAGAACCTGCCATAATGGAACTGCCTGGCCATAGGATGGCTCTTGTGTAGGTCTGGGATCTGCATTTACAGAACCTGCCATAATGGCACTGCTTGGTCATAGGATGGCTCTTGTGTAGGCCTGGGATCTGCAATTTCCAGAACCTGCCATAATGGTACTGCCTGGCCATAGGATAGCATTTGTGTAGGCACAGGATCTGAATTTTCCAGAACCTGCTATATTGGTACTGCCTGGCTGTAAGATGGCAACAGCTGTCAAGGGGTACTAATACTTGGACATATTATGGCAGTGTCTTACATATGCCTTTCTAATACCAAATCTGTTAGCTTGACAGTGTTTGTTTTTAACAGGAAATGACTGCAAGGGGAGACAGATTGCTAATGAAATAGCTGAAAGCACACTTGGTTAAGACCGTTTTATTACATCCACCAGAGCTGGTTTAGCTGGTTTATAACTGCTAATATGCCATTACCTTTAAGTAGACTGCCTAGAAAGCACAGAGCTAGACTGAGACACCCAGGAGGATGTGTTATGGGCAGGGAGTGGGTGGGAATGGCCATGGGGACTAGTTTGGCCTTGGCCCATCAACGGGTGGGTAGATAATTACAAAACGCCCAAAGGCTGGGTGTTGCACCTCACATCTCATCTCTGCCCTACCTTCCCTTCCCATGACAATAGTTTCAGTGCATGTGCACCACATTCAGTGCTAGCAAATAACCAAAACTAAAATGAAAAGAAATGTGGGCTCATTAATATAATCTGCTGGAACTGCCTTTACAGGAGTTACACCTAGCTCTTATTCACTTTTGGTGTCAAGCAAGTAAGGGTCTTCCAGGGTACAGGTAGAAGCCAAATAGTTTCCCAAGAAACGTCGATTTCTGGATGAAGCAGTGGCGGTGGGTGAAGAGGCTAGAGTTTGCACTCCCTGAAGCAAGACCGCCTCCTAGTTCTTGGCACACCCTTTTGAAAAAGTTCCCCCTTCTCTCTCCCTGAGGCTATCCCTGTGCACCTGTGCCTGGCTTGCCCTCTCCACCATGGCAGGCCTCTCCTCAACCCCCTCGTCTTCCTGCTTTTGCACCTCCCGACAGGTAGGACCACCACCTGCAGTGGTAGCTCCACAGACTGGTCTTCCTTTGATCTTCCCCCGGTGGACCTCCCTCTTGTCCTCAGCAGCACACATGCTCGGCTGGGTGATGACCAAGCCTTTCTCGCTTACCTCCAGCCAGGCAGAGCACACCCAGGATTCCCTCTCCAGGTGATTTCCTGCGGCCTCCCCATGAGGGACATCCACCCAGCTATGCCACCGTCCCTGCCTCTGTGGGCCTATGCAAGCGCCGCATTAGACCCTCAAATAGCAGCTGGTAAAGCTGAGTAAGAACAGTGTGTGAGCAATCCCTGAGAGCCCAAAAGTGTGAAACACCAAATTAGCCCCAAGAACTAAAGAAACCCTATGCTATACTAAATCAAGTAAAACTACAAGGCAAACTATTTATTTATTTATTTGAATTCGTATACATCGCGCCACTCACCCGCCGGCCTCAGGGTGCGCACAAAACAATACAAAGCAAAGCAAAAAGGAGGGGAAACAGTTAGACAGAAATCTTTATTTTGACTTAAAATGCCATGCAAATAATCAACAATAACTCATGTATAGAAATTCTAGTGTACCATAATTAACCAGCATACAAACGTTTAAAACACACAGACATAGAAGCATAATACACTGTTAAAAAATGAGTGATAAGAAAAATCTGAGAATCGTAATATGATAAAATAGACCTAAAAGAAATCACATTTTTGAGATAAAAGTAGTTGCAAGTCCATGATAATCCTACACACTACCTAACTTCCACCCTTGTCAAATTGCCTATTGCCCCATGCCTGCCTTACAAAAAGCAACAGAGCCTAAATGCAATAGGGAGAAAAGGCCCAAAGTAAGGAAAGCCGTGCCGGACAACATTGCCTAAAACCTAAGTAAAGGTTTTAGGGCTCTTAGTCTAGCTAATTTATAGAATAAAACGTGCATTAGTACTGCATTCTGTACTGTAGTAAGTGCATTCCTGTGCGGAGGGGAAAAGGGGCAACGACTTGGGTAGCATTAATACCACATTTTTGCTAATAAAAATGGATAGTACATTTTCGTTATTGGTACACCGTCCAGCCGTCACGGTGTTCGAGGGTAGACAATTGACACACAGCTTAGTAACAAAAAGACACTCTTTAAAAGATAGTGGGCACAAAAGCTAGGGTTGGCTACCCGGAAATAGGGAGGTAGGTGCATGGCCCCTATGTGCTTGTTTAGACAATTCCAAGCTGCCTCTCAATGTTTTTAATGAATTCAAAATTAAGCTCTTTAGCTATTTCTTGCTTCTCCAGCCCTTTCAAGGTTTCCAAAAGGGGCACAGATTAAAAGGGGACCAAATGGTGCCTAACTAACTTTGAGGGTTTGCATATTTGTTATTGAAAATATTCAAAAACAGTTCAATGGGTGCTGTTGAAAATCGATGAAATGGATGATTCAAATCCAATTCCTTATGGCATTCAAACCAAACCAACAGAACTGCAACTGGGGAGACGAGACAACAACACAAAACACATAATAGGCAACTGAGAAGGGGTGAACAGTTGTTGTTTTTGAAGGTTATTGGGGATGTAATTGAGGGAAGATTACTTTATTTTGGCTTCTTAATTTTTAAAAGGAGACACAAATGGCAAAAAGAGAAAAGGCAAAGATTTTTTTTTTCCCACGGAAGATACTAACAGCACTCTATCATTAAACTGAAGAAAGCTAAAAAAAAAGAAAAGGGACACAAATTGTGTACTAGAAGAGCACATCAAAGAGCAGGAAACTGGACAAAGGACCAGCACTAAACAGCTACAATTCCTCAGAATTCCTAGAGTCCCTGATGCAGAGATTCAACAATCTCCCAGCAAGCTTTCAGGTGTGTGGCTGACCTGCGTACTCAGTCCCTCACAGCCGAGCACAACCCACAAAGGGACAGGAAGTGAGCAGGGTGAGGGTATTTTATAGGGGGTTACACTTCCTTTAGTTGATTCCAGGGCTCTGATTGGCTGAGCAAACTTGAACAAACTCAACAAATAAATCTTAGTGGGGCTCTGTCTGTATGAACAAGCCAAAGAAATCCATGGTTCGACCCGAGATCTAAAGCTCCTGATAGGATGAGGTATCATTGCATGAGACCCGTAAACCCAGAGCGAGTTTGCGCAGAGTCTGCAGGCTCCAAATCACATTCCCACAATAGGGACAAGATTTACTAAAAGCCATAACCCAACAAAAAGATGGCGGTACCTGTGGAAAGCGCAAGGTGGGTCCCATGGAACGTGTGTAGACACTGACAGTTTCTGGCCACATTCCAAACACCTGATTCATTTTGAGCCCTTCCCCGGGTTCAAATGTTCAATATAGCTGGTTCAACATGTCCAACAAAGAAGTCGAGCGAGTGACAATTGCATACTTCAAGTTGTGCTGTGACAATTTGTGGCACCATACCTGTAATTGCTGCAGCCCATTTCTTACACTGTAGGCCCACGTGAAGTCTGAGCGCATCTTCTGGGCACACGGCAATGATTGCACTCCCTTTCATTTGCTGAAGAAACGTGTCCCTCCAAAGTGAAGGGCATGCAAAACGCAAGCAACATGCATGATTGTGCCAACATCAATACATCCCAGCTGTGGGTGTCATGGTCCAGCCACTGGCCCACCTCATCCTCCCTATTCTCCAATTCTCCAAGATGTCAACTGGCCTCTGGCCTCTGCATTCAAATCCTTGCATGTACAAAGTGGCCTTATGATGGCCTGCATGCACCAGTGGGCCCTTGTGCTCAGTAATAGTGTAGGGCCGATGCTGGACTGCATGCTCCAGATGGCCCCATGGATTGTTTTGGGATTAAGCCCCCTCCCGGCGCTCTTTACTCTCCACTTTAGGAATAGTCCAGGGCCAGTGCTGGACTGCAAGAACCAGCTGGCCCCATGCATTGCGTTGGGATTAAGTTTCCTCTCAGTGCACCTTACTCTCCACCTCAGTAATAGTGTGGAGCCAATGCTGGACTGCATGCACCAGCTGGCCCCATGGATTTCTTTGCCCCTCCCAGTGCACCTCACTCTCCACCTCAGGAATAGTGCAGGGCCAATACTGGACTGCATAAACCAGCTGGCCCCATGGATTGCTTTGGGATTAAGTCTCCTCCCAGCGCACCTTACGCTCCACCTCAGGAATAGTGCAGGACCAGTGCTGGACTGAAAATACCTGCTGGCCCCATGGGTTGCTTTGGGATTAAGTCTCCTCCCAGCGCACCTTACTCTCCACCTCAGGAATAGTGCAGGGCCCCCATGTTGGATTCTACATAGGGCTTGGGGACGGGGTGGGCCCAGGCGTGTATATACCATGGCTATTGCTCGACCTAATGTAGACAGAGGTCTGGGGACATTGTTTCTGGTATGGAGGTGAAATGAAAGTGCTGTGGCCACATAGTTTCAGGAGATATATGACTTTAAATATTATGTTTAAGGAAAGGATGTTATTTCGAGTACACTGTGTGCTCTTTTCCTTAAAGTTTTTTGTTGTCGCTATGGCACGGCGACGCTTGCGGAGCTAAGTGCTCCACTAACGCAATTGAAGTTACAAGTTGTGACGCTTTGTGGCCACTGAAGCATAACTAATGTCTAAGTGCAAAACATTTAAATGTCTCATTCATGGTTGTTGGTTTCTAAGTGCTGTGCATCTGTATTTGAACGCCCGGAGTAAGGAGAGGCAATTTACTTGTGCTGTGTATTAAGTGCTGTATGTTATGAGAGCCTGGAGACTGCCTGCCCCTGGGTGATAGTGGTGTGAGGTATAAATCAACATAACATAAGATAACATTATTGCTCCATTGTGAGGTCCGATCTATGAAAGTGTCCTCCAAACAGGTGCTCGCCCGCTCCTCCAGAACCATCAAGGACCATATTGACCCCCTTGCTCCGCCTTGGCCGATTTCTGTAATCACTCTTTCTCCAGTGGATCTTTCCCCTCTCTCCTCAAGCACTCCATTGTGCACCCCCTCCTCAAGAAGCCATCTGCCGATCCTACCTGCCTGGCTAACTATCGCCCGATCTCCATCACTCCCTTCCTGGGCAAACTCCTGGAAAGGCTGGCCATCTCCCAGCTTAATCTTCACACTGAATCTGTTGGTTGTCTCCCTGACCTTCAGTCTGGCTTCAGAGCTGCCAGAAGCACGGAAACTGCTCTCCTGAACACCTGTGAAGATCTGCTCTCTAACCTCGATTCCAGCATGCCTTCTGTCCTCATCTTCCTTGATCTTTCCTCTGCCTTTGACACGGTCAACCACGCCATCCTGATCAATTGACTCTGTGAATACCTGGGCATCACAGATCAGGCCCTGGAGTGGTTGACATCCTTCCTCTTGGACCACCCCTCCCAGATCCAACTTGGTTTCCTTCCCTTCACCACCTCCCTCTCCACCTGTGGCGTTCCTCGAGGCTATATCCTCTCACGCTGGTTTTTCAACCTTTACTTGGCCCGTTTGGCCCACCTGATCTCTACCTTCTAACTTTCAGTGCTATGTGGATGACACTCAGCTCTCCTTCAGGCGCCCATCAGTCTCCTCTCCTCTCTCTCTCTCTCATTCCTGACTGTCTATCCGTGATTCAGGACTGGTGCACCTCCCATGATCTCTGCCTGAATGCCAGTGAGTTGGAGATTTTTCTCATTGGGACTCCTGCATTCGCTTTCCCTCTCTCACCCTGGCTGCCCTCCTTGGGCCCTCTTCCTTCACCTACCTGTGAGGCAAAAAACCTTGGTGTCATCTTTGACTCCACTATCTCTTTCTCTCCAAACACCTTGGATGTCGCCAATAAGTCTCCCTACCAGCTGCACCTTCTCGAAGGTACTCTTCCCTTTCTCAACTTCCCCCAGATGCTCACTGTCTCCAGAGCCCTGGGTTTCTCTAGGATGGCTACTGTTAGAGCCTTGTTCTCAATCTACCTTCTGCTGCTGTCCGCCCTCTGCAACTAATCCAGAACATGACAGCAAGACTTATCCTTGGCCTCAAGCCCAGGGACCGTATCTCCCCAGCCCCGAAATCCCTTCACTGTCCCCCGGTGGCTGCAAGGATGTAGTGGAAGACCCTTTGCATTGTCCACAAGGCTTTCTGGGGCCGGGCCCATACTACATCCAACTCGCTCTTCCTAAATTCTTTCCTTTTCAAGCCCTTTGCTCAGCTAACTCCAACTCTCTAAGGGTTAGACGCTTCTTCAGGGAGAGCATGGGGGGAAGATCTCTCTCCTCTGCAGGTACCTCCTTCTTGAATGGCCTGCCTGCCCCTCTCAAACTTGAGCCAGACCACCTGAAATTCCGTAAGCAGCTTGTAAAATAGTAGGCTGTAGTCGGATGTAGGTTTAACAATCTTAAGATTTATTGCGATGTTAACCTAAACAACAGCTCTCCTTGTGCACATCAAACAGTATTAGTTTTCATGAGGTTTGGTTTCCGTGAAAGGGTTAATGAAGTCCAGAGTTCAAAAGAAGCTCCACTTGGCTTCTCGCATCTTTAAAAGGGAAAATAAAGTCAACTTAATTCTTTTTCTCCACGGACCTTAGCCTTCAGTCTGACTCACCCTCTTTTCACTGGGTTAAGAAAACAAAAAGACAAAAATCCACACGGAAGGCACAGTCCTTGATCAATGGTTGACGGCTGGCTCTTCTCCTCAGCGAGTCCGCCTCTGATAGGGATCTCCCCTGTGCCTCTCAGTGAGCCTTTTAGTACGCCCAGTCGCAATCACCTTTCCATTCCTCTCTGGTCTCCGGCTCGACTTGCAGCTGTAATCAGAAACACCTGGTGAGCTCTCTGTTGCTGCATTTAAGCCCCTCTCTGCTCCTCCCCTCCCTTCAGTCTCCAGCCAGTTTTCCCTCCCATTGCCCACACCTGCAGGGTGTTTTCTTTCCTCATTCCACCCAGTTTCATGCACTGTTTGACCCCACCCTGTATGTCTCTGGGGCCACCCATCTACATGCAGGCTGACTGCATTGTACCAGTGCCAGTCTCTGGTACACCTATTTCCATGCTGTATGATTGGGTTGTACCTATGCCGTTTTCCCTTTTTAATTCTGTCTCTGCCCCCTCCTTGGTTTCGTTTCTCGTGATGGTTTCTGGGACATGTAGTTTTCTTTTGATTTGCTGTGTTAACCTTTTGTTGGCTGGGTCTCATTACTAGAATAGGGCCCTCCCTTGGTTCTGTTGCCTCTTTGACCACCTCACACAGCTCAAAACTTTCCTCTTCTCCTCTGCTTTCTCTTGCTCCCTCCCCTGCTGACCTACTTGTCTGCCGAACCGACTGGTTGCTTGGCCACCCTCAGAGTCTCACTGGGTACCATGCTCTCTCTTGATCAGTCACCCCTGAACTACCACCGGGCTTCCATGCATTTAGGCGCTGTAACTGAAACCTCTACGGTCCCTTGCCTCCTTGAACTTACCCAGAGCTGCGCTGTCCCTGTGCTGCACTTACTCTGAGCATCGCTGCCTGGTTTCCAGAACCTCTCCTGGCACTTCTCACCCTTCCGTTCCACACGCACTTCTCATTCTCGCACTCCCCCCCCTTTTCCCATTGCGCTTCTCGTTCTCGCACTTGCACAATCTGAATGACACAAGGCCGAGCAAGATCGTTTGGCTTGTCCTCTCCCCCCCCCCGTGTTTTGTCGCGCCTAGAAACACTTGTGTACAGGCGCATTCTGAATGACTTATCATATCACATCATATCATGTGTTGCAGCTGTGGCAAATGTGCATGCATGCCCTCTTCCGGTAAGTCAGCCGATTGCTGCTTATTGATGGTGATGCTGTGTGCCAGTTGTCGATGTGTTTCCTTGCCCAGTATATTTGCTGGATGATGTGCTGATGAGATAAAAAAGGGAGAGGTGATATATCGTTTGATATCTTTGTGTGGTTGTGTATTTTGCTCTTGGTCCGTAAGGAGGTAGATTTGCTGTCACGCCTTAGGGGAATGCATGCATGGTGTTGGAAAGTGAGCTTGGCGACGTCATGTGTCTGCTAGTGACTGTAATGTTGCGAGAATGCTGAGGTGCGACTGTCTTGAGAGAATCAGTTGAGAGATGACTAGCAAAATGTATAGCTAGGCCGGTGGGTGTTGATTTTTAGTTTTGGCTCTTAGGTGGCACTTCGGCACTACCAATAAGTCAAAGCTATTATTATTATTATTATTATTATTATATTTATTGAGCGTGGACCTGGCTTCGGGAAGCAACAGAGTGATTTACAATCATTCATAGGGGAGGAGGCAGAGTGAGCAGAGAATAGGGGAGCAGGGAGAAAGCAACAAATAAGGGTGGGCAATTGGCAGAAAGGGATGAACAAGCAACCAGGGGAGGAAATAGTAAGGAGCAGATCACAGAATCCCAGGTAGGGCGGGGAGTGGAAGGTGTGTGGACCTAAGTGTTAGAAAGGAGCCATTCCTTGAAGAGGAAGGTCTTGAGCTCTTTCCTGAACTGTAACATTGATGGGGTGAGTCTGATGTTGATGGGAAGGGGGTTCCAGAGTCTTGGGGCACAGACAGAGACGGCCTGTCTTCTGGTACTTTCCTTCCCCCACCGGTGGAGTTAAAGCCTTGCACATGTCCATACTTCTGGTGGATCGCAAGTCTCTGAAAATGCTGATTTTTTTAGTGAGGTGACCTGGAGGCTACAGGGAGACACCCTTATGTTATGTCATGTGATATGGCATTTGTAAGGCACCTGCTGCCATTGGTATGGCTTTGAAGTGCTGTGAGAAAGAATGGCCTTTGGAAGACCGTACTCTGAGCTGAGAAGTGGTGAGAGGAGTGGTAAACATGCATGTCTGCATTTATAGCCTAATAGAAGGTAGGTATGGAGTGGCTATTTCCCTAACAACCATCCATATTATTAGGTGTGAGGATTGGTGAAACAGTATCAGGTGAGTCAAGCTATGTGAACAGCTGGATAACATTTTGCACGAGACTCAGCTGTATTCTATGGGTGGTGGCGCTAGTGCTGAGGATGATGTATGTTGAGTGCAAGGTGATGACAAATAGTGTGCATGTAAAATGTGTGGGGCTATGAGAATGCAGTTGCAGCAAAGCACAGACAATGACAATCTTCACACTATCAGTCGAAATGCAGAGCCATAGTTGTCAGAATGAAAGTCTGGCAGAGCACAAGCAGAGGCGAGACTTAAAGAAGCAATCCTCGTAGGGAACCTTAATCAGGCAAATTAAGATGTGGCAAGACCTCACCTAGTGGTGAGATTTAAAGAGGCTATTCAAATTAGGAGCCTTGGTCAGGCAAATGCAAGTCTGGCAAAAGAGGCGAGAGTCAAGCAGAAAGCCAAAACAGGGCTCTGGTCAGGCGACATGCAAGTTTGGAAAAGTGTAAACTGTATTGAGCTTCAAAGTGGCACTTTGGCCTAGACAGTCAAATGGAAGTTTGGCGAGATACAGGCAATGGCGAGATTCAAAACCGTATAACCCACGCCTGGAGCAGTCCTGCAAGAGAAAATGCAAGTATGGCAAAACACAAGAGTGGTGAGATTCAGAACATCAATACCCACCTCTGGGAATCCTCTGGGAAGAAACAATGCAAGTGAACACTCTGAGTAGCATAAAAACCAGCGCGGCAAAGTACAGCAGAGGTAGGAATCAATGAAGCCGTCCCTTACCTGGAAGTAGCTGCAGCGGGTGAGTCTGGTGTCTGGCAGGGACAGGTCGAACAGGCAAACAGGAATGGTGAGTCCCCAAAGGAAGGCACCATTTACCTGTGCTCTTCACCTAGAATAGATGATGCAACAGGATTTGTAGAAGCACAGTTCGATGAGTTTCGGGTGATGTGGTAAAAGTCGACAAAGACAAAACTACAAGAACCATGTTCCAAAGGGAAAAAACAGGGCTGGATGGCCGTTTCACACAAGGCCCTTTGAAACTTGAGAGCTCTGGAATCACAAGTTTAAAATGTAGCACAATAGTGAGATAAAGGACTTCTGGTATGATTCTCCAAGTGATTTTAAGTTTTGGCAATTTTGTGTTGAATTAAGCAGTGCCTATAAGAGACAACTATTGGCATGGGAAGTGAAGCTCCGAGAGACATGGGATGTGAGCGGGCACTGCTGTCCCCACGCATGGCCATGCTAGACCATATCACCTTTCCATTCTACTTTTATTGGTTGTCATGAATCTGCTCACTTTGGGACGGATGGAAAAATGTCTATTATGGGAACAGTTTTCTTTTTGTCAGTTTCTATAGTCCCTCTCCTACAAGCTCCTTCCTCCCCTGTTCATTTAGGCATACATTTAGATGGGAACAGGCATGAGGATTCAGATGACTGTGTTTATGTAACATTTGTTATGTCAACACAAAGCAGTGATAGGTCAACTACCCCTTCCTTTAGTGCCTGAGACACAAACGGACTCAATCCAAGAAAATATAATTACCTCAAAGATTTTAACAACCCACAATTTCATAACTTAGAAACAAAACATAATCATTTATTTTTTATGCATCTTATACCAAACTTAAAAAGGACTAAAACAGAGTCCTATACATAACAGACTAAAATAACCAAAACTGTGCTAGGCAGTTACAATCTAAATGAGGTGGTAGCACAAAACCTTTCATAATGAATAGGAACAGAGACAAATAAACAAAAGAATAATTCTTAAAAACGGGAAGACAGTGTAAGATACTGTTGACATACTTGGTTATTTCACTTCTTCCGGGATCAATCGTCTTGATCCCTCCTGCATTCATGCATGTCACAAGAGTCTAGAGGGACAGTTGTTAGTTGTTCATTTAGTGTAGCTTTTTTACAACCACTCTATGTTGTTCTAAATGCCAATTAGAGGTATACAAATGTATAATCTACAAAAGTCCCCTTGTTGGATGGTGGGTGTTGATTGAGAGATAGGAAAAGAAGATACAGATTTTCTAATATAAAGTCGACATATGTTTCGGTCTTTATCACTCATACGGTACACTCTCTCAGTGCCGTTGGTTTAGTTGGTTGTGGGCGTCTTCAGGACAAGAAAACAAGTTTGTTCAAACAGGTAGGCAATACTTTCCCAGGTGCTCCTATTGCAATCTATGAAGAAATGTTTGACAAAAGGAAAATATTTAAAAAGGATGCTCCATTGAAGAACTTAGCTAAAATAATTGTGGTGGTGGACTGTGTTGGTTCTACCATTACATGGACTAACCTGTGTATGGCTCAGATTGCTTCGGGACGTGTGAGGAGAAGTCTTTGTGAAATGTATCTTAGTCACAACTGGCTCCTTAGTGGGTGCTTAAATGGCAGGATGTGTTCATTAACCATACCTAAAAGTATATATTCTTTAATCAGTATCATTATCATTTAAAGAGGGGGAGCATTGTCAAACATACAGTGCAGCAATTTTACTGATAATGTAGACTGGTACCTTAGAGGTCTGTTAGAGACAGGTCGTTGGTTGACTGTCTCCACGGAAGAACCCTGATAGTGTGGCTTTAATTTCTTCAAGGGATCATTGGTTCCGTCTTTTATTATGACGATACACCAACTATTCTAAAAGAATGAAAAAATCACAGGGAAACAGGATATTCAGTACCTCCTCCGTCTTGTCTAATCTCATGCATATCCTTTATACCAAGTACTGTGGAAAGAGGAAGGGGTTGATTATCCTCTCAAAGCCATTCGAATGATATATTGGCTTCATCTATAACAAGGCTGTGTTTCCTTATTTAACGTTTGTATTTTCGCTCCATAGGTGCACACAAATGCATAAACACACAAGTCTGCTAAAATTGCAAAAGAGCAGAAGACGGTAAGAGCCCTTAATGTTTATAATATGTAACCGTTCCTCTTGTGAGAGAGGAAAAAGGAAAAACGCAGAAAAACAAAACAACGTGCACCGAGCCGTGGCGGCGTATTTTCACCGCAGTGACCCGCTAAAACTCTTGAGCGGATTTTAAAGGATAGCAACTTGTGTAATGCTTACATCGCCAACAGGCCGTGTTCACCAGTCCTAGGCATCTGCTCCATTGATGGTGCAAACAGAACCATTAGAGCGGAGCTTTGTTGAACTTGAGTCCTACACGCGATCACGTCATGATACAGCACGTGCGCGTGATGATGTGCTAGAACTACACGACTGATGGGAGAAGTAGTTCGATCATATAGTTAGAATAGGAACTACTGGGAATTCAACTTACTGTATGCAATGCGTCTAGAGAAGGTATTGTAGCCATACCACTTGCGTTGGCCACTACAACATGGGTGCAAAATTAACTTTAAGGCTTTTAATTAACAGGTCCACACATGGGCGTTTATTGATAAAGGGACGGCATGCCTAAATCGATATATAGTTCTATAAAATCATCGCCGGTTGTGTGATAGGTTCTGGGTGTATTGAGATGAACTGAATATGTAACTCAAGTTGAACCCCATTCTCAAAATGTACCAGCGGATCTAAAATAGAAACTTTAGTGGAACCAAAAAGATGAAAAAGATTTAAGGGACAAATTATTGTTTTATAGATCTCAAGGATCTGCGGTAGCATAAACGTTCTATGCCTGATTGACATTTAATATTTGTCATTGTAAGCAGATACAGTAAGGCTATGTTGGGGTATAACAGCTACCTTTTGTTGTTATATTTATGGCTCATGTAATCCGACTGTGATAATATAAACAGCCCATCTGCCACAGTGCATAGCCCATAGTAAGGGGCAGTGATGAGTTAGACATTCTAGAGATGGGACACAAGGATAGACTTTATGAAAAAGGTTGGACTTTATAAAAAGATGTTCCATTCAACCGCCACATTGAGACCTTGCTTAACAGAATTAGTGTCATAAATCCATCTTTGCTCACATCGTGTAAGTGCTAGATCACAGTTCCCACCTCTCGGGGCCAGTTTTACCACCTGTAGGACACACCAAAGCATTTCAGTAACTTTATGCTGTTTCTTCACATAATGTGCTACCAGGAGTTTGTTGTCTGTTCGATTTTTGAGACACGATTTGTGCTCGCAGATTCTTTGCCTAACTTGGCGCTTTGTTTTACCAATGTATGCTAAATTGCAAGGGCATATAATGACATATACTGCCCAGGTGGTAGAGCAATTAGTGAATTCCTGCAGTGGGACAGCTCGTGTGCCTAGGGTGATATTATTCATGTCCATAGTTTGTAGACAAACTGAACAATTGCCACATTTGTGATGACCTGTCACAGGGGGTAAGCCCCACAGTGTGCTTTGTATTTGTTTTGGTATATTTGGTAAGGGGTAGGTGTGTACTAAGTTGTCTTTTAGATTTCTTTGCCTTTTAAAGGCGAACCATGGTTTGGAAGGGTTGAAATCATCCGTTTTGATCATATCCCAATGTTTTAGAATGGTTTTATGTAGAGAAGCACTGATTGGACTGTAAATGCTGATACATGTGATCTTATCTAAGGGAGTTTTCTGTGCAGTGTGCAGGCATGTCTCTCTGGGCATGTGCTTGGCTCTCTTGTAGGTTCTTCGTATAGTGGGTTTAGGATAGCCTCTATCTTGCAGTCTGGTCTTCAAGGCTAAACCATGAGTTTTATAGTCTGTGATCTGAGAACAATTTCTACGACTGCGTAAGAATTGACCAAATGGGAGACCTTCTTTTAGACTTTAAGGATGAAAGCTTGAATAGTTTAGTAACGTATTCCTGTCAGTGGGCTTCTTGTAAATTACAGTTTCAAGTGTATCATGGTCTGTTTTTATGATTTCAAGGTCTAAAAAAGGCACCTTGGTGTAGTTGTGTTCAATAGTAAATTGAATCCATGGGTTCTGAGTATTTAACCAAGTATGGAATTCCATGAGTTGGGTAATTGAGCCTCTCCAGAGCATCAAAACATCGTTGATGTATCTGTACCATGCTAGGATGTTAGGTTTGAAAGGATTGTTACAGTGATAAATTGATTGAATCTCAAAATGGTCCATATAAAGATTCGCCAGGTCAGGGGCAAATGTGGCCCCCATACTGGTCCCTTGTAGTTGGTTGTAAAACGATGTTTCATACAGAAAGAAATTCTTCCTAGTGCTAGGCGAATACATTCTAGGATAAATGTCATTGGCACTTTCGTTAAAATAATAGTACGGGAGTCTAGATATTTGGCCATTACGGTGAGGCAGTCTTGTTGTGGTATGCTCGTGTAAAGGGCTACTACAACGGGCATGACGAGTATGTCTTCAGATGTTACATGGATATTTGCAATAGTATTTATCATACTTGTAGTGTCTTTTATGTATGATTGCATTCTACCAACAAAAGGCCTCAAGAACCAGTCGGCATACATCGACAAAGGTTCGATAATGGAGTTTATGGCCACTACAATGGGGCGTCCGTGAGGTGTGGACAGATTTTTATGCACCTTTGGTAAAACATAGAAGGCTGATGTAGTGGGGTTTTGATTAACGAGAAATAAATGTTCATCATCGTCAATCCAACCTTCTTCAAGAGCGTGCTTCATAAAACTGATGATTTCATCTTTCAGTCTATTAGTAGGGTCGTGAGGGAGCTTACGGTACGCCAAAGGGTCGTTTAGATGTTTCATAACTTCTGTCCCATAATCATTTTTGTCCCACAAGACTATCCCCCCTCCCTTGTCGACAGGTTTGATTATGAAGGTGTCATTTGATTTTAGTTTGACTTGGGCTTCTCTTTCTTTTTTCGACAAGTTATCTTTGCTATTATTTTTGGAACGTAACAGAGTTTGTGTTTCTGCAATGATGCGGTTTTCAAATGCTATAATGGACGGGCTGACCATGGAATTCAATGGTGTAAATCCCGATGGAGGTTTTAAACCAGTGGTACTCGGCTCTCTTTCATTCGCTGAAGGGTTTCTGAAGAAATATTTCAGTCTAAAGAGCTGGAAAAATTTCTGAAGCTCAACTTCAGTTTCGAAGTTACGTGCTCTGGTCGTAGGAACAAAGGACAAACCCTTCATCAACCCTTGTTCCTCTGCTTTAGACAGAGCATACTTGGTCAAATCGTAAATCGGCACTACCAATTGAGTGGTAGGCCTTGCCAGTTCCTCGTTTGCATGCAGGGTGGGGTGGCCCTTGATGTTTGTTGCAGCCTCTCTTTCCCTGCCCCTGAAAAAACTGAGGTTGTTGCTGTGGTCTGTTCGAGGTACTGGCACCCGTTGAGGTACTGGCATTTGAACCACCACTCGTAGAGCTATTTGACAAATTTTAAAAGTTAACATATGGTCTTCTTCTATATGTTGAATTAGCATTTCTTAACTGAGCTTGCTTATTCAAATCATCGTAATACGTTTCCACCAGATATGGATAAGTTTTAGTTTCTTTATAGTGTTCTAAATTCTTTTTCAGTTTCCAAATTTTCTTCTCTATAATAGCTTTATTGAATTGTACTATTTCCTCATCCATTTTGGCGAGGACATTTTCTTCTTTTATTTTTAATTCTAACTTTTCAATTTCGTTACGTTGCAGTTTGGTTTCTTCGGCAGTTTCTATGATAAAAATTAGGAGGTCACGAGAGCACTTGTTGCTCACTCTGCTAAATTTACCTTTAAATTTAGTATAGTAAAAACTCTTGGTATGTTCCTAATTTGTAGGCCTTCTGGTATTATTCCGGCCTTTAAGTAGGCTTGCATTAGCTGTCCGTGACTTTCCATTCTTGACAGCTTCTTCTTTTTTTGTAGCAATAGTTCAGCATCATTAGATTGTGTATTTGCTATTGGTGTGGTTGTACCGTACTTAACAAAAACGGCAAACTCATCAGTTTCAGGTAAACCTCATCTGTAAACGAAACTAAATTTACGTTGTCCATTTTCAACAATTAGTTTGAAAACACACATTTTTGGAAACTTTTTGCGCAAAATATTATTGAACCAAACAACCAACGGGTTGTCCTTAGGCGATATTTGTAAAGAATGGGAACTCCTAATTTTTTGATGTCAGGGGGGTCAACTCTATCATATGGGAGGAAAATATGACAACAAAAAGCAGTGATAGGTCAACTACCCCTTCCTTTAGTCCCTGAGACACAAACAGGCTCGATCCAGGAAAATCTAGTGACCTCAAAGATTTTAACAACCCACAATTTCATCACTTAGAAAAAAAACATAATCATTTATTTTTTATGCATCTTATGCCAAACTTAAAAAGGACTAAAACAGAGTCCTATACATAACAGACTAAAATAACCAAAACTGTGCTAGGCACTTACAATCTAAATGAGGTGGTAGCACAAAACCTTTCATAATGAATAGGAACAGAAACAAATAAACAAAAGAATAATTCTTAAAAACGGGAAGACAGTGTAAGATACTGTTGACACAATTCGTTATTTCACTTCTTCTGGGATCAATCGTCTTGATCCCTCCTGCATTCATGCATGTCACAAGAGTCTAGAGGGGCAGTTGTTAGTTGTTCATTTAGTGTAGCTTTGTTATTTTATGTAACATTTGTTTGCAGGCAGACTTGAAGTTTGATCAATTTAGTGTGCTCTTTTTTTTCTGTCTGACTTTCTTGCTAAATTTAAGCTACATATATTTGAAAATGTATATGCAATTTACCTTCTGGCGATTCCTGGAACCAAAATAAAGAAGTGGTCTAATGTTTGTACCCATGGCTAAAGAGTGATTTATTCCATTGCACTCAAGATATTATACGTCATATCCAAACAAACGTCCTCTTACCAAATCTTGCCGTGAGTGCCCCCTACCCCTGTAATGTTGTTTTTTGGACGTTCCCCTCCACTGCCAGAGACTCAGGACTCAATGTGAGGATCTGGAGTCCTGCCCGACTACAATACCTTTTCTTTGCTTCTGCTGATCTTAGTGAAGAAGCAGGAAGACTACATCCAGAGAACCAAGCGAGGAAATCATTTGTAGCCTCCATCATCCTTCCATAGAAACCCTAGGTCAGAAGGTTTCAGTGTCCTTTTTACCACTAGGACCTGAGAAGCCTATCCAACCTGGTGGAGCCTGGATAATTTTGCTCCAGTTTTTTCCTAGCACTCAACATGAGGACCGGGGGAACACTTAGTCATTTTATTTAACATTTCGTAGTGATTAACTTTGTTCTTCATAGAAACCCATGCTAATAGAAGTTCCATTGACTTTTACTGAAGCAGTTAAAGTAATTTAATGGGGATTCCGGGTGTCATCTTTCCACACATTTATTGGGGTAATCGGATGTTAAAAACTGCATTGCAATTAACTTTTGCGACTAAGTCCCCTGCCTAGCCTTTCGACCGGATACTGGAGTGGTCAAAGAGTTAAGAGGCTGTCCTGAGCTAGTGATGTATGACTTTTTGGAAGTATACAAGGCATTCCCAGACCAATCCAGCTTCTTTCCCGCTCCAAGGTAGGGGGAAATCAAGGAATACACCATCCAACACCAATCACCATCATGGAAATTGCATCATGTTCCAACGCTTTGAAGAAACCTCTAATCTTAGTATTAGTGCTCCTAGAAAGCCATACCCCTCCATACTCAGACCCAAACACCCAGTGTAGGTATTAATTCTATTCCCTTTAAATGACCAGCATTGCAATTATCTCAATACACCAGGAAGCGTGGACGCATGTGATTCTTTGGCACCATTGCAAAGGAAACAATTGAGAGCATGAGTCAGACTAGCACAGACAGCATGTATAAAGATACACTTGAACCTCAAACAGTAAAGAAGGGAATGTATGTGTAATGTGCGTGGGAGGGACAGAACAAACAAACATTGTTCTACCGCTCCCTCAAGCATATTGATATTGTAAAGTTAGCATTATCCCAACATAAAAATGTTACTTTCACACTGAACAGCTTTCCTTGATTAATAAAGGCTTTTTGGACATCTGATTTACATGTTGGGAGTACAGAGAAAGCCATTTCAAAGCAAGCAATGTCAACAAGATTTTGAAGGAAGTGTAATGATTGAGCAGGGATAATGTACGTGCAGTCCCGCCCTGTTTTCACCCACCTGACGGCAGGCACATTGCCTGATCACAGACCCTCCCATACACAGGTGCAAGCCTTACCCCTAATCATGGCTGAAAGGGAGGAGAAGCCAGCTTATTCAGTCAAAGAGTGTCAGGTGGCTGAGGAGGAGCTTGAGGAAAGTGTGTAGAGGAGATTGGACGTTCTGGATGGAGCTGTTCCATATAGCTCTAGGTGAAAAAAAAAATTCCTTTGGAAAAGATCTGTTCTTACAAATCAAAGGCACCGTGATGGGAGCAGCATTCGCCCCAGTTTAGCGAACATCTTCATGTCGGACTTTGAAAACACCTACATTTCCGCTAATAACCCTTTCGAGTCACACATTGTTGATTGGAAGCTTTATATTGACAATATTTTGTTCATTTGGAATGGGGATTCAGCCACTCTTATAGAATTCATGGATTGGCTTAACACCTGCAAGCCTAGCCTTCAGTGTACTCATCAGTGGAGTCATGATCAGGTCCCTTTTTTGGACTTACTTATTAAACATGATCGTGACCGACTGCATTCAGTTTTTTACCGTAAGGAAATGGATAGAAACACTTGCCTTCTCTTCAGTAGCCAAAATCCTAA
Source organism: Ambystoma mexicanum (assembly GCF_040938575.1). Taxonomy (NCBI): domain Eukaryota; kingdom Metazoa; phylum Chordata; class Amphibia; order Caudata; family Ambystomatidae; genus Ambystoma; species Ambystoma mexicanum. The sequence goes on along the minus strand of NC_090936.1, from coordinate 1,208,331,689 downwards.
ATCTCTCTCTGAAAATGTACAATATAGTCAACTACTCAGGATGAGACGTAATTGTAGTTTAAAGATGACTTTACTGTACACGCTAATGACCTTATATCCAGACTTGCATGAAGGGGTGGCCCTTTCAAATTATTAAAACATTCTGCCGAATGGGCCTTCTTTACAGATTGTGAGACTTTATTTTCAAGTCGCGACAAATCCTTCAGTGACAATTGCCTATTGTGTGTTGCAGCTTCTTCACCAAACACTGCACGCCTTAAGAGCCTTGTCAAGACACATTGGCATTTAGTGTGTATGTAGTACAGGCTGCACTTCAAACCCCCCTTTTTTGCTTTGAAATGGGGGCACACTACCAGATATCAGCTGGTTATTCCTGGTTAACAATGGATTTACCCAGGTCCAAGACCCTTGAGGACTGTTGGAACCCACCACGCCACCCAGTCTTGTGCCATTTCCCATGCAGGTCTTGTGCCGCATGTGAAACATGTTTAACAACCTGAGTTTCTTGCGCTAAGGATGTTACCTGGATATTGAAATCCCAAACAAACTGTAAAACGAGCAATGTGAGGTACATTATCAAATGTCCTTGTCCTAAAATCTGCGTAGGTATGATGACCAGTAGGGTGTCTACCAAAATTGGGGAACGTAGATCCCGGATCAGAATTGATCCACTAGTACATCATGTTCAGTTTTATAACCACATGGACTATGAATTACAATGGCTGGTCATTGATAGGGGTTTCCCTGATGCACATGAATTCAGTACACACAAAAAGCTGCTTCGGCTAAAGCAGAAATTGATCTTTCAGCACAAATCACACATAGATGGGCTCAATGATGATATCTTGTGGAATGCTCTCATTTAATCAATAGTCACAAATTTTACAATAGTTGGGCGGTACACATTTTTTGAGTTTCACTTTGAATTGACCTTTTTGCTGTCCTTATAATTGGGTCGCTTCCAAACATGACCCCATTCACACCATCCTTTTTAACCCTAATTTGCATCATGTGATCTTGCATGTGTCATTTTCTTTTAAAACAGTTGGAGGTACACCTTGTTGTAAATTCACCTTAAATTGATTTTTGCTGTTCTTACAAAAGAATCATTTTCAAATGCAACCCCACTCATTCCAGACATTACTCATTGTTATTGCAGGCAGCTCAGGTATTAGGTTTCCCACTGCAAGATGGCTGCACCATTGCTACGATTCAATTCTCTATCATGTGACTTTGTGTGTCACCTGATTTTTTTGTTTTGAACATTACTTATTTGGTATTCAGTGAGAGGGAGACTGTCGTCGTATCTATCTTGCATCTCTGTTTTTTCTGGGCACCCGCCAGGCCAATCAAGGTAAGGATTTTAATTGCATTTTCAGCACTCCGCTACAATGTGGATGTCTTGATGGTATCCGCACCTCACGCTCAGTTTAGGTTGTGTATAGATGCCACCAGAGTCTTTCGAAATTAGGCAGTTCAGAGCGCATGTTTGGCGATTCTGTTTTCTATGTATTTAACCTAGAGAGGGCTAAGTGCACATGTGACAGCATTTAGATGTAAGGCTCACAGTGACTGCAACTTGTAGAGAATAATTATTGCTACAGAATTTGTGATTGACACAACCTCAATCAGACTTTTTCTACTGCGTTAAGACAGGTACCAATACCCATTTTGTCCTTGGTATTTGAGTATCCTACTAATTATGCCTCAATTTCTTCATATGTCTCACACTGTTTTTGGATTGTTTACATATACTTGAGGATTTGCTTGTGAGACTTTTGCTTTAATTTCTTGTAGATTACTCCACGAAAAGGGTTGGGGACCCAGGTCGCGGTTCAGTTGTGTGGCTGTTTTGTTATTATTCTAACATCTTTTAGAAATAAATACAATTAGGCACATTTACATCAATTCAGACTTGATTTTGATCGACAATAGTGTAAGATTTAAAATAGTATACATTTTCTTTGCAGTTTTTGGTAGGAGCCCAACACCCACCCAATCATTCATTGACTCTTCTTTCTGCCCTGAGGAAGGCTTGGCCCTTTGAAATAATATTGATCGAAACTAAAGTTGGCATCTGACATCTTGCTTACTTTGTGGCTTGTTTTTTATGTGTTTGCCCGTGTGCCATTATGAATTTTAGGCACCTGTTAGGTGCTGGTCAACACACAAGTGTGGGCCAAGGTGTATTTTCGGTTAGGTATTTGTGGTTCTATCTCAGTTCACAGTTTGTTTGCTCATTATACATGCCTTTGTTGGCACATTGGTGGTGGAGACGTTTTTGCAACTGCTCCTTGTTCTTTCTCTTGGCAGGGTCCTGGATGGTTGTGTTCTGCACCTTGTTTGGTGCATGCATTCATTTTGTTTGCATTATATATTCATTTTTATTTTCCTTGTATGCTATTGTGATTGCAGTTGTGTGTATTGCTAACAATAATTCAAACATTTGGTCTTGTATGCATTTAATAAAAATATCAAAGAAATCCGATGAAGCATTGTTACATTGTGCCTAATTCTGGACCTGTTTACAACTTGTATGCGTTTAGAGGAGATTGGCAAGCAAGAGCTTTCTAGAGAGGGAAGTGGGAGGAGAGTTTTGAAGGTTGAAGGGAGAAAGTTACATTGGAGGAACATTTTTACCAGATGGAGAGAGATCCATTAAGGAGACTGGAGAGAGAAACATTGCAGAGATATGAAGGGGAATTACTGCCCTCTTCGAAGAGAAGTATTGAGGAGGTTGGGAGGAAAGTCTGTTACCATTTGGAGAGAGAATTGTTGAAGAGGTTGGAAGGAGCACCGTTACCATTTGGTGAGAGAGTTATGGAAGAGGTTAACTAGAGAGTATTGAGGAGGTTAGAAGGAGCATTGTTGCCATCTGGAGGGGAACTAATAAGGGTGGTTGGGAGGAGAATTGTTACCCTATGTCTAGATATATTCTTGAGGCAGTTGTGTGGACCACAATTTTCCATCTGGAGAGTTCTTTAATAGGTTTAATAAGAGGGAAAGTATTACTGAGGTTGGAAGGAGGAGTGTTGGCACCTGAAGAGAGTTAATTAGGAGGTCATTAGAGGAAGTGTTATCCTCAGGTGGGAGAGGTTGGAGGGGAAGAGCTATCTGTGAGGAGGAGATGTAGAGTTTGTAGAAGGCGGAAACCAGCACCTCTAGGGGAGAAGAATGGAGAAATGCTATAGAGGGAGACAAAGTCAGTTGCGATTACTGAGGTGGTTCAAAGGAGAGCAAAGCCCCTACTAGCCCCTACTTGCCAGAGCGCGAGAGGAGGTTCCAGCGGAGCAGATCAGTCCATGGTAGATTTCAGAGGTGGCAGGATCAGGGCCCTTTCTTGGGGTAGGCAAAGAGGGTAGCTGTCCGGGGCACAGACTCTTGTGGGGCACCAGATCAGCTGTTTTCACCATTCTAGTGATTAAAAACTGACCTTGGAGCTCAGGCAGAGGCTCAGCTCCTGTTTTTGTGCTTTGCATTTTAGGCCCAGAAAGAAACAGCAGCACATGGCAGTGCAGACACTTCTGTGAAGCATATATTAAACGGAGCCCTTTTTCATCAGCAGCGCATTGCAAAGGAAAGCAATTAGAGGTAAATGGCTGCAGACATGGCAGCACGTGGGCCATTGAAAGTGGCATCTCACTTAAGAAGTGCTAATGGCAGGTGATTAGGCAGAAGGGGGCTGCGTAATGAGCACCATGCTGTGTGAAACAGCGACAATGGCCCTCATTACGACCCCGGCGGTAAGTAATGCACATTACCGGCATGGCGCAACTAACGTGTCCATGCTGGTCTTGAACCGTTAAAAGCGGTAAATTACGACCTCTTGGGCACGAGCATTGCGCCATGCCGTTAATGTAATCAGCGCCATGCCGGTAACCTCCCAAAAACGTCAGCTACCGCCATCGTATGCCGTGTAAACTGCACCATCGCCTCCCTACCCACCCATGTTAGCGTGCACCGCAAATAGCGGTCACCGCTATTAGCGGTGATCGCTATTAGCGGTGACCGTAAAAAGCCGGATCCGGAAATTACGCCATCGCACCGGAACGGGAAAGAGCATGGCGGCCATCTTTAAAAACACAATCCATTGCAATCCTCCACAACCACTGCACATCTGACCCCGCGACCTTGCAGAAAACTACACCCACATCCACGCATCGCCACAATGCCAAAAGTTGTTAAAAAATGCCTGCGATCGGCAGTGGCAGGACCGCTTCAGCAAGGAAGAGCTAACAATGTTGGCGGAAACTCTCCAGGAGAAGGCGGACATTGTATTCTCCACCAAAATGACCAGACTGGCCATAGCACGCAAAAAGGCCATATGGGAACTAGTTGCACAACGGGTCAGTGCCGTAGGAACTACACCCTGCACTACCAAACAGTGCCGTAAAAGGTGGGATGACCTCCGGCTCCGGGTAAGGAGCATACTGTCGGCCAACCGCAACATGGGCATGGCAACTGGCGGAGGAGCAGACTCCCCAATTAAAATGCAGCCGTGGGAGGAGATATGTGCCACGACGATCGGCATTGAGAGCATCAAGGGGGTCGGTGGAATGGAGAGAGGAGCCCCGACATCAGGTGACACAGGTAGGTGCCTCCAATTAAGCCATGCAAAACTCCCTGAAGTCCACTTACATGGGAATCACAATGTTGCCCTATAGGGTTAACGCAACACATCAGCAGAAGACTGCCAACAGGCATCATTGACCTACACCCTGCACACATGCAGTATTCACACTCCACAGTAGGCACCCACATTCCTGCATGCTCAACCCACCCAAAAGGGAGACAGCCTGTATGTCACATCCTACAAAGTGCACCATCTATCCATCAAATTCATGGCAGTCATCACAATGCCTGCTCAATGTCTGCTGTCCCATCAATAACACTTTCCCTCCTCTGCTCCACCACAGGCTCCCAACCAGCAGGGACGAGAGTGGCACCACACCTGCCAAAAAGCCAGCCCTGAGGCAACAGCACACCAACCCTCCACTTCTGCTGGACCCAAAAACAAATCACAGCAGCCAAAATTGCCTGCCACAACACATCCCAGGGCAGCGATGATCCCCAAGGCAAGCAGCATGCTACCACCCACAGAAGACACGCAACAACTGGTGCCCATTGAGGGGAATGTGTCTGCAGGAAGCAGTACAATTGGGGAGACTGCTGCCATTGCAGCCTGCTCTGACAGTGATGTGGGGAATGATGAGGATGACACAGAATGTCCCCCCACTGCCCACCTTCATTCCCCCCACCTGTCCCTAAGTAGCCTGCACGTTGACAACACACAGGGGCTATCCCCTGAGAACTCCTGGCCAGCCACTCCCTGCCCAGTGGGAGGTGTGGAGGAGGGGAGTAGCCCAATGAGCCCGGCAATTGCATCATCCAATGCCCCAAATTACCAACAGTCGCTGGACCAAATATTGACGAGGCAACACCAACTGTCCTCACTCCTCACACAGCATGTGGCCGATTGTGGAGGTGCCAGTGCAGACATGCAAAGAAGTGCTGAGACTGTCAAGGCAGCCATTGAATCCTCCAGCAAAGACATCTGTGCTGAACTAGCTGCTGTGCGGAACGTGCTCAGTGAGCTCGTACAGACCATGAGGGACATGCGGCGTAGGGAGCAGCCCAGTACCTCCTCCGCTGCCAGTTCTGCCCCAAGCAGCCCCGTTCGCAGGTCGGCCAGGAACCTGCGGAGTACAGGCAGGAGTGCCCCGGGGGCCGGCAGAGGGGGCTGCCAGTAGAGGCTACCCAGTGGATCAATTCCACATTAGGCACTGCGACACAGGGATCCACGCACTTTTGTGGGGAGTTCAGGGGGGAGGCGGGAGTGGGTGTGCTGGGGAGTTGAGGGGGGAAGGGGGAGTGGGTGTGTTGGGGAGTGGAGGGTGGAGGGGGGAGTGGGTGTGTTGGGGAGTGGAGGGGGGTGGGGGGCGTGGGTGTGTTGGAGAGTGGAGGGTGGAGGGGGGAGTGAGTGTGTTAATTGAATTCACATTTATAATATATTTTTTCTTGACCACAAATCACATGTGTGGACATTGCTCATTGCGTATGTGTGCTTTATTGGTGAACAGTCCGCAGTGTCCATATCCCAGACACACACAGTGCCCCAATTGCCATCTCCATGTGACACCCCCATTCGTGTGTGCTAGAAACATTGGTTGATCAGAGTCTGATGCATTTCACTCCCCTCCTGTGCATCGCTGCCTCCCTGAGGTGCTGCCCCATCCCCACCCTCCTCATCCTCATCGTCAGGTGGTTGCAGTTCAACGTCAGGGGGCAGGGCCACATTTCGTCTGATGCACATATTGTGTAGCATGACACATGCCATGACGATCTTTGCAACCTTCTCATGGCGGTACAGGAGTGCCCCACCAGACCTGCTGAGGCAGCAAAACCGTGCCTTCAGTAGGCCAAATGGCTGCTCAATCACCACACGGGTACGTGTATGTGCACGGTTGAAGTCCTCCTCGTGCTGGTTCTGTGGGTTCCGGACTGGTGAAAGGAGCCACCTCTTCAGGGGATAGCCTGCATCACCTGTATGTGGGCAACAATGTATGTGTCAGTCATGACATCAAATACCAAACATGATGTGCCACCATGGCATGCATTTGACTGTTACTTTGTACCAATTTGACATGCACAAATGGATTCACACTATGTGACCGGTATATGTGTATTCCTCTCATGGACTGTTTTGCATGCCATCAACCAATGTATGCAGGTGGGTCAAATGCCTTGTGAGTGCCCATCCACTGTGTTTGTTCATGGCGTTTGTTTTGGTGACCTGGCACGTGTCCTGTGATATCAACGCTCACATCATGGCAACATTGCTGTCAGCCTCATGATGACCCCACTGAGCACTACTGATGTTGATAGGGAAATATTTGGGGCCTCGCTGTCTGTGTAATGGTGTATTGATGTTTCTGTCCGTCATGTGCCTCCTTTGTGCGCAGTGATGGGGGACAGGCCTTTCAGTTGATGGTGTTTGGTGCTGTGCATGTAGGTGCATTTCGTTGAAGTCAATGTGGTCCGAATCGGTACAATGCACTTGCAGATGGTTGTGTCATGGTTGGGGCACACCTTCATTCACATGGTAGGGCTGCTAACATTGGGCATTATGTGATCAGGTGTCAGCTCACGTTTGTGCTGCTTTAGGGTATGAGCTGGCTCCATTGCCTCTGCTACTCGCAGCCAGGTTAAGTATGCATCATTCCCCCCTTCTTTCAGCCAGGTGAAGCATGCATCATCCCCCCCCCCCCTTTCAGCCAGGTAAAGTATGCATCATCCCCCTCCCCTTTCAGCCAGGTAAAGTATGCATCATTCCCCCCCCCTTTCAGCCAGGTAAAGTATGCATCATTCCCAGTGGCGGCTGGTGAGTTTGAAAGTTGGTGGGGCGTAAATTTTCCAGGGCGAATTTGGTAGTGAGTGCGCGAGCCCACCCCCCCACCCCCCCCCCCAAAGGGGGGTGCGTGGGGGTTCTCCGCCCGTGAACATTTTTGGAAAAATGGCCTACAAAATGTGCAATTTACTGTCCAAAAAACCCACCGAAATATGAAAAAAGCATTCGGTTTTACATATTAATGGTGGTACACTATTCTTATGTGTGCAAGTGTGATGGTGTATTTTACAGCAGCTTGTATTGAGAATAGCTGGTACTATGGTGTATGCATAAAGAAATTCATTATATAGTCAGTAATGATGGAAACATGTTTGTCATGCTGTTACTGGCATTCACATGCGCTCATCCTCTTACTAAGGTGGGATTTTAGGCATTTTCTGAAAGGGGGAAAGTAAGCTAAAATATTACTTTAGTTTTTAACCACTTAATTAATGCAACATTTGTCCTACCTTTAATGGCTGTCTGCCTCGCTGAGTTGCCATTGCTTCAGTTTCTCAAACTTGCAACACGTGGAATGCACAGGTCTCAGAAATAGCACATACATATTGCATGGAGAAAAATGCAATAGAAATAGTTTACTAGGTTTATTATGTTGAGTGCTTTATTATCAACCAACAACCATAACATCAAAACATACTTCACATTTCTCACTGTTCTGTCAAATAGATCACTGCAACCTTACACAAAATCCTAACATACATAAGGCCATTGAAACAAAGAACTCAAGGTAACCCACAAAATAACTGCAAATAGCTTGTTTGTAACAGAACATTCACTGGTCAATCATTTTGAAAGTTTGTACACGTCTATTTTTCAGAGAGGCAAATTTATCAATAGTCCGTGTATTGAAGTGAGGGATCTCTTAAATTAGTTGTTTTTCCATGGACAGCATGGCCAAAGCATTCAGACGATCCTCAGTCATTGTGTTTCTCAAGAATGTTTTAATTCGCTTCAGGGTCGAGAAACAGCGATCAGACTCAGCTGTTGTCATGGGTGTAGTAATCAGAATGTTTAATAACTGCATTGTCTCACTAAATGCTTCTTCGAGATTGTTTTCAATGAACAATTTTAATAAAGAAATTGCCCCACTTGAACTACAGAATTCTGGTCTCTCATAAACAATTGAAAGCTCAGTGCGCAGTCTTTCCTTGTTTAACATGGGGTACGCTTGGACAGTTGCATTCAGTGCATCATTGGGAAAAGACTGTCCATGTGTTTGAAATAGGTCACTCTGCAACAATTTGGCCCCCTCCAAGTGGTTAGTAAATGCAAAGCGTTCTTGGGCTTGTGTAACTATAATATCACATACTTCTTTAGCCAAACGATTCAAAGTGTTCATATTTGCATTGCGACCTGAAAAAGTTGCCTCTGATGGAAATTTAGCTTCCAGATTGTCAGTGCTTTCACATACTCTGCCAATGCACTTGATAAAAGTTTCAGTAGCTTTCTGCACATACACAGAGTCAATGTCTCGCTTCTGAAGCTGGTTATATAAAATGTTGACATGGGGCATTATGTCATTGAACAAAAAAAAGGAAGAAAAGGAACTCCTTCTCTTTCAGAGTTCGAATGAATCCCTGGGCCTCATGCACAGTAACCCCCTCAAAATCAGTCTCTCTTTCAATAATTTTCTCAAAGCATATACGGAGTGCTTCCCTGTGCCGATATATGGCTTCCACTACCCGAATATGGTAGCTCCAGCGAGTGCGAGATGGTTTTGGATGTCTGAATACCTCATCTAGAACTGCGGTTCTTTTTGGAGAACGAGAAAAAAATGTACAGAAGCCAGAGATATCCAAAAAGAAAACTCGAGCTTGTGAGATTTTTGAAACAGCCTGTTCAATGATGAGGTTAAGCTGGTGTGCATAGCAATGTACATAATGTGCATTTGGATACACTTCAGCTACTTTCTTTTGGACTCCACCAGACACCCCCCTCATTACACTCGCACCATCATATGTTTGCGCAATTACTTTTTTTTTGTGGCAATCTTCAGGGAATACTTTGTCCAATTTTTCCATTACGGCAGTAGCAATAATAATAATAATTTGGCATTTATATAGCGCTACGAACCCTTAGGTATCTGAGCGCTGCTTATTATTACCCACGGTGTGTGGTGCTCATTTATTGACCTCGGAAGGATGAAACGCTGAGTTTGGCGCTGCCGGGATTCGAACCTGCATTCGCAGCCTCTGCATTGATGTCAAAGTGAGCGCTCTACTCGCTGTGCCACTTGACCGGCAATGGTCTGCGCACTAGAGTCTTTCAGATCAGAGAATCCATAAAACCTTTCACCAATTCTGTATCGTTCATCAATGTAGCGATAGACTAGCACAGACTGAGTCTTAGTGGAAATGTCAGTTGTATCGTCTGCCTGAATAGCCACATAATCAGTGCATTTTAACTGCTCTACAATAATCTCTCTGGTGACCGTGAGCATGCAGTCCAGCAGTTCATTCTGAATTGTTTTTGAAGTGCCCTTGAATACTGTTGCATTTTTTGAGTGTAGTTCCATTGCACTGTCTATGCTGGATACGAAATCCACCAGGCCTCTAAATACACCAGGATTTAAAGAGTCTTCAGTTTCATCATGGCCACGTAAAGCCAATTCAAACACACCACAAAAACGCACACAGTCTATTAACTCTGACAAGATGTATCGGTTTTTATCCACATCCTCATTATGCCTCATCACGCTCCGGCGATAGGCATCATCCAACTGTGTTGCAATGTTTACACTCCCCAACATGCGCAGCTGTAATATATTCTCAATATGAGATTTGCATGATTCATGTCTCTTGCTTTTTTCTGACAAATGCTTTAAGTCAGTGACTCCGGTTTTTGTCCAGGCCGTTTCACCTCCAAACAGCAGGCAAGGGAAGCAGAACAAAGACTGCTTAGCAATGCTACCAGTGAGCCATGTCTTCTTTTCATACCACACCATGGAAAATGTGCGTGTGTAAGCCTTTCCCCTATCTTTTGCGGACTGTTCAATTTTTACATCTGGCCGATCAGGCCCTAGTCTTTTCACCTCCAGTTTTTCACTGTGTGCGAGTCCGGAAAATGGTTTTGAGAGTAATTGGTCCACTGAATTCATTTTCGGCAACAGTGACACCTGTTAATAAGTAAAATGATTATGTACATGTATATGTAGATGGGATCATGTAGTCATTGTTAGGTATGCTCTTCAATAGCACATAAGTATAATTAGTCGGTACTAGACACAGATAGCGTCTGCAATTAAACACAACTCTGCTGTACTCATCATCGACCAGTACAGTTGAGTATAATTGCCGATGTTATCTATGCATGCGTTAACACACATGCCCATTAGCAAATGTGACACCAGCCACACAGTACGTATTGCAGCTTGTTTGGCAACTGAGTACTTAAGGAAGAAATGAGGCAAGTTTCTTCTGTTAATACTGTTCTAAAAAACACATTTTTTAGAAAGTAGGGACATTTTTCTGAATGCATGACACAACCCCAACCCATCCTAAGCACTGTGGGAGCAATGGTGAAGATTAGAAAGAAGGTATTCTGATGTTTGAATGACTGTGGGATTTCACAGCAGTACAACTAATTACTGTATACCATTAAAATGGAAGATACTAGGACATCATGAGTTAAGTGGGAACCACCACCAAATCCTATCCTCCGAAAAACAGATTCCAAATGGACAGGCTTGCTTCCGTTGAACCATAAGCAGGCCTTTTTGCATTATATGTTTGACTTTCCATTTTCACATGTCACCCTCTCAGCTAGTCATAGATGCCATTCTGTAGTCTGTACTGTATTTTCCCCCACCTCATTGATTCCCACAAACATGGGCTTCTTTTAAAAAAAAATGTAAACAAGATAGCTGTGTGCCTTCTTTACTACAGATGAACACAAACAGAGTTGGAGTGCCCTGAGCACCAAACCCTACAAAAGCTCATGCTAGCTCACCTCGTTCTGGAGAATGGTCACTGCAATGAACTCCTTCGCAGGCTATGGGAAATCCAAATCCCGGAAGGTGCACTGTGGAGGTTGAAGTCCAATGTTTTTAGTTGCACAATTGCCCTGGACTGGTTGGATTTGTTCATGTAAGGTGTTGCTGATGGTCTGTAAAGAGAAAGCGAGAGACTGATCTGAGAAATGGCAACATAGGCTCAGAGCAGTATTAAAATGGTTTTCACACATGAAGGAGAGAGAGTTAACTGCTTGTAACATTGAAGCTGCACCAGAATAATCATTAGTACAATGTGTAAAGAAAGAACCAGCAACTACCACCATGTGCCAGTCATCAGTTCTATGATGCTGCAATATATACATTTTTGTAATGTTTTCGTTCTGGGGCTTTAAAAGTGCGCTTTGCGGAGCTCACATTACAAAATTAATTTGCTGCAGCCCTTAAGGCACCCGATTTAGAAGCACTCTGCGTGTCCTTCACAAAAGTCCTGTTAAAAACAGCATTGACAAAGCCACTGAGATCCTGTTCAAACACAAGCATTGACAAAGCCAACATTTTGGCCTTGTGCATACGATGTAAGCTTCTGCCAGGCACTGCTATTAGATCATGATGTCCAGGAACTTGCACCATGTTTCTGCTTCTACAACAACGGTAGTTAATTCTGCTACAGCTGTGCCTGGCAAGTGGCACTGTGCCTGGCAAGTGCCTGGCAAGTGTAGCTGTGCTACAGCTGTGCCTGGCCACAACAAGGGATGAAGGGGTGAAGGTAGACAGATCAAGCACAACACAAGGCAATGAGCCGAGGTCAAAGGGGAAGGTGGGTAAACAGCAAGAAGAAGCAGCACAGGCTGACAGTTAAATACCAGGGGTGCAGATAAGCATGTACTGAGAATCCGTACCGGCATTCAGGCAATGGGTGCTTGCTCCGAAACACACCGAACAGCTACAGCAAGCATAGACGCGAACAATATACAGCAAGTATGGTGTGCTCAGTTGCAACGCATATTACACTAAAAAACAAAACAGGGACAGCGTTGGCGATAATAGTGAAAACTTCACACATACATTCAACAGGTGCAGCACAGGATGACAAGAGCAATGTTCCTCTCACACGCAACGAACAGGTACAGCAAGCATGCAAGAAGTGCACGGTGCCTTCAAACACACAGCAAGTACAATGAGGGCAGTTGACATAAGTGTTACACTAAAAAACAAAACAGGGACAGCATTTGCGATAGCAGCGAAAGCATCACACATACACCGAACCGTTACAGCGTGGGATCAGACGAGCACACCTTGCTCTCGCGCACAGGACAGATGCCGAAAGCTACCCCCACACACGATTAACTAATTCAGCAGCGGCAGGAGCATCGAAGGATGTCCATGGTCAGGAAACAGTCAGTGACAGTGCAGGTTTAACATGAACAGACGGAACATTTACAACGCAGGCAGCGGAAGTTCAAACTTGCCTAGAATAGGCAACAGATGCAGTGCAAATAACAGCAGTGGAAACCTCGCACACACACAGATAACATGCAATGCATAGGCAGCTGCACACAGAGCTTTCAAGGGCATCCGTGATAAATGCTCCCATAGCAGTCACCAAATCCTGACAGCAGCAGTGCAAGATCGCAAAACAAACATGTGGGGTTTAATACATTAAATTGCGTTGTAATATCGCGCTCCATGCCGTAGTCCATCCTCTAAGCACGGTAGCAATGGCAGCAGTCCAGCAAGCTGTGTGTGATGTTTTAGATACAACCTACAGCCATTTTAAAAAGATGTCCTTTTGTCAAATTCAGAGAATTCTGACCTGTGAGGAAGTGTGCAAACCTTCTGAATAAATGCGTTTAATATCTGCAGCTTAGCCGTGTGACGTAGTTTCCCTGTGACTTGAAACCGATGCCGACACCATCGGGCACTCGCTATCAGCGGAGCCTCGCTTGCTCACTGCACCCCAAGGAAGGTGCAGAGTGACCAGGCAGCCGGCAGAAAGACACTGGGAAAGAGTGCTACTATAGCAGGACTCGGGGATCGAGACGAGGTTGCAAAGTGGTTAGAAGGCAGCATGATGAGAACAGGTGTAAACTAAACAATGGGGGAGGAAACGGGGAAGATAACTGCGTGCCCAGGCAACTGCACGTCCAGGAAGTGCCAGTGCCATTTGTACAAACAGTCAGGGTCATACAATTGTATTGGACATCAATGAAAAAGTGGCCCGATTTGCAAATGGCAAGCCATTCCTTTTGTGACATACTCTTTGAATAGTACCCAAGGGGGAGATTTTTTGATAAAATGTCATGCAAATTGTGCATTTAAAAAAATATGTATTCAGCAACACTGGTCAAACTTATTTGCCGCATAGTGAGCTAACTCAACAAACTGGCCGACATTGGCCAAAAAAGTGGCCCACTTTGGCCCCAAAAACTTGCCCACACCAGCTTTTTGTGTTTTTGGTTCGGCCATAGCCCTAATGCTCTATCAGTCAATCTGAGCCTGCAAACACGACAACACAGGCTCACACGTTGTCTGCCTGCAAATAGATATTCGGTGCCACAGCCATCTGCTCTGATCCCAAAGCCAAAGGTAACTGGAGGAATCAGAGAGGAGCGCAGAGATCCAGAGGGCAAATGATAAGAACGGTATGCCTCCTTGGGCCGCTAGAAGACAGAGAAGCAGGAGGTCTGTGCGAGGGCTGAATATCTCAAAAGGCAGATGCTAAATACACCACAGTCAAGTGCCTCCCTAGGTAGTTACCCAGTAGTGTGAATTGTGTCCACAGCCACCTGATGTTCTGAAGGGGTCATTAGTCTATGGGTTGAACACACTATCGATCGATACACAAAAAGAGATATTAATAATAGTAATAATCATCATCCACCGCAGGGCCCAACAGCATCTTCCTAGAGGAATGTCCAGCTTGTATGACAAAAACTCTATTCTTCAGTAATCAGCTCATATCAATCAGTGATCTCAACCTATGGATCACTGACTTCTCCAACACTGCCACTAGCGACATCCTCACAAGTGTGTCCAATCTGTGTCTACCTCATTGGGTGGCTGGTCAGACTCGCCGTCATGGGTATATCCTTGACCTGATGTTCAACCATAATCGCTCCCTAACCAATTTCTACAAAACACTCTCTTACGGTCCATCCATCTCCTCATCCCTGGTCTCTCCTCCAAAAATGGGGCCAAACCCAAACAGAATAACAATAGCTAGTCCTCCACCTATGTCAGATTTCAGGGCCCTCAAGAATGTCTCGTTCACTGGCACATTTGTGCCTGACCAGATTGTAGAAAAGTAATCTTCCTCCCTGATATGCATCCCTGCGGCACTTCCCTTGGACATCTCTAAATCACTGGCCACCCTCGCATCACCTTTACCGATGAGGATATAGACTCACATCAAGCCATCTAACAAATGGCCAAATAGAGTGCTTCCTGGCTTTAAAACATTAAGAGCACCCCTGGCACGAGAAGCCAGGGAGGACATCCTTTCAAGCAAAAGAAAAAACAAAATAGAGCAAAGGAACCCCGCATGTGGCAGCATGGGAATCCTTACTCTAATAAAAGAAAAAAGACTGTTGATCATGTCACAAGCAGAGCACTGTTAAATGGATTGGTCAACCCTCACTAGGGAGGGTGAGACCAGCGCTCCACGCCTCTTCACTGCCTCGGCTAACCCGTTGGCGCTCTCCTGACAGGGAGAGGAACTCCCGAGATCACTGCTGCCTCCCCAGAGCGCCGCTCTCTGCTGAAGCTACGCTCACAGGAGCTCCTCCCAGTGGAGAGAGTCCAACATTACTGCTGCCTACTGGGCTGCGTCGTGTGTTAATGGCCTTCCCCAGAGGCTGCTCTTAGGCAGCCACGGCCCACGACCACGCATCTGCTAATTGTGCCGTTTTATATTTTCGACATTTTTTTTCAAAAAATGCCGAAAATATAAAACGGCACAATTAGCAGATGCGTGGTCGCGGGCCGCGGCTGCAGTGGGCAGCAGCAGCGCACGCCTGCCAGTGCCTGCCCTGGGCCTTGCGCAGCGGTCCGGCATGGCCCAAGGCAAGGCCCTTGGGGCACGGACCGGGGTTAAAAAACAAATAGGCCCAGGGGCCAGGCGGCCCTCGCCTTGGTGGTAGCGGGCGGCCCGCTACCACCAAGGATCGCAGCTCGGCAGCAACACTGAACGACGTGTAGGCCAAGGCCTACACGCCGTTCAGTGTTGACTGGGCCTGGGCTGTGGTGGACCACATAGTTTGGGCCCGGGGAGGGGAGTGTAAGTGTGTAACACTCCCGAGTCCCCGGTCCCAAACAGAGAAGAAAAAAGTAAAACAAACATGGGGATGGCCGGATCATGGGGTACTTACCGCGGCGCCGCTGGGCTGGTGCCGCTGCACTCGTGTTTGGTGTGTTGCTCACTCGACGTTGGATTCGGAAGAAAGAGAAACAGATGTGTGAAGGCGGCGCAGGCGCACGTCCACACCCTGCGCCGCCAGTGAGTCATCATAGATACAGTAATGTCATTGGCTGTTTGGCAGCCAATGACATTACTGTATCCATGGCAGGGGAGGGAATCTGAATTTAAATGCGCTGTTTGCGCACATTTTATACTGGCGGGGCCACCCCTGAAGCGCCCCGCCAGGCTTCCAATTAAAGGGGCTACGTAGAGTGCATGGGGCTAGGAGCTCCACGCACTCTACTATAGAAAAAAATTAACTAAATTGGGACGCGCCCTGCTGTTAAAGCCGGGCCCAGCCTGATACACGATTACCTTGCCACAGCGCCCCCACGCTGTTGGCAAAGGAAATGAAGGCGTTTTCTAAGCTAAAAGAGATTCAATCGGAGAAGTTCTCTGATTGAATCTCTTTTAGCTTCCTCTTTCTTTCTCTGGGGGGGCGGCCGGGCGCCGCCCCATGATAGCAGCCGCCACTGATCATTCCCCCCCTCTTTCAGCCAGGTAAAGTATATATTAGTATGTCAATCACCTACCCACTTCATATTTCCATGGCCATGACATGGGACTCACCGAGTAGCCAGGATCTTGGCCCTGCATGTCGCTCCATGTAGCGTGGTATTGTGGAGTTCCTCAGGACCATTGAATTATGGGTTGATCCGGGGAATCGGGCACAACAATGTGTGAAGATCCTGTTGGAGTCACAGACCATTTGCACGTTGATTGAGTGAAATAGTTTACGGTTGCGGTACGGTACCTCCATGGCATGTGGGACCACCAATTCAACATGGGTGCAATCGATGGCACCAATGCAACCAGGTTTGCCGGCTAGTGCATGGAAACCCACTTTGGTGTTTGCAATCTCCTGGGCAGACCGTGGTAATGAGATGTGGTTGTCTGCGTGCTTGAGGAGGGCATCGAGCACTTGGATCAGTGTACGTGAGAATAATGGTTGTGAAATGCATGCAAGTGCCCCACTGTGTGCTGGTAGGTGCCTGTGGCCAGGAAGTGGAGCACAGATACTACCTTCAGTTGGAGGGGGGGTTGGCGGTGGGTGTTTCTATCATGTTGACAATGTCGTTGTGTATCATGTCCACGATGGTGGTGATGGTGTCCCGGTCCAAACGGTACAGGGTGTGGATCTGCTCAGCGATGAGGTTGAATGGACTGGCTCTGATGCGTGGGATTGGGGGCTGCCTGCGTGGTGGCACTGGCTGTGCTGGTGGGGCTTGCTGGCCCTGCCTTGCCCTCCTTCTCCTCATGCGTCTCCTCTGTGCTGCCTGTTGTTGTTGTTGTTGTTGTAGTTGTAGCACTTGCATTGCAATCAGGTCCTCCAGCCCCAACATTGCTAGTCGTATGGGAATCATTGTGGAGTGTGACTGGGTGTGGGAAGGGGTGGAGGGTGCTCTTTTTGTACTTGGTGAGTCTGTATTGCCTCCACCTGTGCTGATTCTGTGCACCTGTGGCAGCTGGGTACACTGCACATGGCCATTTACGGTTGGTTCGCGATGGCGGAATTAGCACCATGGCGGTAAGGTACTTAACGGCCTTTGTGATGGCGTTAAGAGCAGGTCCGCTTGGTTCGTGATTCGCGTACCTTTGCGCGATGCCGGTATTTACGGCGTGGAAGGTCGCTTGGTGCAGTTAGCAGCACCATTAACTACGATGCCGCTAAGAGCACTTTCACCGGTCATGATCGTACCTAGCGGAGAACGATGCCGGCAATCATTTACCGGGATCGTTTTTCGCTTACCGCCAGGGTCGTAATGAGGGCCAATATGTTATTTTAATAGTGATTTGTACCAACTTGAGCTATACGGAATATGGCTAAGTGCCTACATTCCTGGCATCACCACTTACTCAAAGTGTTTGAACCTGGACAAGTAACTTTTAACTGTGCTGCACCTGCACACATTGGGAGTCTATATGCAGGATTTGCGTAGCAGTGTGTGCTACTAAAATAAACGCCTCACTCATGATTTACTATAATCCAGCAATTATGTCTTTTGAGTAGTGCAACTGTTTCCTTTGTTGCAGCACACTCATCACACACAGAAATGCAAGGGACTGAAAGGGTGTCTTGGTTCATTTCATGCAGCTGGTTTCTGATTTGTGAGATAAGTTTTAGTGAATACACATTGACCTGATGAGCATTCAATTGAGGAAATGATTGAGAAACAATTAATATTTTTTGAGGCAGAAAAATCTATGCTAGCGTGCACTATTTTAACAATGGCTATACATAAGATAAGTTGTTTGCAAAATTGTTATCTGTTTTGCTTTGTCTTCTTAATTGTTTAAGTACTTGCATAATAAGTAAATAAAGTCAGCTTTTTTGTGTTGCTTTGATTTGATCATTTTCAGGCAGACTTTGAGTTATGATGGGGCGTGTTTTAGTATGTCGCCATGGGAACTATATTGGTTAGACACTGACTAGTAACAAGTGCAGAATCAGAGAGGTACAAGATGGCTACTACAATAGCAGAAAGGAAGGGGTGTGTCCTAGGGTATAGGCCCATAGGACAGTGGGCTGGTCAGCTGACACTGAACTTCCTATCCCTGTCTCTAAAACCCTGAGAAGGCGGATCAGTGTGGAGAGAGAACCGCATCTGTCTCAGACATGGGAAAGAGATCTCCACACTCTGCAAGCAGGGACATGTTGGCCCTGGAAGGCACTCACCACAGACAGTCTACAGGTAGGTTCGGGAACCCCAAAAGCCTACAACCGAAGATAAAGACCAAGTTGTTGCAACGGACAGTGGGGTGGGGCCAGGGCTAGACCAAACCTGCAACTATGCACCAGATATTTTACTTTACTCACAATTAATTATTTCAGATTCCAAGTACTGTTATGTTTTCACGATTGAATTGTTTCACTGCCGGTGTGAGGTCGTGCACACCTGTGGCAACATTAATTCCACCAAACCCAAGCCCACCTTTAGTTAACTATTCACACTTCTATCAGTAATTATTTACCCTCCCCTTCTTACACCACATTATGATGTATTTAATAAAAACAGTTGGGTTACTACAAACAACTTGGCTTGTACTGTTTGCTTATTGGTGCACTCTCTGACATTTGGTTTGGACATTATTATTTTTTTTTTAATAATTACCAGTTACTTCTTGATTTCTTGAACCAGTTGCACAACTTATACTTCCCAATGAGCAATTCCTGTGCTTGGCCCACGCTAACCAAGGTTAAGTCAAAGATGACCCTTAAAGCCTGCTGGTTCGTTCAAAGGATCGAGCCTTCCGCATATCTAGGTCCCTTGTCACTCTCCCTCCTGTGCCTCAAAGGCCAGTTTTCTGCTGACTAGCTTTGTTATAAAAAGAAATCAGGTCTATTACAAAGAGAGTAGAGTAGAGACGGTGAGAGTATCACACCATCCTAGGGAGAGAAAAGGTCTATTTAACAGAGAGTAGAGTAGAGACGATGAGAATATCACACAATCCTAGACAGAGATCAGGACTATTAAACAGAGAGTACAGTAGAGACGAAGAGAGTATCACACAATCGTAGACAGAGATCAGGTCTATTAACAGAGAGTACGGTAGAGACGATGAGGGTATCACACAATCCTAGAAAGAGATCAGGTCTATTATACAGAGAGTAGAGTAGAGACGATGAGAGTATCACACAATCCTAGGGAGAGATCAGGTCTATTAAACAGAGAGTAGAGTAGAGACGATGAGAGTATCACACAATACTAGACAGAGATCAGGACTATTAAACACAGAGTAGAGTGGAGACAATAAGAGTATCACACAATCCTAGAGAGAGATCAGGTCTATTAAACAGAGAGTAGAGTAGAGACGATGAGAGTATCACACCATCCTAGACAGAGATCAGGTCGATTAAACAGAGAGTAGAGTAGAGACGAAGAGAGTATCACACAATCGTAGACAGAGATCAGGTCTATTAAACAGAGAGTACGGTAGAGATGATGAGGGTATCACACAATCTTAGACAGAGATCAGGTCGATTAAACAGAGAGTAGAGTAGAGACGATGAGAGTATCACACAATCCTAGGGAGAGATCAGGTCTATTAAACAGAGAGTAGAGTAGAGACGATGAGAGTATCACACAATCCTAGACAGAGATCAGGACTATTAAACACAGAGTAGAGTAGAGACGATGAGAGTATCACACAATCCTAGACAGAGATCAGGTCTATTAAACAGAGAGTAGAGTAGAGACGATGAGAGTATCACACCATCCTAAACAGAGATCAGGTCTATTAAACAGAGAGTAGGGTAGATACGATGAGAGTATCACACAATCCTAGACAGAGATCAGGTCTATTAAACAGCGAGTAGAGTAGAGACAATGAGAGTATCACACAATCCTAGACAGAGATCAGGTCTATTAAACAGAGAGTAGAGTAAAGTAGAGACGATGAGAGTATCGCACAATCCTAGACAGAGATCAGGTCTATTAAACAGAGAGTAGAGTAGAGACGATGAGCGTATCACACAATCCTAGACAGAGATCAGGTCTACTAAACAGAGAGTAGAGTAGAGACGATGCGATTATCACGCAATCCTAGACAGAGATCAGTTCTATTAAACAGAGAGTAGAGAAGAGTCGATGAGCGTATCACACAATCCTAGACAGAGATCAGGTCTATTAAACAGAGAGTAGAATAGAGACGATGAGAGTATCACACAATCCTAGACAGAGATCAGGTCTATTAAACAGAGAGTAGAGTAGAGACGATGAGAGTATCACACAATCCTAGACAGAGATCAGGTCTATTAAACAGAGAGTAGGGTAGACACGATGAGAGTATCACACAATCCTAGACAAAGATCAGGTCTATTAAACAGAGGGGAGAGTAGAGACGATGAAAGTATCACACAATCCTAGACAGAGATCAGGTCTATTAAAAAGAGAGCAGAGTAGACATGATGAGAGTATCACACAATCCTAGACAGAGATCAGGTCTATTAAACAGAGAGTACGGTAGAGACGATGAGAGTATCACACAATCCTAGACAGAGATCAGGACTATTAAACACAGAGTAGAGTGGAGACAATGAGAGTATCACACAATCCTAGACAGAGATCAGGTCTATTAAACAGAGAGTAGAGTAGAGACGATGAGAGTATCACACCATCCTAGACAGAGATCAGGTCTATTAAACAGAGAGTAGGGTAGACACGATGAGAGTATCACACAATCCTAGACAAAGATCAGGTCTATTAAACAGAGAGGAGAGTAGAGACGATGAAAGTATCACACAATCCTAGACAGATATCAGGTCTATTAAAAAGAGAGCAGAGTAGACATGATGAGAGTATCACACAATCCTAGACAGAGATCAGGTCTATTAAACAGAGAGTACAGTAGAGACAATGAGAGTATCGCACAATCCTAGACAGAGATCAGGTATATTAAACAGAGAGTAGAGTAGAGACGATGAAAGTATCACACAACCCTAGACAGAGATCAGGTCTATTAAACAGAGAGTAGAGTAGAGACGATGAGAGTATCGCACAATCCTAGACAGAGATCAGGTCTATTAAACAGAGAGTAGAGTAGAGACGATGAGCGTATCACACAATCCTAGACAGAGATCAGGTCTACTAAACAGAGAGTAGAGTAGAGACGATGCGATTATCACGCAATCCTAGACAGAGATCAGTTCTATTAAACAGAGAGTAGAGAAGAGTCGATGAGCGTATCACACAATCCTAGACAGAGATCAGGTCTATTAAACAGAGAGTAGAATAGAGACGATGAGAGTATCACACAATCCTAGACAGAGATCAGGTCTATTAAACAGAGAGTAGAGTAGAGACGATGAGAGTATCACACAATCCTAGACAGAGATCAGGTCTATTAAACAGAGAGTAGGGTAGACACGATGAGAGTATCACACAATCCTAGACAAAGATCAGGTCTATTAAACAGAGGGGAGAGTAGAGACGATGAAAGTATCACACAATCCTAGACAGAGATCAGGTCTATTAAAAAGAGAGCAGAGTAGACATGATGAGAGTATCACACAATCCTAGACAGAGATCAGGTCTATTAAACAGAGAGTACGGTAGAGACGATGAGAGTATCACACAATCCTAGACAGAGATCAGGACTATTAAACACAGAGTAGAGTGGAGACAATGAGAGTATCACACAATCCTAGACAGAGATCAGGTCTATTAAACAGAGAGTAGAGTAGAGACGATGAGAGTATCACACCATCCTAGACAGAGATCAGGTCTATTAAACAGAGAGTAGGGTAGACACGATGAGAGTATCACACAATCCTAGACAAAGATCAGGTCTATTAAACAGAGAGGAGAGTAGAGACGATGAAAGTATCACACAATCCTAGACAGATATCAGGTCTATTAAAAAGAGAGCAGAGTAGACATGATGAGAGTATCACACAATCCTAGACAGAGATCAGGTCTATTAAACAGAGAGTACAGTAGAGACAATGAGAGTATCGCACAATCCTAGACAGAGATCAGGTATATTAAACAGAGAGTAGAGTAGAGACGATGAAAGTATCACACAACCCTAGACAGAGATCAGGTCTATTAAACAGAGAGTAGAGTAGAGACGATGAGAGTATCACACAATCGTAGACAGAGATCAGGTCTATTAACAGAGAGTACGGTAGAGACGATGAGGGTATCACACAATCCTAGAAAGAGATCAGGTCTATTATACAGAGAGTAGAGTAGAGACGATGAGAGTATCACACAATCCTAGGGAGAGATCAGGTCTATTAAACAGAGAGTAGAGTAGAGACGATGAGAGTATCACACAATACTAGACAGAGATCAGGACTATTAAACACAGAGTAGAGTGGAGACAATAAGAGTATCACACAATCCTAGAGAGAGATCAGGTCTATTAAACAGAGAGTAGAGTAGAGACGATGAGAGTATCACACCATCCTAGACAGAGATCAGGTCGATTAAACAGAGAGTAGAGTAGAGACGAAGAGAGTATCACACAATCGTAGACAGAGATCAGGTCTATTAAACAGAGAGTACGGTAGAGATGATGAGGGTATCACACAATCTTAGACAGAGATCAGGTCGATTAAACAGAGAGTAGAGTAGAGACGATGAGAGTATCACACAATCCTAGGGAGAGATCAGGTCTATTAAACAGAGAGTAGAGTAGAGACGATGAGAGTATCACACAATCCTAGACAGAGATCAGGACTATTAAACACAGAGTAGAGTAGAGACGATGAGAGTATCACACAATCCTAGACAGAGATCAGGTCTATTAAACAGAGAGTAGAGTAGAGACGATGAGAGTATCACACCATCCTAAACAGAGATCAGGTCTATTAAACAGAGAGTAGGGTAGATACGATGAGAGTATCACACAATCCTAGACAGAGATCAGGTCTATTAAACAGCGAGTAGAGTAGAGACAATGAGAGTATCACACAATCCTAGACAGAGATCAGGTCTATTAAACAGAGAGTAGAGTAAAGTAGAGACGATGAGAGTATCGCACAATCCTAGACAGAGATCAGGTCTATTAAACAGAGAGTAGAGTAGAGACGATGAGCGTATCACACAATCCTAGACAGAGATCAGGTCTACTAAACAGAGAGTAGAGTAGAGACGATGCGATTATCACGCAATCCTAGACAGAGATCAGTTCTATTAAACAGAGAGTAGAGAAGAGTCGATGAGCGTATCACACAATCCTAGACAGAGATCAGGTCTATTAAACAGAGAGTAGAATAGAGACGATGAGAGTATCACACAATCCTAGACAGAGATCAGGTCTATTAAACAGAGAGTAGAGTAGAGACGATGAGAGTATCACACAATCCTAGACAGAGATCAGGTCTATTAAACAGAGAGTAGGGTAGACACGATGAGAGTATCACACAATCCTAGACAAAGATCAGGTCTATTAAACAGAGGGGAGAGTAGAGACGATGAAAGTATCACACAATCCTAGACAGAGATCAGGTCTATTAAAAAGAGAGCAGAGTAGACATGATGAGAGTATCACACAATCCTAGACAGAGATCAGGTCTATTAAACAGAGAGTACGGTAGAGACGATGAGAGTATCACACAATCCTAGACAGAGATCAGGACTATTAAACACAGAGTAGAGTGGAGACAATGAGAGTATCACACAATCCTAGACAGAGATCAGGTCTATTAAACAGAGAGTAGAGTAGAGACGATGAGAGTATCACACCATCCTAGACAGAGATCAGGTCTATTAAACAGAGAGTAGGGTAGACACGATGAGAGTATCACACAATCCTAGACAAAGATCAGGTCTATTAAACAGAGAGGAGAGTAGAGACGATGAAAGTATCACACAATCCTAGACAGATATCAGGTCTATTAAAAAGAGAGCAGAGTAGACATGATGAGAGTATCACACAATCCTAGACAGAGATCAGGTCTATTAAACAGAGAGTACAGTAGAGACAATGAGAGTATCGCACAATCCTAGACAGAGATCAGGTATATTAAACAGAGAGTAGAGTAGAGACGATGAAAGTATCACACAACCCTAGACAGAGATCAGGTCTATTAAACAGAGAGTAGAGTAGAGACGATGAGAGTATCACACCATCCTAGACACTCAATTGTCTGGAAAAGTGATAGGAGTAACATATGATCCTGACATGCAGTAATTTTTATTAAATATTAAGGGCCACATAATGATCTGAGCCGTTACATTTCTTTCATGACCCCAACTCATAGTTAGGTTATTCTAAAGGATAGGATGTTTTTAAACTACTGCGCGCTCTTACCATTTCCACCATGCTCATATCAAGGCCCTTAATTTAACTTCCCTTTTTTGCCCTTTATCCCCAAGCGGGAGATAGGAGCGATGAGGGACCTAAATTACAACTAAGAATTATGAATATTTACAATCTAATTTGGCTGTCAAATCAAAGGAACGGAGGTCGTCTTTCACAAGGACAATGTCTAACACATTGAAATGGCGGTAGGTGATACATGTATTAAATTATTTGAGGTTTATTACTTATCTGAACGCCTTGTATACATTCTGCATTAAGGCAACCTTTCTGTAATATGACAGAGAACATCAACAGCATGTCACACTTTGCCCTTCAATCATTACTTTTTCCATGAACGGCCAAAGTATTCTTTTTTGAAAGATGAGTCATATATAGAAATTAAATTGAAACAGAGTTAAAATATAGAAATAATTCTGCAATTCTGCACTGTCTTTTCAAATACTGTGCTTAGGTAATGTCTGAATATTTACTAAATGTAGGTTAAATCTGCTCACAAAACTTTGTTGTTAATAGATTCAGCAAAAGGACCTAATTGAGGAATTAGTATTTTATCCCCCTGTTCTTTATGCAGGTAAGGATGTGTTTCTTGTAGACCGACTTATCACCACCAAGATTCAGGCTAAAGCGATCTGGGAGGTTGAGCCTCCAAGAACTGGAACTCTCTAACCCTGACACTGAGATCTGAACAATCTTACTGGACCTTCCGGAAACATCTTAAGACACTGCTTTTTTCTCCTATCTCGATCCTTGTCTGAGCTATTTACCTTGTCTACTAACTCAAATTGTATGTTGTCCTACCTGATACTAATATGTTGTAACCATCACCTTATTGCATCGGGTTTTGAGCGATTAACAAATGCAAAAATAAATTAATAAAATAAATAAATGTTTTCCTTGAAAAGGAAATTGCAGAGCAATCTACTTCTGACTAGTCCAAGAACAATTCCCATCTTGGAATATATTTTCATTTGCTTTGTTAAAGGCAGTTAGTGCTTGAACATAATTTAACTGATTTCTCTACAAAGACCCCAAGCTTTAATTGGCATTTCATTGCAATGTTGGATGTTAAGGCATTCCAGAAATGTATACAGAACAAAGCACAGCAGATGCATTCATTTCTAAAGATAACAAGATGCCTGTGTCTGACTTGATTACATTTCCTATGAAGAGTTGGAAGTGGTAACTTTTACCATTGTAAACAAACCCTGAGTGGAGGTGTGGGGGCCTTGCCCATTTTCAACACATCTTCAGATACTTATCTTTCCCTTCATTCTGGTCATTGCCTTTTTGCACGATAAAGTCACACAATGGGCTTGATTTACTTATATCACACTTTTTATGTGCCTTATTCTTTTATCTGGCATACATGTTTCCAGATACACACATGTAAATATATGTCTGTAGAATTACATGATTTCCTGCTTTTAATCCTTGGGTCAAAAATGGTCTCAAGAAGGAAGAGGTGGTAACTTAATTGAGCTAAAGTGATATCCATCCCCAGAAAGACGTGTGGGTTTTTCAGAAAATAAATTTGGATTAAAAAATCATACAACTCTATATAAAATGAAGTGATTCAAATTGATTAAAATTCCTCTCCTAATATTTACATTACAAAGAAAGGGACGCGGCATAATTAAGTAAACTGGGTGTCAGTTTTGGTCTGAAGGATGAATTTTCTCTTCTCACAATCTTGGTTCTATGGATCTGCAACGCTTTGCATCCAAATTCATAAAACACTCAGCATTTCTTTGGATCTAAGAAGGCTACGTGGTAACGATGGACTGCAAGACAATTGCTTAAATCTAAGGAGCAGACCAAGAAAAAGATACTAGCATTTCCTTTCACAGTGGTTGCTGCTCAAATAACACCAGGGGATATCAAAGGGGTGTCAAAGGTTCCCTCATAACTTTGGCATTTACACACTACTTATG
This sequence comes from Ambystoma mexicanum, assembly GCF_040938575.1. Lineage (NCBI taxonomy): Eukaryota > Metazoa > Chordata > Amphibia > Caudata > Ambystomatidae > Ambystoma > Ambystoma mexicanum. Next base: position 1,208,305,170 of record NC_090936.1, on the reverse strand, counting down.
GTTTGTCACACCTAACCCCTTTTTTATCTTTTAGGTTACTTGCGGAAATTCACATTTCTCCAGATATTTTACATAATAATGTCGAGTACGAGTCATGTATGATTTCACTTATCACATAATGTTTAACAATCACTGAATTCAGCCCCTACTGCCAGGACTGGTAACGAGCTCCAATTAACCCCTTACTTCCAGATCAAGTGATATTTGTAAGTTTGTATGGCTCTTTGTTAACAGATCCCAGACATTGGATTCCTAGGGACCCTGTCACTTAGAGGAAAACCCTTAAAATTGCAGACTGTAGGTGTGCATGTCTCAGAAATGCATTAGCCCTGAATCAGGCCCACACATTTAATTTACATGGGAGCTGATGGCTCCCACGTGATGATTTTAAGCAGTCCTTTCGCAGCTGGATGCTTCAACGCAACTTCTTCTCTTCCCTTATCACAGTAACAGTAGAGATCAATCGCCCAATATTAGAGAAGTAACTTTGAACTGTCAGAGAGGCTTAGGGGACACTACTTGGTAGATGACGGTTTACCAAGGAATCCCAGACCAAAACAATCTGTGACAGCTAAAGACGCCAAAGTATTTTGCTGATCCCTTTACATGTTAGACCCTGGCCAAAGGAGGACACTTTGAACACACTCTGAAATCGGAACCACCTGTTATTCTACGGTCCCCCCTTTTGTTATATGCCCTATTCACCAATATGTAACGGTTTATTGAGAGACCACCCTCAACACGGGGAGTTCCTTCCCTGCCCACACAAGGTGTCATGCAACAAACTAGTTAACAGATTATTTTCCTCAGCCCTACTTCAGACGCATCTCATGATCCTTGGATCCCTCTATTCTGAGCTAACAATGAGCCAAGAACCAGGCAGGTGTAGGGAAATATATTGGCTTTTTATTTTCAATTAAAAGTAATAGAAATTGGTACGAACACAATCAACTTCTCTCAGCATAAATACCTCACAAAAGTGAGTTAAAAAGAACACAATCACAATTCTGCACTTTCTGCAAATGTCACTTCAAAAAATAATTACATTGATCCATAACGAAAGCAATTATCATATACTGTGGTGAGATTTTGATTTTCTGCAGGCTTAAAAGGCTAGCAGTAGGATTTCAAGATCGGAACAAAGACATATGGCAATTATGATTTAGCCCACACTTTTGGTTTATATTTTTAATTATTTTTTTTAAGTATTTATTTACATTTTATACAAGAAAAATACACATCAGATGTATATTCACAGCAAAATACAAACAATACATCTTCCAGCAGTATAGCACAAAACTATATACAAGTACAGTAGAATATATACATTATCAGAAAACTATCCCCCCCAAACAACCAATCACATGTAATCACAATGGAGCTAGCAAAAATCCAAATAGATCCCCCAGATTTTATTAAAAAGATCCACTTTTCTTTCCCTCCTATAGATTACCTTTCCCATATCCGCAAGTGCATTCATTTTGTCAACCAAATCATTTGCAGATGGAGCGACCTTTGATTTCCACCCATGAAAGATCATTTTCTTACCAATTATCGCTCCTCTAAAGAGCCATTTCTTTTGAGAGATAGTCAAATCATTTAGCAATCCCCACCTAGATCATTGTTTTAAAATCAAGATCAACACTCTCGCCCAGCACCTTCACACATATTGTGCAAACGTTCAACCAAAAATCATGTACACGTCTGCAGTTCCACATATGCTGCAGAGAGCCAACCTGGTTCACGCATCCCCAACATTCATCAGAATCAGAAGGACCTCTTTTTGTCTAACACTCTGGCCTCCAGTAAACCCTGTTTAAATTTTAATTCGCCTTGATCTTTCACCCAGATTAATCGAGCAAAGATTGATGTTCTTAAAACCTGGTATATCCCATTTCGCTTTTACCTCCTCAGCTGAAAGCCATTTACCCTCTTTCCCAAGGTTTCTAATCCAGCTCAACCCTCCAAGGAACCATTCAGACCAAAATAGTGCCCTCCCATTGTCTTTAATTTTGGCATTAAACCAAATAGAGGCATCCAGCGATTTCAAGGCATCAACTCCCAGTAGGTCAAGTAAATGTTTCCAAGCATCTCGCAAAAATTCCGTAGTAGGCACCGTCTTACCTCCCGGCTTTGTCGTAGTAGATAAAATCGCTATAGGGCTCAGGGGACAGTAAGGCCCGTCTCTGCAACAGTACAATCATCAGGATGGTCAATAAGAAATGGGGCAAGGAACTGAGCTGAAAACGCTAGATGGTATGCGTGATAATTAGGGACCCTGAGTCCACCTTCAGCTAGTGGTAATTGAAGCTTCCGAAGTTTAAGCCCGGGAGGTTTGCAATCCCATTTAAAAGTCTGCACCAATCTGTCCAGCCTCTGCCAATAATGTGGTTTGATTTTCAAAGGTAGCATGCTAAGTATATAATTTACTTTTGGGGCTGAGGTCGTTTTAAGGGCATTTATTTGTCCACATTATGACAAGTCTAGTAACACCCATCTCTCAAAATCCATTTTAAAATCTCTACAAATCTCTTCTAAATTCTCCTCTACCATGTCATAAATCGTAGGGGTTAACCAAATGCCCTGGTAGCGTAGTCTTTTCTCACACCATTGAAATCCCAGAGCCGTAATCAATGATTTATTACACATATAAGTTAGAGGCATAACTTTGGATTTTGCCCAATTGATTTATTATCCAGATACTTCATTAAATTTGGACAATAGATCCATCAAAATGGGCAATGATCTTCCTAGATCTTGTAGAAACACCAGCAAATCATCTGGTCTACTCCGCAACAACTTACTCCACTCAATCTGGCTTCACATCTGAGAGCAATGGCCAAAGGTTCCATTGCTATAATGAATAAGAGTGGGGAAAGAGAGCAGGCCTGTCTGGTACCCTTCTCCAATTTGAAAGGTTCCGATCTTAATCCGTTGGCTTTAACATCTGCCCTTGGATTTGCATATAACAAAGTGGTCCACGAGAAATAGCTCTCACCCAGATTAATTTCACGCAAAACAGAGTATAGATACTCCTAGTTTACGCAGTCGAAATCCTTTTCGGCATCAAGGGATACAAACACAATTTCACTATCAGATTCTATGGCCTGATATATTCTTTGAATTAATTTACGTATATTGCTGGAGGTCCATCTGTTACTTAAGAATCTGGATTGGTTTTCATGGATCAATTACGAAAGTAGTATTTCAAGTTTCATGACCAGGATCTTGGACAAAACTTTGTTATCAGTGTTGATGAGACAAATAGGGCGGTAGCTTGAGGGCAGGTTTCCATCTTTCCCTTTCTTGTGGAATGCAGAGATCATGGTATGATTAGTAGTGTGAGGCAGCAGGCCATTCCTTTAAAAATTCATAAATATATCTTTCCTTAACTCAAGGGCTGACTCCGGAAGTATTCTATAAAATTCGACCAGAAGACCGTCCGGTCCCAGAGATTTACCCGTGTTCAATTTATTTACTGCACTCCTCAAATCATCAACTGGAAACTCTTTCTCAAGAGAAATATGGTCTGAATCAGACATTTTAGGGATTTCGAGATTCTGAAAGAAGTCACCCCCACACCGGTTATGCCCAGCTCATTGCAGTACAAATTCACATAATAGTGCTTAAAAGTGTCATTAATCTGTTTCGGATCGAAAGTGGTCAAGCAGTTTGGCTCTATGATCAAAGTTATTACCCTGTCAGATTTTTTTTCCTCAGCCGGTACGCTAACCACCTGTCACATTTTTTACCCTTTTCAAAATAAGAGCACCAAAGTCGATATAGATTTCTTACAACCCTCTCAGTAAGGATAGAATCCATGTCCCTTTTCAATTTTCGAAATTACTTTACTTTTTCAGGATTTGAATGACCTAACATCAGATCCCTTGAAAGTTCTCGGATTTTTAAATCCAAGTTAAGTCTTGCATTCTCCTTCTTTTTTCTTTTCCCGCTGGATAAGCCTATGAAGAGACCCCGGATGGTGCATTTAAAAGCCTCCCAAATGACCTTTGCACTGAGCACATCAGAATGATTCTCTTCCACAAAATGGTCAGCTTCAGAAAAAATCTTTTCACGAAATTCCTCATCGTATAAAATAAATATGTTCATTTTCCAAGTAAATGACCTACACAGATCAAAATCTAACTTCAGATGCGTGGTCAAAGGTGGATGATCTGTTATCAATATATTATCAATTCTGCATGATCAGTAGTTCTCTGTCATTTTCTCACCGGTGAGTAGCATATCAAGTCTAGAATATGATCTATGGGATCCTGAATAGAAGCTATATTCTCTCAAATAAGGATGCTCCAGTCTCCAGTTATCCTTCAAATTATGCTCCTCAACGAGAGCCTGGAGCGATAAGTGATGTTTGTCAATTTTCCTAATTACTCTATACCCACTTCTGTCCAAAGTGGGGCCCATAACCAGATTAAAGTCACCTCTGAGTAGAATGTTCACTGAATCCAAATCTTGAAATATATGTGTCACCTGTCTGAAAAAGGATCCATCATCTATGGATGGTGCATAAATATTGCAAAGAATCATAGTTTCCCCTTGAATTTTCACCAATAAATCAATTATCCTTCCATTTATATCCGAGCACTCTTTCAGATCCTTCAAAGGCGCATTTTTGCGAATAAGGATTGCAACACCCCTAGATCGTGATTGAAAAGATGATCCATAAGCATTCCCAATCCATTCTTTTGCCAGGATTTTAATTTCATCTTTCAGCAAGTGAGTCTCTTGCAAGAAGCATATGTCACTTTTCAAGCCATCTAAGCAGTTAAAGATCTTTTTTTTCTTAACTTTATTGTTAATACCGTTAACATTCCAGGTCGACACACACATCTCATCTCCAGGCTTCTTCATCATTCCCTTACTCATTCACACACTCTCATGAAGATGTACTAGTTCCAGTATCACACAAAATATACAAAATGCCCCCACCCAACCTCATAAGAAAATGCTGTAACCCAGCACAGCCATGAACTTGAAAAATAAACAAAACAAAACATACAACAAACCCTTTGCCCCAGGCACCCCTACACACCACTATAGAACTCAAAAACATTAAGAAAACCAAACTGAATCCAAAAGGGTTCTCCATAAACACTCCTAGATAGATCAAAACTATAACTAAAGTCTAAAACAAATGTAAATACTTGAAAAAAACCATATTGTTAATATTGCCAAACACCGTTCCAATTTCTATGCACAGAACAGAGCATAGTTGAGGCCGGACTCATTCAACGCCTGTATATATTTAAAGGTTCTAACAAATCCCGCTAATTGAAAATCAGTATTTGTGAAAGGGCTAAAAAAGACAAAAAGAAGTCAAAAATGTGCAGACAGCACAGTTACAAGAACAATTAAAACTGTCAGCCCATCTGAATCTGGGGACAAGAAGGGAGTGACTAACAGAGAGTGAAACCCAAACATTGTCAGACTAAATATCGATAAAAAGTCTACAGAGACATCCACCCCACAACATAGAGTACTTTAGGACATGTTAAAATACATCAGAACCAGAAACTCAAAATAAAATAAACTTTAAAATGAACCCACTGTAATTTAGCAGTTTGTTTTTCAGAGCCCCCTCCTACTTTGGTCTGTATTGGGGAAGTCGGACAGAAAAAATGGAATGATTTGAGGAATTTTGGATTTCAGACCCCCCTCCACTAAAAGGTCTGCATTGGGGAATCTGGATAAAAATGTTGGACTGATTTAAGAACAAAGACACCCTTCTTCCTTGAAGAAGTTGGGGTCAGCAGGACAAAAAGGATTACCCAACTAAATTATAGGCTATAGTTGTCAGCGCATACTCGGAAGTGAGCTTTGTTAATTTCGAATTTTAACAAAATTCACCCCTTACTGTTCTGCCAAATGGGAAAATAACTTAATATATTTTGTTAATAGGCTAAGGATCTACACAGTTTTGACCCCCACCTCCTCCACCCACTATAAAGGGAAAGGATTCAAGGCAAGGAGACTCCCCCACATTTTGGTTTCACAGGGCTCCATTCCACATACATAGAAAGCCTCTGTTTAAAGTTCAGGAAAGCCAGCTGCATCTCAGGACACTTTGGAAGGATAGGGCAGGTGTCTGGTTACTCCACTCTCAAAGATAGCATCCCGCTCTCCACCATAGTACTCAGTCAGCTTTGCGGCTTTCCTGGAAATAGACAGCTCCACCCAGATGCACTCTCAGCAATCTCCTCTGTTGTTTCCTTACAGCTGTCAGGTGGTAACTTTCCGCAGCCCCCTCTGTCTCTCTGTCTGTCTATATATGTCTGTGTGTCCCTCCTCCTTTTGCAGTCCCCTTATGTAGCAGCAATGACACCACTGATTTTACAATCTCGGGCTTGGGGAAGTACCCTTCAATAATTTCCGTAACTAGGATTGGAGAGTTACCCTTCTCTCTCCTCCCAAACCCAGCCTCGAAGTCAAGATTGGTTTAGGGGGCTGGAGCAACATTTGACAATTCCCATTTCTAATCGCCATTTGTTCTCCTTTCAAATTTTTGGCAAAACTAGTCATGTATCACAACTTCATAATTTGACTAGAATCTGCCATAATATACATATTTTCTGGTTCAGCTAATCATGGGGAATTAGATACGTTGGCCACCAGGTCTGTACCATGTAGCACGGACACCTTGCACCTTTCTACCATTTCCATAAAAAGCATAACATTTATGAATATGTAAGCTATTGCCCATATCCCTAATTGTATTCTCCACCCGCTCACCAACGCTCACATTTGGAACATGTTCAGTTCAGCCAGAAACACATCTTAGATAACCATTACAGTTCCCTGAGTCGCATGTGGATGAACTTTATATCTCGCCTGGAAATTATCTAAAAGAATTTACATAAATGAAGAAAATCTGCCTTATGATTACTGAGAAAAAGGTCTAAATGATAATAGTCTTTAAAATTAATTATGAATCTTCATGTGGGACAAATGGCTATTCTCCTGCCTTCCGGCCATTTCTTTTCACTGGGTCAGCCTGTAGCCAGAGTTTTTTTTATCAGTCTTTGTGTTGGAAGCTTGCTTTTTGAAGTTGTTACCGCCATTTTCACACATATTAGTCATGCTCCAGCCAAGGGAAACTTCTCCTGCAGTCAATGCCTTCAGAGCTAGTAGGTCTGGAGAACACTGAATTTCAACACCTTAACAGGACACTTTATTGCAGTCTGTAAATAGATGAGAGATGTAACATCCAGACTGGCAGTGGGAGATTTAGTTTTCTCTTGGGCTGACATTTTTCCATGAAAACAAAATGGCTTTTCAATTGTCACTGGTTTTTTGTACGTGAAGCATAATATACATTGCTTTTTGTCAACCCTCACATCATGCCTTTTCCCTAACATTTTTCTGTGAGCTGTGATACATGTTCAAATTTAAACTGCTTTTACTTGCACACACCGATGCAAGCTGTTTTTGTGTAAATGTTTAAAAACCCTGCTTTCCATGTAAAAGTGATCTTTGATTCCTCCTTCTTTTGTGAATTAAAATGCTGATTTTCCTTTGGTAATGACAGCCCTTTCCACGTGGCTCTTCAATTTTACTTGAAAAAAACAAAGGCCAAGACAGTTTTGTTTCAGTGTTTAAAATCCTGCTGTTCATGTGAAAGGGACTTCTGTTTTGGGCCTTTAAATGCACCCCATAGATAATGGTTTGCTCTATGGTAAACAACATCTGCAGGGGGCTGTTCTTGCACGGCATATGCCCTGACCAAACATTAACATAATCATCCTCATTGTTTACTTTCATATGCAATTCCTTATACCTTTGGTTCTCTGGTGCCAATGATAATGGACTTTATCGCTGCACTTACCATCCTGAAAGTCACTAACAACAATCTAGTAGTGGTGCATCCACTCATGAATATGGCATATTTAATGCCATTTAATATACTTCCCACTGGCAGAACATTTGCCCAGCAGAGCTGGGCAACATCGTCCAGCTTACTAGCCTTTTCACTACCATATTAGTAGATCGAGGGACCTTTCTTCTTTTTGGAAAACATGGTTGCATCTTTTGGGAATTGAACGGGTGTACTCTGTGGCTCACAATTCACCGATGGGTGGGCAATTGTAGAGATTGGACCAAACTCTCAAGCAGCATATGTGGTCTGTCAGTGCCCACAATATATGTGGTCAGTGACCACCTTCCTGAGTTTTGGACTCCTGTCCTTTCGACAGCTAAAATGCATGCATGCATGCCACTCGCACTCCCAGAGCCACACTCCAACTTCACCTATAGTCCATACTAAAGTATAACACCCTACGGTGTCCCCTAGATCATGCCCTTTGACTACCACTCATACAATCAATCAACAAATGCTTACAATCAGGGACAAACATACACAGAGAAAACAATTCCTTGAAACAGTCACCCACGTGCAAGTAGAAGCTGGTATGCAGTCTTACAAAGCTCTCTAATGCATAGTAAGCCAGTATGTGCTTAACAACACAGCATATGAGTTTATCAGGGAGGAGTTCACTGCAGTCAGGTTTTGTTCGACCTTTCCGCATCCTCCCTGTGCTCAATCCTTCTGGTGGTCCTAACACGAAAGGGCGTGTGACATATTGCATGTATATCCTCAGGTAACTCTGCCTGTAATGCCTCCACCTCCTCGATCTGTGGTTGCGGCACATGCTGAATATAAGGTATCAATCTCCTACTTGATCTGTCTGCTGCCTTTGTCACCGTTGACCACGCCACTCTTCTCTCCACCCTCTCCACCCTTGGTTTCTCTGGCTCTGTCCTGCAATGGCCTGAATCCTGTCTTGACAACTGTTCCTTTTCCATCTCCTGGGCTGGTAAACACTCCTCTATCGTTCCCTTTCTTTAGGGATTTCCCCATGGCCCAGTCCTGGGACCTCTTCTCTTTTCTCCCTCCACCTCCACCTCTCCTCTCCCCTATCGGCTATAATTTCTTCATTTGGGCTATCCTCACATTTCCATGCTGACGGCTCCCAGATCTTTGTCTCCTTCACAAACCTTGTCAGAATCTCTTCACACCACTATTTTCTTCCGTCTGACTACAGTCCGATCTTGGATGCACTCCCATTTCCTACGACTAATTACCTCTTAAAAAAAGATCCTATTTTTTCCATATACTTCTGTCTATGGTCTATTTTCAACTGAGCCATTCACACTCTCTGCCATCTATCACCCTGCATCCCCATTTCTGCATCTGTACACTCTCTTACTTGGCTTTCTGTTTAACATCATGTACTACACGAAGCTCTCAAGACATCCAACAGAACTGAGAGCAGACTCAGACAATCCCTTCAATATATGTACAAAGGTCTGATGGCCAGCTTATAAGTGAAGTGGGAAAAGTGAACAAAAGGCTCCCACCAATCCCCTCTCAACCCTGGCCTAGAGGATCACGGCCCAGACACCCGCCACGAGAGGAATTTGCCCATCTACCAGACGACCAAATACCCTGGTACAAGAACATACGGATGTGCCCACTCGCGTGGACACCCGCCTGCCCACCAGCCTGCCCTGCACATGCCGACACCTGCGGCATGGATGGACTCGACTGAACCATCCAGCACCAAATCAACACATCGTTAGAGATGCCATGACGACCTAGCCAACGGTCAGCACACTCGTGCAAACATACACACCGGACACTCCCACACCAATCCACAGAAAGAACATACTCAGTGCTACGACGTAGGCGACGGACACACCCACGGACGTGCATCTTTATTATTTTCCACATAGGCTTTTCAAAATGCAGAAACGCCAGACGCATAATGAACTCATCTAAAAAGGCTTGCTCACGCTTCTTCTAAACCCATGTACCATAATGAGAAATATAACGTAGACACGATACTGGGGATAGAGTAATATTATACCATAACCTAAAGCGCTCTGTATCAAACGGTTCCACCTATGCACCAGGCCCAAGTAGGCCGCAAGCAAAAGCTTCCATGAACATTGAATGAGCAAGAGTTCGGTTGCTGACCCTGCAGAATGAGCCCAGCGAAAGCAGACAGTCAAGGGCACAAAGTTGCAAACTCTCATACCGCAAGCCGACGCCAAGGTCACACCTGCAAGATAAGCCAGACACACAGTGAGAAATGCAATATTAATTTTGCAGAATTCTGCCTCAACCACGGTCCCACCTCACGTGACCAAGCCGAACCTGATAGGGTGCCAAGCCCAGGAGGAAGAAGGCGCCTGGATCCCCCGTCTCAAGACACAGGCAGATACAATTAAGCGACTCAATGGACATCTGCGGCGGTGGGAGTAGTCGGCCTTCCTGCTTATGAATAAATCCTCACATTGTCTGCACATACCCATAGTGAAACATTGTTGCAAATGACAGGTGCACCGCGAGCTGGGAACAGCGATGGTCCCAGACTGGGGGGCTCGCGGGTGAACCAATCAGAACATGGGGCCCTTATCACTGACGCCATTAACATTAACCAATCCTCAGGGGTCTTCATGTAACAATTTTTATGTATCAAACTGAAGGGACAACCCAAGTATACCACCTGACTGACCCTTAACCAATAACAACGTTCTCTATACGTATGCTATACTAACCCTACCACTCGGGGAACCAATCCAGAGTGGCGATAGGTTTTTTGCTAACTTTCTCAGGTGACGCAAGTAGCGCGTCATACTAAGGTAAAAAGGGCCTGCGAGCCCCACGATGTTGAGAGAGTGTCAGGACGGACGCGTACGATCCTTGACCCATCCCTGCCGTTTTGTTTAATAAACAGCAGAATCACCTTGCTTCTTGCGTGTGTCTCATACGCTATCTCTTTTGGGATATACGGGAGGAGTTGGGGCCTCCCTGCCGGGAGGTCCGCGGACGGCCCAGCCGACCCCGGGAGAATTTCCCCCCGACAAGTTGGAGGCACCGCTGAGATCTGTTTAAGGTCCGCTTTTATTTTTATTTTTCCAAGTACTCCCGTTGCGAGGAGGCCCGGCGGCACGGCCCCCTCTGCCGCTGCCCCCTTTTGAGGACTACAGGACCATTGCGGAACTGTGAGAAGACCGGACAGCGCAATCCGGATATTGGCCCTCGGGAGCCGGTTGAGAAGTATCCCGCCCGCGGTTGGCGAGTGTCCAGACGTAGTCCAGACGAGGGGAGGTGGCGAGCAGCTTGGAGGGGTGCACGCAGTCGAGCGGCCCCGCATCAACAGAACTTGGTGAGTATGCCACGCCCAACAAGCAATGTGAAATTGTGAGGGAGGGGGAGGAATTGAATACGGGAGGTATTGCACAGGTGCACGGCGAAGGTTTGATAATTTAGTGTTGGCAATGAAATGAATGGTAGCCGGACGAGTGCGAGAGCAGTCCGCTAAGTTACAGGAGAGAAGGGGGCGGAGCACGAAAACATCACGTGCGGCCGCTCATAGACACTGATTGGCCTAGGTCGCGACCATGTGTAAGGGTGTGTGTGTGTGCGTGGTTTCCTACGATTTGGCAATTATTGATCAATGAGTAGATGAGGATCCCTATTGAACGAGCAGGAAACTCGATAGATAGATGACGTTTCCCTGTAGGCGGTAGCTAGCTAGTTGCCCAATACGGAAGATAATTGGCTGGTTAAGCCCTCCTGTCGAGGGGCGTATCACACGCGAGGCGACGCAGTGTGCGCAGTCCGATTATATTATTGATTACCTTGTTCCAGGAGTGACAGGAAGACAGCTGTGTGGTTAACGGGGGTAGATTGCAAGTGTATTTTGGACTTAAAGAATATATGAAGAACTTACCAGTAGTTCGAAGAGATCGGTGACGTCACCAGCAGGGCTTACATAGGACATCTCGAGAACCAGGCATCTTTATTTTTGAGTGGCGGGGAGGAGAGCTGTGTTAAGGGCGTGGAAACTGAGGTACACGGTAATGAGTTGATCGGGGGAAGGCGAAAAGGGGGACGTGGCTGCGCACGGAGAACGCCGGCCACGGCAAGTGTAGAAGAGGGAGGAGGAGCAAGTGAAAGTAGGACGGCAGTATAAGAACGTCACAAGGGGCACGCAGCCGCAGGGGGCTACGTGCGCCTCGGCCGCAGGGGGCCGTAAGGGTGTTGTATAAAGGAAGAAACGAAAGAAAAGAATATACAAATGTAAATACTATATTTTACTAATTTTTCCTTAGCGGACTATCGCAAGTCCCCAAACTTACGGGGCCAGGTAAAGATATAAGGCTGTATATTGTAAACTGCTAGTGAGATAACCGCTACCAAATAGGGGAAAGGTAACAAGTGGAGCGCTACTATGTCATACGGGACAGGATCGGGGGGGGTGGGGGAACACCCTCACTACCCCGCTGCAACACATATGTAAAACACTATCACCCCATAGGGAGAAATTGATCAAGTACAGCATAGAATGGACACAGGGGACGGACAACAAAATGACGACACCATGGCCGCCTAATGGTAGCTTCGATCCATATACCCAACACTCACTATTAAACCATCTGCATAATACATACAAGGGGAAGAAGTTGGCACACCACGTGGAGGTGTTCAACTTATGGAGGATGTTCCAAGGGCCCCGACCAGGACCTAATGGAATGTTCATTGTAGGGGAAAAAAGGGGAGATAAGGAGATTAAGGAGGAGGGAGAGAATGGGGAAAAGGAAAGTGAAGGCACACAGAACACGGGGGAAGGACAAGAGGGAGGAGAAAAGAGTGACAACTCAACCGAAAATGAAATAAAAAAGGAACAGAGCGACGATATACCTCTAGTGAAGGTAGTGAAAACAGAGGGAGGGGGGTTGTATCCTTTAAGAGAACTAGGAGAAATAGCAAGAGAACAATTAAGGGCGGCTGAGGGGTACTCGAACCCGGCATACAGCCCGCCTCCATATACAGCTACAGGTGGCCACACGTGAGGGGAGCGGACTAGTACAACGGGATCAGCCCATAGGAAGATGTTAGCAGGGGAGGGGAGGGCTGAAGAAGAGCAGCCTATGGACGTAGGAAATGATGAGTGGGTAGCTGCGCAGATACTATTAAAATTACGTGGTTCATTAACAGGAGAAGAGAAGGAGGTGGTAATGAAAATGGACGAAGATAATACCAGGGAGAGTGAAATGGAAGGGGAAGAGGGGAAAGGAAAGGGGGAAGAGCTGTTAAGACAAAAGGAAGAGACTTTGGAGGAACGATTATCAGAATTGAGGGATGAGCAGAATGCACTGATCAAGCAGCTCGAGAGGGGGGAAAGAGAGAGAGCACGGGAAAGGAAAGAAGGTAAGAATGAGTTGGAAAAAATGAGAGAACGAACTGAGGAGCAAAGGAGATAAGCCGAAAGGTTAAAGGCAGCAGCAGAAAGGGTATCAAGAGCAGCACTGCGCGACAGGAAAAAAGAGGAAGAGGAGAAAGAAAAAGAAATGGCAATATGGAAGAAGAGTTACTGTCAGAAACGACAAGGAAATACGAAGAAGGGAGGATGATAGAGAGTATATTAGAAAGGGAGAGGGAGAGATGGGAAAGGAAGAAAGAAGATGAAAAGATATTGGAAAAAATGAGTTGTGAAGTAATGGAAGAATTAAAAAAGAAAAAAGAGGAAACTGGTAGAGAAATAGCGGAGAGAAATGAAGGGGAAAGAGAAGATAGGAGGGGGGGAGTGAAGTAAGGAGGCATGTATATAGAGGTACAGAAGTAGCAACAACATCGGCACAAAGGGGAGCGATTAGTAAAGAAGAAAAGGGAGGAACGGACCTAATAGACTTAAGAACAGTAACGATTGGGGGGAAAAAGACAGTTTGGGGGTTGCCATTTATGAATGACTTTTGTAGTGAGGAAGAAGAAGGAATGGAGAAGGAAGGAAGAAATAGTGAAAGGGAAAGCCTAGATAAACTATACACCACCCGGACAAATAGAGACTCACCATGGATCTGCAGGAGAAAGGAAGAACTGCAGAGAAGTGAGGAGGAAGAGCATAGAATAGCGGAAAGGCAGACACGTGAAGCTACGCCGTCACCGTCCCATCCTACATGCTCCACCACCTCACGCTCATTACGTGCAACATGCCCATCTAAATTAGCGCCCTTCACAAGCGAACTGACACTCTATGCTGGAAGGCTTAGAGACCTCCCTGGACGCAGGCAGGGCAAACGAATACACACGCCCACAATAAATAAAGGAAATGATGAAAGAAGGGGAAGTGGTGGAGGAGAAAGAGTCAAGACCAGGAGAAATATGGACGAAACTGACGATGTAGAAGAGACGGAAGAAGAGGAGGGGTGTGAGGACTCGATTTTGTGGAACCCAGGGGGTAAAACGGGACACAACTTAATGCCTCTTCTAGAGAGGGGAGGGGTTAGACCACAATACGTCCCTTGGAAGCATGCAGATAAGGAAAATATAAAGTGCAGACTCCCATCATTAAGTGGAGGTGCGGGTAAATGGATATATGAAATGGAAAAACACACCGCAGGACAGAAATTGGCAGTGGGAGATGTAAAGGGCCTCCTAATATCAATATTAGGGGATGCTGCGGATGACATCTGGAAGAGAGCGGGCTTCCCCGGGGTCACAATAACAAACACATCTCACGATGGGGCACCATTCGCAAACTGCAGACATGCATTATGGCGGGCACTGAGGGTACAGTATCCAGACACATCAGACATAGGAGCTATTACCTCGCGCAAGATGCGTGAGAACGAAGATCCTGTTGATTATATCCAGGAAATTCAAGAGAAGTGGCGTATGGAAACTAGAGAACAATGGGGCAAAACACCAGAAATATTCTATCATATACTAGTACAGGGGCTCCCAGAAGCAGTCCAGAAACAACTGAAGAAAGTAGTGGGGATGGAAGCAAAAGCATGGCCAGAAATACAACTGACTATAGTACATCATTGCAGGACATGGCAAGAAAAAATGAAAAAAAATGAAGAGGATAGGAAAACGGAAGAGGCTAAACTAGTACAGAAGAAACTCACTAAATACACGATGGAAGGCGCACTAATAACTACACCTGCCACAATAACTCAAAGCCCCACACAAGTAGTGGCTGCACAAGACACCTCCCAAATACAATCATCGCAGACTGTAACACAACAGATGCCGCCACTCCAACCATACACGACTAACATGGGAGGAGGATACGCAACGCCAGGAGCTGGGTATTATAATTACAACCGGGGAAGGGGAGGAATAATGAGAGGGAGAGGATACGGATATAACACACAACAACAGGTGGGGGGACTTAGAAATTCCTACCCCACCGGGCACCCAGTATACCAGGACAACACAGGAAGCTTTCCATGGCAGAACAGGGAACCACTGGTGTGTTGGATTTGTGGATTAGTAGGACACATGTCACGTACATGTACAGTGAGACCAGGCACACCGTTGTGGAGTGAACAGGGACAACAAGAGCTCACACAGGGACGGCAGGGCCTCCAGCAACAGCAGACATTGCAACAGGGAAATGGACAGCAACAACTAGTAACACAACAACAGCCACGGACATATCCACCGCCTCAACAACAGGTAGCGATTACACAACAACCCCAAGCACAGCAAGTACAGCCACCTGCACAAGTCCAAGACCATAACATAACCTCAATCAATACCCAACTACAGCAAACACAACTGGGTAGGGTGACAGTCCTGGGACACAACCCTTACACGGGAAGTGGTCAATCATTATACCCCCAATAGGACAGCCCACAGACGACCTTGGTGTGTCCCATCCTGTCGGTAACACCTAATAGTGCGGAAGAACCACGCATAGAGGTAACGATAGGTGACAAAAAATTATCATTCCTTGTTGACACCAGGGCGACCCGGTCTTGCATAAGGGAAGGTAAATTTAAGATGTCAGGTGAAGCCATGAACACCCAAGGATTCTCTGGGGCTAGGGGGTTGGTTCCCTTTACTGATAACATTCCCTTATCAATAGGGGATTATGACATGTCAGTCCCACTTTTATATTCTAGGGCCTCACCAGTAAATATAATGGGGAGAGACATAATGAGCAGGTTGAATATGACGATCTCCTTTACGGAGGACGGCATAATTTGCTCCACTCCAGGAATTAACATGCTCACTGCACAACAGATTATGCAGGCATACTGTGGACAGACAGTGATTAGGGCTGAGCCAGTAGATGGTGAACTGTTCCAGTACGGGACGGACATGGCATTTGCATGGATGCCAGGGATA
This sequence comes from Ambystoma mexicanum, assembly GCF_040938575.1. Taxonomy (NCBI): domain Eukaryota; kingdom Metazoa; phylum Chordata; class Amphibia; order Caudata; family Ambystomatidae; genus Ambystoma; species Ambystoma mexicanum. The sequence continues at coordinate 1,208,289,005 of NC_090936.1, read as the reverse complement.
GAGGGAAAGATATGGAGGAGGCCAGCAGCCTACTTGTTTAGACGACAAAACACCAGTCAACGAACGAGAAGGAAAGGTGATTTCAGTGGACATAGAGAGCATTATAGCAACCGCTGATTACATTGCAGTGGATGCCCAAGACAGAGAAGGAAGAGCATGGAGGGCAGTGATAGCACTAGCAGAGGGATGTAGACTCACCCAGGTGTCAGATGAGGAGCTCTTCTCAGGAGTAAAGGACGAAGGTGAAATGGTATTTATGATGAGTGTGGAAATATGGCTAAGGGTGACGTACAAACAAGTGGCACAGAAAATTGAAATGGCACTTGAGGCACCCACGTTCACCCCAGTTCCCTTTTTTGAGGAGGATATGGCAAAAGTACCCACATCATTATGGACTACTAGCCCCTATGACGTGGGGTGCATAAAAAGCATAGGGGGAGTAAGAATAAAATTGAAAAAGGGTGCAATACTCCCCAGACTGAAATAGTACCCACTATCAAAAGAGGCAGATGAGGGCATATATGAAACAATAACGGCCCTTATAAATAATGGCATATTGGTCCCATCAGAATCTCCATGCAACACAGCTGTATACCCAGTGCGCAAGGCTAAAGGTGGATCTTGGCGCTTCATACAGGACCTCAGCCCTTTGAACAACATAGTGGAAGCAGAGTACCCCATAGCAGCAAACCCGGCCACAATATTGTGCGGCATTCCAGCAGAAGCATCACGGTTTACAGTGATCGACCTTAAAAATGCCTTTTTCTCAATACCACTGCACCCAGACTCACAAGATCTGACAAGCTTCACTTACAGAAACACAAAGTGGAAACACACCAGATTGCCACAAGGGTACTGCGAGTCACCCTCAATATTCAACAGAGTAATACAGATGGATTTGGGTAACATTGAAGTAGAAAGCACAGTGTTACAGTATGTTGACGACATAATAATTTGCAGCACAAACGAAAAAAGATGCAGAGAGGACTCATTAAAGATGCTGACAATATTGGCTGAAAAAGGTTACAAGGTAGACAAGGAAAAGTTATAATACTGCCAGGAACAAGTACTTTACATTGGACAGCTCATATCCCAATATGGAAGACAGATTGCACCACAAAGAGCACAGGCCATTTCAAAAACGCCATTGCCACAAACAGTGAGAGAATTACAGCAGTTCCTGGGCCTGTGCAACTACTGCAGAGCATGGGTATTTGATTACAGCTCATACATAGGACCCCTACTTGAGGGGTTAAAGGAAGCTAACAAAGGGGAGAAAAAGTTGGGGTGGACAATGGAAATGAAAGAGGCTTTTGATGAACTGAAAGATGCAATATCAACCGCTCCGGTACTGGCCACCCCAGATTATGAACGACAATTTTTTATATTTTCACATTGCGACTCAACAGTAATGAAAGCAGTGTTGGCTCAAAAAACAAGCATGGGCTACAAACCAGTAGCGTTTTACAGCGGCCACTTGGATCCTGTGATGCTAAGTCATTTCCCTTGCGAACAAGGTCTCGCCGCAGCTGCCTTTGCGGTAGAGAAAGCATCAGCAATAACCATGGGGTACCCGACTACACTATTTGTGGAACATGCACTATTTGCAATATTGAACAAGCCTAAGTCCACACTAACAACGCAGAGGGCGTCAGGTTATGAGATAATATCATCTAGAGCTGAACTATCAATTGTTAGATGCAGCATGGTCAACCCTGCAGGGTTTATAGCAGAAGCAATTGAGGAAGGAGACTATGCACACGATTGTACAAAGACTACTGAAATGTATTCATGCACTAGAAGGGTTGAAGAGAATGCACTAGACGGAGGTGACCTCTTGTTCATTGATGGGTCATCAACAATTGACCAAAGTGACGGGATTAGGAGAACTGGGGCAGCAGTGGTAAAAATGACGGAGGTACCGGTGTGTGTGGCGATGAAATGCATACAATTACCACAGCATTACTCTGCCCAAGCAGCAGAATTAGTTGCACTGATCTTGGCGTTGAAGGAAAGCTTTGACAAACGAGTGACCATATATTCCGACAGTGCATATGTCACATCTACTGTCCACTCAGGGTTGTCCAAGTGGAGGAGAAGAGGGTTTAGGAGAGCTGACGGCACCCCAGTGCAACATGCCCTCTTATTGGCTGAACTAATTGAAGTAATAAATGACCCCCAAGAATTAGCCTTGGTCAAATGCACCGCACACACTAATGGAGAAGACCATATTTCAAAAGGGAATGCAGCAGCAGACGCACACGCAAAGTATGCTGCATATTTTGGCGAGAGTCAGAGAGAGGGAGAGGGAGGGGAATAGCTAAGGAGATGTTAATAAGAGAAGGGTACACCCATCTCCCAGCCACACAGATAATGTAGCTACAAGCGGCTGCACCAATGGCAGAAAAAGAAATATGGGTAAAAAGAGGATGTACAATGTCGCCAACTGACGCACTATGGCGCCAGGGTAGCACTGGAAAGATGGTAATGCCACTGGCACTATTGAACACCGCCCTGAGCCAACTACACCACCCAGCCCACACAGGCAAGGAAGTCATCGCAGCACGAATTAGGGAAGATTGGTTCTGCCCCGAGTTAAATTCCCATGTGTCAAATTTTATCAGCAATTGTCTCACATGTCAGCAGTTCACGGCCGGTCACACGCTGAAGGTGATAAAAGGTACTATACCCCGGCCAGAGGGACCCTTCCGACACATCCATATTGACTATGTTGATATGATCAACGTATGTCAAGGAAATAGGTATATGATTGTAGTTGTGTGCCCATTCTCGAGGTGGATTGAGGCAGCGCCCTGCTCACACCCAGATGCATTCCGAGCAGCTAAATTCCTAGTGAGGGAGGTCTTCCCCAGGTGGGGAGTGTGCGAAATACTGCGGTCAGACAATGGGCCGCATTTCGCCAATGAAATGTTCCAGCATATCACATCCTTACTGAACATCAAGCATAAATTTGCATGCACATATCACCCGCAGGCCAACGGTATGCGAACGCCTGAATGGCCTATTAAAAGAGGCAATTGCAAAAATACAGCAAACAACAAAGAAGAGTTGGCTGTATTGCCTTCCGCTAGCCCTATTTGAGCTAAGGAATAGAGCAGGCTCCGACCACCACCTCACCCCTCACGAGGTGGTGACCGGACGCCAAATGCGCCTTCCTCTGACGCCAACATCAAGAGCATTCACCGACCATGAAAGTACTGCAAATGTCCTTGGTGATGAAATGTACCAATATGTGTCTTCTTTGATTACTAGTGTAGTGTTTGTGTCTCAACAGCTCGAGCGCACGCGGGGCGGGTCTAAGAGTGATCAACAAGAAGACGCGGATGAAGAATTGGAAAAGGGAAAACTGTGCAAAATTGCCAAAGGTGACCACGTACTACTCCGCAATTTCAACAGAAAGTGGAACAGCCCATGCTTCACTGGCCCCCACCTGGTAGAGGAAGTATCAACGAGAGCAGGAAAGCTACAGGACAAACGTGCCTGGAATCACCTACACGACGTAAAGATCTGCAAACTCCAGACCCGCCCTAGCGTCACCGACAGGGCCATCGGAAGAACAGCAACAGCGTTGCCAACAGAGGAAGGGACTTCTACTGCAACTAACGGCCAAAGTGTCCCCATACCCTGCCACCCCCTGATTCCCCAGAGACAACTACTGAAATAGAGAGGGGTAATTACCATACCGCCCACCCCATGGTCACACAATCAAAGAGTAAAGAAACCTCTACCAGTTGAGCCCAAAACCCTCTGCCCATTGACCCCCTACCCACTGCAGTAATAACCCAACTGAAGGACATTGTTTTGCACATACACATGTAAACACTTGAATGTTCTCTTTTTTTTCTCTCGCACATGCAGGTACGGTGTATTATTGTACTGCTAAGAAAACGGATAACTAACAAAGTTCACTGCCCAGGAGTAGATGATACCCTCAGACAATAACTACCCTGAAGAATTATCGCACCAATTTGTCTATTACATAAAAAGGCCAAAGTACCTGAAAAGGAGGAGGGTACGTGTCTACTACACAGCACTTCTCTTGGCCATAGAACAATCAATGCCCCACCTCCACCCATACTTGCCTGTCCTAAGAGATAGATCGCTTAGATTGGCGTGGGAACAGCTCTTCGCCTGGGCACTGAACGACTACTTGATAGGGAGAGCTTGAAAACAACAACTAACACTAACAACAAGCATATTGAGATTTTTCAGGCGGGCAACTTTAACGTCGCAAGAATTAGCTGCTGGACTGCAGCAAGGTAAGAGCAAAATGCCGGTGAGACTAGCCTCTGTAATAAAGATGATAGGGATTTTGATGATCACCGGGTTTGTGGCTGCCTCTGTATGGCGGAACAGTTATGCTATCAATATTTTTGCTGTACCCAAACCTAACATACCCCCACCCCCAGCTGCAACAGGTGTTACGTCAGGTGGTACTAGCAAAATTCCACACAAGAGAAATAGAGTTAAACGCAGCACATATTCAGACAATAAAGATATTGACAACTACATACAAAATTCAGCACACGTCTCAAACAACATGTGGTACCAACACATGACTCAAATAGGTAAACAAACAACAGAAGACAGCTGCTACGTCTGCTCATTGATCCCATACGCCATGAGTGCTTCCAGAACTTTCGTTGCATCGGAAATAGATGAAAAAACAGCACGGTGTATAATATACCTGGCACTGTTCCAAACGAAAGAGAGATTTCAAGGGAACACGGTGCACCTGGTATGGAAATCATGAGACACATACCTGTACGAAAATAACTTCCTTAAGAGTTGTTTGAGTTACCACAAGGCCAGTTTACATGCTGAAGCATTCAGATACATAACAAGTGGCCCTGAAAAAGGAGAAACAAAGAAAGTTACACTACAGTACCTACCATGTGATTGGTACGCAACTGAAGTTCCTGGTAAACAAGGATGTTGGGAAAGACCGCTGATAATAATAACAGGGAAGGTGTACCTGGGTGACAAATGGGACACAGGAGTGGTTGGCAGCAACATGGTAATGAGAGAAGATACTACAACTATTGCTGAACACAACAACAGATGTTGGATGACTTGGGTCAAGTACGTACCCATGCTAACGTGGATAGAGAAGGATGAAGACCCAATAACAATACTGCCGATGACTGCACCTAAGGTATGCTACCAACACAAAGGAGAAGTGGACGTAGGATACAACACCAACTGTGCAAGCGTGACAGAGCTACCTGAGGGGGGAGCAGGAACAGCAGTAGTAATGGACCATTACTGGGCCTGTGGAGACAAAGCATACCACACACTGCCCCCTCTCTGGAATGGTGTATGCACAATAGTACACGTTAATGTACCATCACTAGTGGTGCCCCAGAAACATGTGAATGTGGCAAACTTCCCCAAAATGGATGAAGGAAACAAGAGGAAGAAGAGATCTGCACAGCTTCAGAAGGGGCCAGAGAACTGAAACAACGGCAACAACACTGTCCTGAATAGAAAGAAAAGACAAGGAGACCTCTGACAGGAAATTACCTGTGGGGAAGGTCGGAAACAGCACTCACTTCAATTCCGCCAGAACACAGACTATTCAGCAGAGCAGCAATGTTCTTCTCCTCAATAATACATCCTGGACTACAGGCCTACGCAAACGCAAAATGGCTCCAGATAACTAGATGGGAACTAATGATGACAATTAACTCTACAGTAAATGGATTCAACGCAATAAAAGAGGAACTGCGAGCAGTGAGGATGGTAGCACTACAGAACAGATATGTACTGGACCTCCTCACAGCAATGGAAGGAGGAGTTTGCGCAAAGATAGGACAATCATGCTGCACATTCATTCCTGCTAACGATGCTGACAATGGTACACTGACAGAAGCGGTATCACAATTGGCCCAGATGCACTCCAAAATGATGGATGAAAGTAAAGGTGTAAAAAAGGATGAAAGCTGGTTTTCGACGCTATGGTCATGGATGCCATCTTGGCTGTCAGATGGACTGAAGATCATAGTTGGATGCATTATTTTGGCTGGAGCTGCACTTATCATAATAAGATTTTGGAATGCCCGGAAGGCACGCACCACAGACGAGATGATTGAAATGGTCGGTATGCACCCCTTGATGCCAGCAGATGACGGCCAACACACAGGCACAATAATAAAAGAGAGAGAGAGGTTGCGCAACCAGATCATCACTAACCACCTGGACCCACCATCTGTGAAGCTCGAAATCCCAAGAAACCCAAGGAGCTACATAGGGAAATGGGTATACTGCACACCTGGAGGAACCTGTGTATGTATGTACTGGTCATTTGAAGACCATGTTAACCACTATGGACATTTGGGAGGAGTAACTAAAATATGGAGAGTGAGAGGAGATAAGGAAAAGGATATGTTTGTGGTCGACAAGTCGACCAGAGGGGGGACTGAAGTGGGAAAAGTGAACAAAAGGCTCCCACCAATCCCCTCTCAACCCTGGCCTAGAGGATCACGGCCAAGACACTCGCCACGAGAGGAGTTTGCCCATCTCCCAGACGACCAAATACCCTGGTACAAGAACATACGGATGTGCCCACTCACGTGCCCACCCGCCTGCCCACCAGCCTGTCCTGCACATGCCGACACCTGCGGCATGGATGGACTCGACTGAACCATCCAGCACCAAATCAACACATCGTTAGAGATGCCATGACGACCTAGCCAACGGTCAGCACACTCGTGCAAACATACACACCGGACATTCCCACACCAATCCACACGAAGAACATACTCAGTGCTACGACGTAGGCGACGGACACACCCACGGACGTGCATCTTTATTTTTTTCCACATAGGCTTTTCAAAATGCAGAAACGCAAGACGCATAATGAACTCTTCTAAAAAGGCTTGCTCACGCTTCTTCTAAACCCATGTATCATAATGAGAAATATAACGTAGACAGGATACTGGGGATAGAGTAATATGATACCATATCCTAAAGCGCTCTGTATCAAACGGTTCCACCTATGCACCAGGCCCAAGTAGGCTGCAAGCAAAAGCTTCCATGAACATTGAACAAGCAAGAGTTCGGTTGCTGACCCTGCAGAATGAGCCCAGCGAAAGCAGACAGTCAAGGGCACAACGTTGCAAACTCTCATACCGCAAGCCGACGCCAAGGTCACACCTGCAAGATAAGCCAGGCACACAGTGAGAAATGCAATATTAATTTTGCAGAATTCTGCCTCAACCACGGTCCCGCCTCACGTGACCAAGCCGAACCTGATAGGGTGCCAAGCCCAGGAGGAAGAAGGCGCCTGGATCCCCCGTCTCAAGACACAGGCAGATACAATAAAGCGACTCAATGGACATCTGCGGCGGTGGGAGTAGTCGGCCTTCCTGCTTATGAATAAATCCTCACATTGTCTGCACATACCCATAGTGAAACATTGTTGCAAATGACAGGTGCACCGCGAGCCAGGAACAGCGATGGTCCCAGAATGGGGGGCTCGCGGGTGAACCAATCAGAACATGGGGCCCTTATCACTGACGCCATTAACATTAACCAATCCTCAGGGGTCTTCATGTAACAATTTTTATGTATCAAACTGAAGGGACAACCCAAGTATACCACCTGACTGACCCTTAACCAATAACAACGTTCTCTATACGTATGCTATACTAACCCTACCACTCGGGGAACCAATCCAGAGTGGCAATAGGTTTTTTGCTAACTTTCTCAGGTGACGCAAGTAACGCGCCATACTAAGGGAAAAAGGGCCTGCGAGCCCCACGATGTTGAGAGAGTGTCAGGACGGACGCGTACGATCCTTGACCCATCCCTGCCGTTTTGTTTAATAAACAGCAGAATCACCTTGCTTCTTGCGTGTGTCTCATACGCTATCTCTTTTGGGATATACGGGAGGAGTTGGGGCCTCCCTGCCCGGAGGTCCGCGGACGGCCCAGCCGACCCCGGGAGAATTTCCCCCCGACATAAGGATGGCCTTAGCAACCACCAAACCTTCCAGTCTATTCCCTCAGTATGTGTAATGGCTGTTTTAGGGCCGGGAACCAGTCATGGCTTGGCTCAAATTAAGCTCATGTGTGCGTACAAATTCTCCACTTTAGGCCTGCCCTTCACAATGAAAGACCCCAGAAACAAAATGGTCAAGAGACATTGGTAACCCAGTTGCCACAAATAAATCTGTTGCACCCTTGGTGAAGCGAGAACTAATTTACAGCTGCCACCAGACTACTCACTAAAACAAATATAGGCTGTTATATACAATTTAGGGCCCAAATCAGGGGCTTAAAAGAACCCCTTCCTAGGAGCCATGTGGCATACCATAGGACTGTATACTCAAAAAGGGTTGCAGCACTTCAGTAAAAGGTCCTCTGTCCACCTCAAGAGAGGACTGAGATCCTAAAATAACTCAGGGGAAAAAGCAAAAAGATTAGGGGTCCCTAAAACGGACAACCGAACCACCCAAAATGGAATTCAGCCCCAATATTTATGAGCACATTTACTTTACTCGCTATTGAAGTGTTCTTTTACTTCAACACAACCTCTCCAAAACCTATACTGGTATTTCCATTATGAACTAAAAGCCTCATAGACCCCTGGAGGGGTTATTACCACTTGGGATAATGACCCTTCCCCAATATATGGCCCCCCTCGACTTTGTCTTGGGCCACATAACTTTGGGACGAGCCATTAAACTGCGAAAAAGACATGTCCCCCTGTCTATAAGGCTATGCCAACTATTCCCTGATGTAACAATACGCCGTTCTCGTCCATCTTACTGTCAAGCTACATTCCTTTGGGCAGTTGAAATACTAAACCTATTTAATTCCTCTCTGAAGACTGGAATATTTCAAGGTAAATGGAAATTAGCCATTGTAGATGGCACCTAACCAGGCAATTACCGGCCGATTGCTCAGCTACCTTTTCTTGCTAAACATTTGGAGAGATTGGTAGCTCAGCAATTGCACATTTTCATTTAAAATGCCATAATACAAAATAATCCACCCTGAACAACAAGGCTTTAGACTAAGAGGAGTACTGAAATGATAACCACAGCCATTGTTGATGATCTGAGGGTGATCAAACAAAGACCGATGTCGTAATCCTTTTAGACTTTTTAGCTGCCTTGGATAACATAGATCACCAGCTTTGATATGATATGATAAGTCATTTATAACGCGCCTGTACACAAGTCTTTCTAGGCATGAAGAATTTGGTATCAAGGCTCCAGGAATTTGGAATACATGGCACAGTAACAGCGTGGTTCACCTAATTCCTAAGTAATAGACGTCATCAGTACACCTAGATGATTTTACTTCCCATCAAAACATTGTGGACTGTGGTGTACCTCAGGGCTCTGCCCTGTCCCTGTTGGTTTTTAACCTGTATCTGCGGACCCTCGTGGAACTGATAACCAGCTTCGGGATATCCTTTTGCAATTATACAGATGATACTGAGATCGTCCTGGATTTCGAACCTTGTGACATTCTATGGAGTGAAAAGGTCAGAAACTGCCTTGCTGCTATCAAATGTTGGTCTGATGCTAACCTTTTGAAAAGTTATCAAGATAAAACTGAGATTTTGATTGGTAACAACTTCGGCCAATGTCCAGAACCAAAACAAGAGATCACAAACCTTGGTAAAATCATTGATAATGAACTAACTCTCAACAAACAGCAAGGAGCTATAGCTAAATCCTGTTTCTACCTTGTTATAAAAATAAAATACCTGTTGCCTTACCACACCTTTGCACACCAGGCTATGGTGATGAGTGCCTTTATCTCATGAAGACTGGATTACCATAACAGTATTTATTTGGGTCTTCCATCTTCTTGTTTGAAAAGGCTGCAGAGAATCCAGAATACAGCAGCAAGAATTCAAATGAAGCTTAAGAGATCTGGCCCCATTACACCTGCTCTGCATGCACTGCTTTGCCTGCTTGTTAAAAAGAGAGTCATGTTCCAGAGGCTATGTATGGCATTTACAAGTCTAAATTCCCCCTGTGAATATCCCCCGTGGTCCAGTTTAAATGGTACATGCCTCGGCGTGCCCTGAAGTCTTGCAATGAAATATTGGTGCATGTTCCTCAACATTTTAAAATGAGTCAATGAGGTCGTGCCTTTTCAATACAGGCCGCTGAGCTATGGAATGCAACACCTTTCATTCTTTGGAAAGGGATCCACCTTTTCTCATTTAGGAAGAAACTTAAACCTTACTTCTTGAGTCTCCGTTGCCCTTCATGCAGCGTGCCTCTTCCTGACTAGGCGCCAACTTTTCAATGCAGGCATGGAATGTTTCATTTTTGTTACCTTAATTGGTCAGTCTCTGTGGTTTGGAGATGAATACTTAGGGAGTCTGTAACCCGTGTAGCCCAGCCTCTGTGGCTTGGAGATGGATACTTATGTAGTCTATAACCTGTGTAGTCCATTCTCTGCTGCTTGGAGATGAATAATTAGGGAGTGAATAACCCTTGGAGTCCAGCCTCTGTGGCTTGCAGATTAATAATTAGGGAGTGAATAACTCTTGGAGTCCAGCCTCTGTGGCTTGCAGATGAATAAATAGGGAGTGAATAACCCTTGGAGTCCAGCCTCTGTGGCTTGCAGATGAATAATTAGGGAGTGAATAACTCTTGGAGTCCAGCCTCTGTGGCTTGCAGATGAATAATTAGGGAGTGAATAACCCTTGGAGTCCAGCCTCTGTGGCTTGCAGATGAATAATTAGGGAGTGAATAACCCTTGGAGTCCAGCCTCTGTGGCTTGCAGATGAATAATTAGGGAGTCAATAACTCTTGGAGTCCAGCCTCTGTGGCTTGCAGATGAATAATTAGGGAGTGAATAACTCTTGGAGTCCAGCCACTGTGGCTTGCAGATGAATAATTAGGGAGCGAATAACCCTTGGAGTCCAGCCTCTGTGGCTTGGAGATGAATACTTAGGGAGTCTATAGCCCTTGTAGTCCGGTCTCTGTGGCTTGCAGATGAATAATTAGGGAGTGAATAACCCTTGGAGTCCAGCCTCTGTGGCTTGGAGATGAATAACTATGCAGTGTATAACCCTTGGAGTCCAGCCTCTGTGGCTTGGAGAATACATATGGAGTGTATAGCCCTTAGAGTCCAGCCTCTGTGGCTTGGAGAAGAATACTTATGGAGTGTATAGCCCTTGGAGTCCAGCCTCTGTGGCTTGGAGAAGAAAACTTATGGAGTGTATAACCCTTGGAGTCCAGCCTCTGTGGCTTGGAGAAGAATACATATGGAGTGTATAGCCCTTGGAGTCCAGCCTCCAGCCTCTGTGGCTTGGAGAAGAATACTTATGGAGTGTATAACCCTTGGAGTCCAGCCTCTGTGGCTTGGAGATGAATACTTAGGGCGTTTATAATCCTTGTAGTCCAGCCTCTGTGGCTTGGAGAAGAATACTTATGGAGTGTATAGCCCTTGGAGTCCAGCCTCTGTGGCTTGGAGATTAATACTTATGGAGTGTATAGCCCTTGGAGTTCAGCCTCTGTGGCTTGGAGATGAATACTTAGGGAGTCTGTATCCATTGTAGACCAGTCTCTGTGGCTTGTAGATGAATACTTATGGAGTCTATAACCCTTGGAGTTCAGCCTCTGTGGCTTGGAGATTAATACTTATGGAGTGTATAGCCCTTGGATTCCAGCCTCTGTGGCTTGGAGATTAATATTTATGGAGTCTATAACCCTTAGAGTTCAGCCTCTGTGGTTTGGAGATGAATACTCAGGGAGTTTGTATCCATTGTAGACCAGTCTCTGTGGCTTGGAGATGAGTACTTATGGAGTGTATAACCCTTGGATTCCAGCCTCTGTGGCTTGGAGATGAATACTTATGGAATCTATAACCCTTGGAGTTCAGCCTCTGTGGTTTGGAGATGAATACTCAGGGAGTCTGTATCCATTGTAGACCAGTCTCTGTGGCTTGTAGATGAATACTTATGCAGTCTATAACCCTTGGAGGTCAGCCTCTGTGGCTTGGAGATGAATACTTATGGAGTCTATAACTCTTGGGGTCCAGCCTCTGTGGTTTGGAGATGAATACTTAGGGAGTCTGTATCCATTGTAGACCAGTCTCTGTGGCGTGGAGATGAATACTTATGGAGTCTATAACCCTTGGAGTTCAGCCTCTGTGGTTTGGAGATGAATACTCAGGGAGTCTGTATCCATTGTAGACCAGTCTCTGTGGCTTGTAGATGAATACTTATGGAGTCTCCAGCATCTGTGGCTTGGAGATGAATACTCAGGGAGTCTGTATCCATTGTAGACCAGTCTCTGTGGCTTGGAGATGAATACTTATGGAGTGTATAACCCTTGGAGTCCAGCCTCTGTGGCTTGGAGATGAATACTTAGGGAGTCTGGATCCATTGTAGACCAGTCTCTGTGGCTTGGAGATGAATACTTATGGAGTCTATAACCCTTGGAGTTCAGCCTCTGTGGTTTGGAGATGAATACTCAGGGAATCTGTATCCATTGTAGACCAGTCTCTGTGGCTTGGAGATGAATACTTATGGAGTGTATAACCCTTGGAGTCCAGCCTCTGTGGCTTGGAGATGAATACTTATGGAGTCTATAACCCTTGGAGCTCAGCCTCTGTGGTTTGGAGATGAATACTCAGGGAGTCTGTATCCATTGTAGACCAGTCTCTGTGGCTTGGAGATGAATACTTAGGGAGTCTGGATCCATTGTAGACCAGTCTCTGTGGCTTGGAGATGAATACTTATGGAGTCTATAGCCCTTGGAGTTCAGCCTCTGTGGTTTGGAGATGAATACTCAGGGAATCTGTATCCATTGTAGACCAGTCTCTGTGGCTTGGAGATGAATACTTATGGAGTCTATAACCCTTGGAGTTCAGCCTCTGTGGCTTGGAGATGAATACTTAGGGAGTCTGTATCCATTGTAGACCAGTCTCTGTGGCTTGGAGATGAATACTTAGGGAGTCTATAGCCCTTGTAGTGAAGTGTCTGTGGCTTGGAGAGGAATGATTAGGCAGTCTATAAACCCTATAGTCCAATCTTTGTGGCTTGGAGATGAATACTTTAAGGACGTCTATAACCCTTGAAGTCCAATCTTCTAGAACACAGTCAGGTGGTGGGAGCTTTCATTCAGACAGAGACCTTGATTACATCGTCTACAGCTGACAGTAATGGCTGATCCATAAGGGGTGATATAGCCGTGCTTTGCCACCAGTTATGGAGGAGCCAGAGGAGGGCAGGCCCAGTGAAACCTGAGTGCTCACTCAGCAAAGGGGAGCAGCCGATGGAATGAGCCTGAGCTGGTATAGTGGAGTAACCAGGCTTCAGATGCCTAATACTGGAGCATATGCAGCAAGGAGGCCTCAAGAAGAGGTACCGCTTGACACCTCCCTGTGCTTCCTGAAGATTGTGAGAGCTGTCAGTGACAAGGTGGTGTGGATTCTTAGGGAAAGTAGAGCAGCTCAAATAAACCTTTGTGTGGGGCATGTGCCAGTTTGTGTGTGTCTGTGTGTGCGTGTGTGCATTTGTGTTTGTGCATTCATGTGAGGATTTGGATGCACGTGGTTGTGTGTCTGTGTGCGTGTGTGCATGTGTGTTTATGCATTTGAGGATTTGGGTCTGTCTGTTTGTGTGTGTGTGTTTGTGCATGCATGCATGTGAGGATTTAGATGTGTGTGGTTTTGTGTGTATGTGTGTGTTAGGGTGTGTTTGCACGTGAAGCTGTGTGGTTATATTCTTGTGAATTCTCTGTGGGTGCGGACGTTGCTTCCCTTCTAATATTTTATGGGCTGCCAGCACCCACATAGTGCATGCAACTTAACGGGATAGAAATGCTGCCAGCACCCACATGGTGCATGTAACCTAAAGGGATAGAAATGCAAGTGTGCAGCCACGGTTTAAACTGTGGAAACCACACTTCAAGAGAAATGCATGACAGTGTCAGAAATGACCCTGTCATGCTGTCATGATATGTGCATCCCCTGTGCACCTGTTCCCAACAGGCTCAGGGGAAGCTGACGAATTTCCATCCATGTATAAGCGCATCCCATCTGAGGATTTTGCAAGCGGAAAAGGTGGAAAAGGGCACGCGCATTCAGATGGCCGTCATGGATTCTGCCTTTCTTTGGGAACAAGTGACGAGACTTCCTCATTTTGAGATTCTACCCCAGCGTTCTCTACACCATTTAAGCTCATACTCAGTAGGTCACATCCAGCTCACTAACCACTATGCTCATAGCCATCACCAGAAGATGACTTGCAGGCTCGAGTGGCAGCAGACTGGCAAGCTGGTGTGGCCAAAACCACGGCACATCTCACGTAGCAAAGCCCACTATTCCCAGTTACCTTGATCAGAGACAAAAGACCCCCCCCCTGGCTTCCCCCGCAGTGAGAGAGGCACCAGGGCCAGCCAATACCAAAATCACAGCACATGCCAGGGAGAAAGAGGGGGGCACGGGCGCCTAAGAAACCAACAGTCCAGGGGTGCCCACAAGGAGGGCATGCAGCCACACACTATTAGCTTTGGCTCCAGCATGAGGACCTTCTGACCAGAACCTAAAAAGGGTCTATGGAGTGAAATCCTTTCTTGTGATTGGATCATCTCAAGTGGACTTGGTCTGGAAGCCAATGAGGAAGATTCACTCTTTGCCTCCGGATTTCCGCCCATGCGGCAGGAAGGGCAGGTGTGTGCAGTACTGAGGGGAGAGCCGTATGCAGGAATATATCCTGCACAGGAAAGAGATGGGGAAAACGCCCGGGGCATTACTCTTCAGGGACAGTTCCCTATTACCTTTGTTGTTACCCGGAGCATATGAGATGAGATGCCTACCCACAGAAGGCCTACATCCGGCCGAAGGTGCCCCAAATGGCTAGATGCCAAGGGAACATCCAGTTGTGGAGCACTCTGTTCTGCTGTGCTTAAATTGATGGCTCATGCTTTGTCTTGACAGACTGATGGGCCATGTGCTGAAATAAGGCCTTCCTTTCAACCAACCCCCTTTGCAGCACCAGTTGATATGTCTTCCTGAACCTTACAGTTTCAGCAACAGGAAGGAGAAGGTATGGCCTAGCAGTGGGGGTCCTTAAAGGGATTTGTTTAGATATTTGAGGTGGGTGTCTGAGGTCTTCTTATATGCGAGGATGAGATGCTGTATCAGCTGGCGGACACACATTGGTCGATTTGCTATCGGAGAGCAAGCGTGTAAAAGCAAAACACGGGCCACCTTACAAGTGCAAAGACTTCAAAATTACAATTTGCTCCTGGCTCCTCCTTTCATTAAGATATTGCTGATTAGCTGGGGCAGTGTTGCCAAGTGGTCCCCTGAAAAGGATACAAGCTCATGTATACATTATGGTACTCATTTCTTCAACCAAAGAAGATACTATTTTCTTCAACCACAGAAGGTACTCATTTAGTCACGTGCATTAGGATGAAAGGCGGAGTCACGTAACATGACATGTCTCTCCCGCTTTCATAGTCCTTAGGGTAATTCAGAGCTACAGGCCTGTCAGGATATCTTACCTTTTAATATTAGCCACTCCCTGTGGCATTAGTTTCCTTTCCCTGAGAAAGGAAGGCGCTGTATCAGGCGCTCATGTCATCTGATGATGGCCTTTGGCCCATCCTTACCAGCAATTCAAAGGTACTTGCCTGTTATGTAATTTCTCCATTTTATAATAACCCAGTTGAGTTGTTTCATACATCATCTTCAATATGATAAAATGTTGAGTCAAGAACACCTAATATGTGACGTCGTCTGCCTCAGCTGTCCTGTCTCATCAAGCTTTGGCCTTTTAATAAAATCTGTCCCTTTAATATTATCCCGTTCAGTGTTAAGGATTTAGTCACTCTCCGAAGATGAAAGATTGAGCTAAGCAGACCTATTACGTGAAAGCACACCTAGCATGTGACTGATTCGGCCTCTGCCCTACTAGAGTCTCAGATATACGGGGCTGTGATATTAAATCGTGCCCACCTCAACTGGACTCATTATGGTGAAATCTAGGGTCTGGCAACCCAGAGATGTGACTGACTCTGTCCCAGCCCTTGCGGGTTTTACAGGTACGAGTCAGCTGAGAATTGCCACAAGTTATGACTATTCCCAATGCATCTGTCATCTGGTTTCTGCCACCTGCCGCCCCTCTTCTCCTTCAACCCTGCCTCCACATATCTGACCCGTGCATGTGTCAGCGTGCACTGTCCCCTTCTGAAAGCACCAGGGGAGGTAAAACTAGTGGCTTTGATTTTCATAGTTCTCCAAAAATGTGCATGCTCAGTAGTCAGCCCCTGCCCTCATCTGCCACTCCCAATCCTTCTTTCACAAAATGTACAATGGGTGTGTGTGCCTTGTTATGCCACGTCATGCCACTGCATACCTTGCAAGCACATGCTGTGACTTGCACTGTGTGGTTTCTTGATTGCTTGCACACTTACTAATCCACAACACTTCCACGTGTCACCTTATCCTGCAGACACCCAATAGCTGCTCGGGTGCTACAAGAGGACCCCAGCAAGCAGCTCCTTCCCCGCTGCACACACTAAGAGCACCCACACTCTGCACGTCTCTCGCCAGCTAATCACAGCAGCCCTCCTGAGACCCTCTAAACTCTCTGGGCAGACTCCTTTAGTAGCGAAAAGGGCCGAGTGATACCTACACCAAAGTCTCCCTTGTGGCTCCACATGCGCAAGCACCCTCAGCACAGCGCACATGGAAATTTACCAGCCCTCCGAGTCCAATTCCACACCTTGAACGTGATACCAAAACAATCTTGCTCTCCTCTCTCTACTCGGATAAAACAAACCCAACCCATTATCCTGCAGACCCCAAAATGATGACAAGACCGAGCTACTGCTTATGGGCTCTAGGCACCGCCTCAACACACGTGATCCCCAATACACATCATCTAATATTAATGGGAACAACATCAAAGTCTCAAAGGATGCTAAAACACTCGGAGTCTACTTAAACTCAACGCTCTCCCTCTCCAAACAAGTCAACACAACAGCCTCTGCAACCGCTTACACCTCCAAATCAATAAACGCATCCATACATTTCCTGTCCACTATCAGCTGTATCGCGCTTGCAAGAGCCCTCAGACTATCCAAAGGACTATTGCAACACTTTATACTTAGGCACCAGCAAACGAAACCTAAACAAGTTACAAGTGATGCAAAACAATGCCCTCAGATCAGCTCTGAACATTCCTCGGTCCAACCACATCTCACAAGTAAGACGCAATACTAGCTGGCTCTCGATTCAAGACAGGATTACATTCATGACTTTAATTATCACACACAAATGCCTATCAAACTCGGCCCCTAAACACTTGGTCAATAAATTCTCCAGAAAGGAATCCTCTAGGCCTACCACAGCTAATTACCTTCACTTCCTCAATATCCCAAAATTCAAATTGCTGCAGACTGGCAGATCTAGCTTCCCAGTGCTGTTAGCTGCAACTTGGAACTCCTTGCCCCCTGCTTCAAGAGTCGATCCATCCTTCCCGCCCTTCAGACACAAGGTAAAATCCTGGCTCCTCTCCAAACTAAATTAAGGACACACAGCCACTAATGACTCCATATCTATGGGATACCTGTATAGAACTCTGTAAATAACTGTTCATTCTTTGCCAAGTCCTACTCTTTAACTCGCAATACTGCATTTTAGTGCACTGTGCTGACAATGTTTAAAATTACTGTGTGTTCATGTAATAACTGTACCATTATGTAACAACTTTTTTTATATGTAAGCAGAAGCGCCTAGATACCTCTGGGTTTGGTGCGCTATACAAGAAAATAAACTAAACTAAACTAAAATGCCAAGGCACCCTGAAAACAGCAGCAGTGCACCTTATACAATCTTGCACCAGCACACCCTGCACACCCTCCGCCCTGGAAGTTCACAATTACACCTACGCGGCGTCAGTCTGTGTGGCACTCAACATTCCTAGCACTTCATCTGTGCTCACCCATGATCTCAGACTCCCCAGCACTTACCCCCATGCCCTCTTCCTTGCTGCACTTGCACTTTCTGAATACTCACAAGGCCTTCTCGAACCTGCCATGTGCTTTTAGTGAGCCGGGGCCAGCCGTGGACGCACCCGGCAGTCTCCAATAAATGGGGCTGAGCCGGGGTCCCCGGTCCCACCACAACATTGGCGTGACACATTACCATGCTGTGGCTGCAACGGCAGATGCGCCGTCGCTGTGGGCTTGCACTTCTGTCAGTCACTGTAAATTCCTCTGGTGACCCAGAGGAAGTTACTGTCTTTTTGTTTCCCCTTCCCCAGGTTACTGAGGCGTCTTTCACCCTCTGCAAACCTGGGGACTCAGTGCCATATTTCTGTGTTTATAAAAGATGGCTTGAATAGTACACAATTCAAGCCATTATTTATAAAGCTTTGCCGACAGACAAAGATGTCTCAGGCTTCGTCCATCATGAAAGCTTTAGAAAAGATGTATTGAATTGTATACTTTTCAAGCCATCTTTTATTAACATAGAAAAGTTTTAAAAAGATGGCTTGAAAAGTACCCAAACCATAAGGTATGGACACAAATATATACATGTTACATATTTGTGTGCGAACCATACTATGGTTTGTGGTCTTTTCAAGCCATCATGAAGTACACAAACCATAATAAGGCACGCAAACAAATATATAAATGTAAACATTTATATATTTGCATGCGTACCTTACTATGGTTTCTCTACTTTTCAAGCCATCTTTTATAAACTTTGAAATATGTAACATATTTCTATGTTTATAAAAGATGGCTTGCATTCTACACAAACCATAGTAAGGTACGCATACAAATATATAAATGCTTACATACATTTAAATATTTGTTTGTGTACCTTACTATGGTTTGTGTACTTTTTTAGTCCACGGCCATCCCGCAAGCCACCCCCCCCCTAATAAGGGCTCCTCCTCGATTTCTTACCCCACTTAAATCCCTGTCCCTGCTCTTTGCAAACTCCTACCCTCCCTGCCCATATGTCGGAACACATTTTCACCATACCAAAGCCAGCATTATTGCCTTTATCAGTGCTTATTTCCTTGTTCTCTGGAAATGTCCACTGTGACCATTCAGTGCGCTCGTGCCGCCAGCTGTGCCAGTCTGTCAGCTAATCTGTTGCCACGGTCACAGTAAATCACGGACCAGTTGTGCATGAATACAGCAATTTATCCTGGCCAACGCAGTTCGATCTTTCATGAAATGTGAAATTCTTCCGATAGACTTTCCTAGGCTTCAGGGCTTCCCATTTCCTCCCCCATGGAGAAGAGCAATGGCTGCCTATCCGGCAAATGCACATCAAGCTCTTTGCTCTGGACCCTGTGCACTTTGCGTTTAGCTCGCCTATTGTTAGGGAAATTTCTCACCCAAGTGCTAATTCCCTCTACCTTAGAGCCCTGCAGCTCTTTTGCTATATTTTGGGACTTTGAACTTTTCATTTTCAATGTGTTTTCTGTGTTTGTTTCTTTGGATATGGAGTTTTAGACAAACTCCATAGGCATCATCCTTTTCCTGTGTTTCACACAACACCTTCAGTGCAGTGGCACAGGGATGTCTTTCAGACTTCCCAAGGTTTAAATACCTTCTCTGGGACTGACTACTCTCTACCAGTGCATGTAAAGTTAAATTGACTTTGCTAGTCTTTTTAAATTCATAGACCCAGCACACACTATCTTCTTATAGAGTGCTGGAGGGGTTGCCTAGCATCCCCTATGTCTAAGCACTCACGTAACAGTCAAATGTTACCCTTTCCTCTTTAAATGGCTGGTGGCAGTGGTTTTAGAACAAACTACCATGATTTTTCCCAACCACGAACACCGGTAGCTAAAAATTGGATCAGCCATGTTTTTCAATATGGCGCCCAATACCCTTCTGTAAAACCAGACTCTGGTCATCTTTTTTTCTGTTTCTTTTAGGAAAGGTCCTTCTAGTGTTTGCCTCTGCGCGCCAAACCAGGTTTGGTCCCTTTGTTTGTTGGCCTTTGGCGGGCTTCAGTGCTAAATCCCTCCTCTGGCGCCTGAGTGTCTGGGGTGGTCAGGATGTGAGGGAGGTCCCCGAAACACCCTGTGCTTAGTCTCCTAGGAGACCTGAATGCACTCTGGCGTGATTGGCTGGCTGACTGTCCGGCAAGGACAGCCACCCTGCTGGGTAAGTGACAGCTAGGCTGGAATGAATGGGAGGAAATTGTTTATAACCAGGTCTCTGTGCTTGGAAAGCAGAGTTGACCACTGGAATGAAAGAACCGAAGACGAGCTGAAGGAAGACAACTGCTGCAACTCCTGGACCGTTGGTTTACCCAGTGAAGCCCAGCTGCAGGTCTGAATTGCCTGAAACTCCCTCGACAGAGAAGCCCTTCAAGGATGACTCCTTCCCTTGAGCTGGTGGGAACAACCAACTCGCAAGCCACCTGGAAACCGTCTCCAGACTGGTCGAATTTTCATCCGAGTGCTGTTGAAAACCGGATAGCCAGTGAGAAGGATACCAGTTTGTGGACTTTAAGGCACTCACACCTTAAAACCGACGTTTAGCTTAGCTTGTGGCTTCTTCCTTGGGCAGTGCAGGAATCTCCCGACGTCCTCCTTCTTGTCCCCACGACTGAAGCTCAGGAACAGCGAGATCTGCAGGAACTGCCAGGAACAACTGCCTCAGCTACAGCTTTTCTTCATCCAGAAGGTACTGTGCAAACGCGGTGTGGAAATCCTTTCTGCCGCAGTGAACACTTGTGAAACTTTCCCAACTTTGGGGTCTTGTTCACTCCTAAACCGGCCTATAACTCTTTTCGTGCAAACTACTACCAAGAACATTGGCAAAGACTTAACTGTTTACTACCAGAACTGTGCTATCCTATCCAAGACACTAAACCATTGACTTTGGCCCAGGTCTAATTGAATTGCCTCTTGTAGTGAACTGAAACTATTTGCTCTGCCTATGAAAGTAACTGTGTTTTGATTCTTATAACCTTTGTCTTGCTACCCCTTTTGAAAGTTACTGAAGTGCCATTTTGCTCCCACTTCAGGGGAGCCTAACTTGTTCAGAAACGTATTGGTTGTGTACTGTAGTGTATTATAGTGTGATATTGAGCTTGTTATTACTAGTGGTATGTTTTCTAACTACATGTGTAAATAAATGTATATTATTTTACCAAGAAACCTTGATTAAGTGTATGTTTGAACTACTTTGATTGCAAGTCCTTTGTGTAACATCTTGTACTGCTCACATCCCTCTTGAGATAAGTCTGGCTGCTCAGCCACTGCTACCACATAACTGTGTAGTACAGGATTGTACCAAAGGTGAGATTGTTCGTACACCTGTAGTCTTAATTGTGTTCCCAAAGGGTACTGCATGCAATTCTGCATTACACCTACAACCCAAATGGTTGCATTGGAGAGAGAGGAAGTATATGACATTGGAGAAGTCATTTACCCACTCAGTGACTGCCATGACCATGCAAATCTCTATGGCCAATTTGCCACTACTTGCCACTACCTACCCACAACACATCCTCCTGGCATCTCTTCTGGCTAGCCCCACCAAGCAGTAACATCAAACTTTGTGCTGCATTTGGTAAATCAGTGCTACTTCAAAGCAGTCTTCTGAGAGATAATAATTTAATGGCAGCTACAAATACGCCACAGGTGTAATACAAATATCTTGACCAAGTGTGCCTTCAGCCACCTGAGGTATAAACAGTGTGCTTGTCCTTGCATCAGTTACTTGCACTGACGCACTGTCAAAACAAGAATTGGCAAAGCCAACCGTGTTGTCTTGTGCATAGGTATTATGGTATTGCCAGACACGGCTATCATAAACCCAGGCTCTCACACCATTTTCCAGCTGTTGAACAGTGCTGGCCTGCAGCATGTGAGGTGGGCCAGGAGGTCCTGGTATGAATGCAAATCTAGAACATTGCTGCCTTGCAAAGCATGAGGCGGGCCTGGAGGTCATGGTATAAATGCAAATCTAGAACTGTGCTGCCATGCAAAGCATGAGGAGGGCCTGGAGGTCATGATATAAATGCAAATCTAGAACTGTGCTGCCATGCAAAGTATGAGGAGGGGCTGGAGGTCATGGTATAAATGAATATCTAGCATATTGCCGGCATGCAACACGTGAGGAGGGCATGGAGGTCATGGTATACACCCATAGCCAGAATAATGCTGGCATACAATGCAAGAGGCGGTATGGAGGTCATGGTATAAATGTGAATCCAGAACAGTGCTGACACTCAATGCGTGAGGGGTGCGTGGAGGTCATGCCATAAATGCCTTTCTAGAAGAGTGCTGGAACGCAACACGTGAGGAGGGCCTGGAGGTTATGGCTTAAATGCACATCTAGAATAGTGCTGCTATGCAAAGCATGAGGCAGGCCTGGAGGTCCTAGTATAAATGCAAATCTAGAACAGTTCTGGCACGCAACTCGTGAGGAGGACATAGAGATCATGGTATAAATGCAAATCTAGGATAATTCTGGCACACAATGCATGAGGAGGGCATGGAGGTGATGGTATGAATGTCAATCTAGAACCGTGCTGACGCTCAACACATGAGGAGGTCCTGGTGGTTATGGAATGCATGCATATCAGAGCTGGCATGCAGTGCGGAAGGAGGGCATGGAGGTCATGGTATAAATGCAAATCTAGAATACTGCTGTCACACAATGTGTGAGGAGTGCATGGAGGTCATAGTATGAATGCAAAACTAGAATATTGCTAGCATGCAACGCTTGAGGAGCGCATGGCGGTCATGTTATGAATGCAAATCTAGAACAGTGCTGACACACAATGCGTGAGGAGTGCACAGAGGTCATTGTATAAATGCAAATCTAGAATAGTGCTGGCACGCAATGTGAGAGGATTGCATGGAGGTCATGGTATAAATGCAAATCTAGAACAGTGCTGACCCGCAATGCATGAGGATTGCACAGAGGTCATTGTATAAATGCAAATCTAGAACAGTGCTGACCCGCAATGCGTGAGGAGTGCACAGAGGTCATTGTATAAATGCAAATCTAGAACAGTGCTGACCCGCAATGCATGAGGATTGCATGGAGGTCATGGTATAAATGCAAATCTAGAATAGTGCTGACCCGCAATGCGTGAGGAGTGCACTGAGCTCATGGTATAAATGCAAATCTAGAATAGTGCTGACCCGCAATGCGTGAGGAGTGCACTGAGCTCATGGTATAAATGCAAATCTAGAATAGTGCTGGCACGCAATGTGAGAGGAGGGCATGGAGGTCATGGAATGCATGCATATCAGGGCTGGCATGCAGTGCGGAAGGAGGGCATGGAGGTCATGGAATAAATACAAATGTAGACCAGTGCCGACATGCAGTGGATTCTAGATCTAAAGATATTCCCTGAGAACATATTGACTGAGCAGAATACCTATGGACTATACCAGCAATCTTCATGGGTAGCATAGTGCTCATGTGTGGCATGGTGGCATACAAGTACAAGAAAGCCTGTGGAATGAAGACATGCCATGTTTCAGGCGGCAGCATGCCAGGGGCACTAACGGGCTGCAAGGGCAAAGCTGCTGATACTACAGAGCCATCCCAACAGACATTGCCCCTGATACATTTGGTTAATGCTTCCATTGCCCTCTCGGTTACCCTGCCTCATCCATCCTCACCTCATTCCATTCCTAACAGAGGTTCGACTTCCCCTCGGAGACATCCTTTGCCTTGAGGTTTCCTGCCACTACTAGGTTGCGGCCATAAAACCCCCACCCGCAGAATGCCTCAGGTACATCTGGTCATGTACCAGCCTCTGAGATGGCATAGAAGTGGCATGACTCTGGCATAGGCAGGGAGGGGTGAATAAAGGACTGGGACGAGGAAGGATGGATCGGAGTAACAGAGATTATCGGTAAATCATCAAAGCATTACCTCCACATCCACGTTCCAGTTTTTACATAAATGAGGAAATTACCAAGCAACATGCGTGTGCTCTAATCTCACAAATAAAGAAAACCCACTACAAGAAAGTAACTCCAGTAACGTCTATATTTTTCCTCAAACAGAGAACCAAAGTTTGCACAGACCTCTGGGCCACCTTGACGAGTCTGTACAGAGATTGCCAAATTAAGAGGGATATCCTCTCTACCTCCACCAGGTGTTGAGACATTAATGTGGAGTGGGCTGCCCAAGAAGCAGCTCTGCAAATATCTAGGAGAGAAGTCCCCACTACCCACAAACAAGAAGTGAACATGCTTCTGACGGATCTACCCCGAATTCCTCCAAGAGGTTCCCTCACAGGCTCTGAGTAGGGCATGGAGATCACCACCAGGACACATCTCCCCAGAGTAGAGGAGGATGTTTTTAGACACTGATGAATCAAAGCAAAGTTCATGAAAAGAGAATTCTATTCTCTGAATGGAGCAGAAAGAGCCAAGGTAGATTGACATTAACCTACCTATGCCCAACGGATGCTCCATTTCCCCCAGCCGAGAAGTTACAGGAAAGAAATATGTCAGTGTATCTTTTCCACAATAGAGGGAAGAAACAGCTTTACACATAAACCCTGGACTTGGGAAACTCTAAGAAAAGCAACCAAAGGCCACAAGGAAGCCAGCTCTACCAGACGCCAAGCCGTCGCCATCGCCACCAGTAAGAAAGGTTGATGAATTTAACTGCTACCTCCTTTGTGGGTTCAAACGGCATATTATCGGGGGAAGCACGAATCAACTGCCAATCCCAGTATGTACATCTCACCCTAGATCCAGGAGTAGAAAGTGTAAAACTGTCCGGAGTTTCTGCACAAAGTCCCAGAAGGTACTCATAGCAGCCCATTGAAGAAGTATTTACTGTTAAGTTATTTATTTGTGTGTGCAGTGCGCTCTTTCAAAAATAAATTTGCTTCAGAGAGAAAGAGGCCACCATGGAAAGACTTCAGGGAGGATGAAGAAGCAGGTTGCATTAAAGGACGTGGAGAGGAGGTGGGCCATGAGGGGTTTCCAGAAGTACAGTGGGTTGGATCCCTTTCTGGGGTGTGAGGGTAGACTGTGCTACAGGTTTGGGGCTTGGACCACAAGTTTCTCGACTGGTGGAACTTGACGGCAAATGGATTCAGCAGAGTGTAAGGGTCTGGGATGGGTTTATTTCTTAAGACTCTGAAGGTAGGATGGACCCAGTCGATGTATAGATTTGAGGGTAGAGCAATGTGTTTTCAAGACAACGCAGTAAGGAATTGGGAGCCAACGTAATTGCTTCAAGGCAGCTGTGTGGTCATGGGGTCCAAGGCGGAAAAAGGATTTTGGCAGGTAGGGCCAATATGAAGAGCGTTGGCATAGTCGAGACCTGGGGTGGGGGGGGGGTAATGGTTCTTCTTAGTGAGGATCTATGGGGCATTGGAACAAAAAGATTAATATTTCTTGTAAGATGTGGAGGTGGAAATGACAGTCCTTACCATAGAGCTTCCTTGATTAGCCTAAGGCGACCCCAAGGTCCTTTGCCGAAGCTTTGGAAGTGGGAGTGGTGGTTCTATGTTCTTAGATCGCCAGTTTTATTTTCGAGGAGTCATTTACGGAAAAAAAAGTAATCAAATGTTTTTTTTAATATTTGGGGGGGTTCTCTCACCCAAACCCCCCTTCCCTGTTATCTAGTCCCTATATCCCCACATACCCCTACCTGTTATGTCCTCTTACCCACCGACCCCTTACATTTTTCTATATTTTTTAGGCTGAAACTATTCAGCAAAAACTTAGCGAAAAAAGTCATGGTGATGCAATAACGTCTTATCAATTTCAGACAGTTTGGAATGGTGCCGAGAAGAAGAGGAGAGGGTTTAGAAGTGCTGTGAGACAGAGGACAAAAAGAGCAACTAATTGCTTGTTTAGGCCAAAACGTCTGATGGGATTGGCAAGCAGGCTCATAGAGACGGTGACAAGGAGACGAGAGAGGGCTGAACCTTGCGCTACACAGCAGTCGATAGTGTGAGAAGGTGAGAGGAAAGGCTGAGTTTGACATGTTGGAATCTGCATTCTCAAAACAATCTGATGCGTTGTACGGCCAATGCTACCAGTCTTCTGGCTGCCTATTGTCCCATTCAAGCCCAACTCAAAACATATATCCGACCCTTCCTAGTCACCCCCCCCCTTTCCCTTGCAGTTCATTCATCTACCCTCATCCTCTTGGGTTGCATCGATCCACCTCTAAAGTCACTTGCCTACTTCCTTTACCGTCCATCTTGCACCTTGACTTTGCTCCCTTCCTCCTTGAACTCAGTTCTCATCTCCCCTTTAGCAACAACTTTGTCTAACGTCCACATCCCTCTCCTCCCTCCTCCTGCCCTGTATCTGCACCCATCAAACCCAACATTCCTGTTCTATGCACAAGCCCTCTGCCTAATGTCTTCCTACGTCACTGACAACTTTGACCCTTAACACCCTCCACTTTCACTTCCTGTTATCACAGAAATCTGAGTCCCTCCTCCTGACTCTGCTCCCCGAGCGCCTCTCTACACTGTCTCTAATGCCTCAACCGCTATTCCTGAGCTGTGTAGAAAGAAGGGGGAGTTTCCTTGTCGAAAAGGCCTGACCACTGCTGCACGGATCCCCTCAGACATCACCTCCTTGTCTTTTGAATATGCCATTATTCAACTTCTCCCTCCGATCCATCTCATTGTTATGGCTCTACATCGACCCCAGGCTCTCTCAATTATCGTATTTGGATTGCATGCATTTATTGAAATGTATATAGCAAAGTGCTGTACAATATAATGACAGGTAGTGCAATAAACAAATACAAATGATAAAAAACAATCAAGGTGCACAGAGAGGTTTCTAAATCCAATGGACCTGAAAGAAGATGAGACTTGCAACAAGAGGCAAAGATTCAACTAACAAAGGTTCATAATTCCATGGAGCAAGGAGAAAACAAGAGCAGAAATGAGATTGTGTAGAAGAAGGTTTAGGGACAAAAATGAGAGAAAGCGATTGAGAGCGGAAAAAGTGACAAGGGGTAGACAGAGAAAGGATGATGGTAAAGTGGAGTGTGGCATGAATGCATTTGTAGACATTGCAGAGGAAGTGCAATAGCAAGCACGAGTTGAATGGGAGAAGACAATTAGAAGGAAGCAAGGGTATTTTTAACTGGACATCTGTGATTCCCCCCTCTATCCTCCACTCTTTCCCCCACTGGCCAAAATTAGCTCAACGGACCAAAACAAACACACACACATTCACACAACAATCACTCTATCATTCACATGAGCACCCATCACCATACACTCACTCATAACACAAGCATACACGCATCCATACAAATATTTAAATAAAAAATAAATTAACATAAACATACCTTCTGCAGGGATGGGTGCAGAAACGCCCCGCTCCAAGCTGCTCTGTCCGTATGTGCAAGGAGGCGCAGGAGCTCCACCTCACACATACAAACATGCAGTGCCCCAGTCAGCATTTCCAAAGAACTATGCAAGGTTGGTTCAGCAAAACTCCCCCACCCTTGCATGGTTCAGTGAGCATCTGCAGCTGGGGAACAGAACTGAACTGTCAAAGGGAAACTCTGTTCAGCCAGCCCGGGAGCACTCCCTCAGCTGGAAAAAGCAGCTGAGGGAGTGCTCAGTGTTTCACTGGGCTGGCTCCTTGGCTCCTCCATAAATGATGAGGGGGCCACTGGGTGGATGCCCCCTCGCCCATTGTGGATGAGCCGCCAGGCTCAGACTGGCCTATAGGGGAATAGGGGAATGCCCATACCAGAAATGCAAAATGCTAGTGTGGGCCATTCAAAATGGGCCACTTTTTTGGGCAATGTGAGACAATTTGAGGAGTTACTTCACTATGCAGCTAGTAGTTTTGACCATTGTTACTGAATAAATATTCTTTGAATATCACCATTTGCTTACATTTTAATAAAAAACACTTTCTTGGGTACTATTCACACAGTCTATAACTAGAGGAATTAATTGCCATTTGCAGTTTGGGCCACATTTTCATTGGTGCCTGAGACAGTTTTATGCTCCAGTCCGACCATGTGAGCCGCCCCTGCCCTTTTCCTCCAATCTAAAAAAAGAATTGTTTTTAAACATTTAATGCTGGGCTCTCGTGCCCCGCCCAGGGATGCGTCCTTGCGCCCCACAGTTTGTAGACCTCTGCCCTAATCCAATCCCACCCCTCGATAGGTTTTTGTATGATGCCACGTAGGATAACGTCATAGATGACACATCTAGCATTCTATAAACTAAGTATAATCAAGAAGTGTGGTGATCCTGCATGAATCCATTTCTACACGACAATGTCTTCCAATGGTCGCTTTGCTGGACTTTGGAATTCGAATCATCATCGATGACCTTAGTGATGGAGTAGGGTCCACACCATCATTGGGCATGTAACATATTTCCTGAGGTTGAAAGCATGACGAGCTTGATGATCTGCTCAGTTGGGCTTGTGGTCATACATCACCGTCTGCTTGTCCTGAACCTGGTACACAAGCTGATTCAGGAGTTTGTGAGCAAGTGCCATTGGGACTCGTTATGAGTATGGCAGTGTGGCAAAAACTGACTGTGATTCCATTACTTTCAGTTTGCTGCCGCATTACTGCACCACCTTACACCGCATGTTGCTGGTAAAGAGGAGGATCTATCTCCAGCTAAAAGCTGCAGTTAAATCATCCATCTTACCACCAAAAATCATCAGATGTACCTCATGGAATAACCACTCACAGTAAATCCGATGGACTCCAAAAATGGGTACTAACACCACTGTGCCACCACTTGTAGTCTTGTGGAAAGTCCATGCAACCAAGTGGCGGTAACTGTAAGCAGCTTTGGCGGTAAATTATCAGATTTACGGGCGATTTTCTGATAAGCTTTTAAAGAGACTTAGTAGGGCTCATTATGAGTTCCCTGGAATTCCACCGGTAATTCCAGCGGGCTACCGGGTAACTGCTGTAGCGTCTCCGCCACGCGTTATCGCGGTATTATTGTGGGCGGCCGAGACACCCATAACTCCCCATTCCATGGGGTCCCATAGAACTCCATGGGATGGGGTTTCCCGAATCACTGGCCCCAATAGTAACAGTGTTAGTGATTCAGGCGTTTATCTGCCGGTAGGAGCCTGATCTACCGGCAGGTTCGGCCGGCCATTAGATCAGAGCACCTACCGGCAGACTTGGAGTGGGCCGGTCCGGAAAGTTGCTGTTATACGTTGTTACCAGCACCTTATTTCTGGACCAGCCAACTTGGAATGAGCCTGAGTGTCGCTTGTTTGATTCTTGGTCCAGGACAGGAGACTCAGGGCTTTCATAAACTCCATGCAAAGTCGGTCAGCGATGCAATGAAGAATCTTGGGGGTCCACTCTATATCCCCTCTGGGACCAGCATCACGGAGCAGGTTGTGGTCACAGCCCCCAATGTCAGCCCACTCCTTACCCATTACCTTCCTCATGTGACCTTGTCACACTATTCACAGAATTGAATGGACTCCCATTGGTGTCTGCTCAAAACAAATTGAGCGGTTCTGGCTTCTCGTGTTACTTTTAAACAGAAAGTGCACTTCACGTGCTTAGACAAAGATGGATAGCTTCACAAGTAAACTATTTGTCACTGACAAGAGAGCAGCTTGAACTTCACAATGTCCAATTGTGTGGGAGGGATGATATAACATTTTAACCTACGCAGGTTGATAAATCAAGAACCATTAAAAAATGAGTTTATAATAACGCCTACTATTACAGAGCTTAGAAGCTGCCAGAGTCTGGCACGAAGCACTCTATAATAACATTATATTATTACTAGAGTCCTTCTCTGTACATGACTTCATCAGAAAAGAAACAAAAGAAGAATGCAAGTGGACCCCTAAAGGCCACTGTGTCTCAAGGTCTCGCTGCAAGCTGTATGGAGGGCCAGGCTTGGCATCCATCATGTCTATGGCTTCAAAGTCTGCCTGGGCCAAATCTGTGACATGGACAAAACAAACAAAACAAGCATTGGCCATGCTAACAGTTTGGGCTTTTGTGTAGGCATGGGAAAGGCATTTGCTAGGCTCTGCCATAATTGTAATTTGCATGGTAGCAGCAGAAAAATTGAGTGAGTACCTGGGCATATAATAGCAGTGCTTTGCAAATACCTTAAACCAACACACATGCCCAAACTGTTGGATTTGCAGATGCTTGTTTTTAACAGGACTTCAGTGAAGGGCATGCATAGTGCTTATAAATCAAATGGCTGAAGGTAGACCTGGTTAAGACATTTCCATTACACCAGTAACATGTTTACAGCTCAAATTAAGTCATTAACTCTCAGAAGACTGCTTTAAAAAAAAACACTGGCAGGCACTTCAAGCACAAAGTTTTATGGTAAGGCTTCATAAGGCTAGCTCAAAGAGATTCCAGGAGGATGTGTTTTTTGCGGGGGGAGAAGGGGAGCAGGCAATGGCCATAGCTATTAATATGGTCATGGGCAGTCAATGAGTGGCAACTAACCAAACAAACCCTTTTTTATTTTTTTATTTATTGTGCATTTGTAAGGCGCTTATACATCAAGTAAATTGTGTTTCAAAGCACCCACAGGGCAAAGGGGACGGAACAGGGGAATGAAAATCAAATATAATAATGTAAGATAGAGCCAGACCTACTAAGCCTTCTGAGCATTCAGAATGTGCAAGTGCAGAGAGCGAGAAGGGATGGGGGGGTAAGTGCTAGGTGTACTAGGGTGTGAGCAGCTGTTAAGTGACAAGGTGACAGTGGTCAGCTGCCAATATGTAAGTGCAGACCTGTGGTTTAATAGGCCAGTGGGTGCCAAGGCAAGTGCTGGGAGCAGGTGGGGGCTGAGGCAATTGGATGTGGGGGACCAGGGCCAAAGAGGACACATAAAGGCCCTGGTCACCAATCTCAGCAACTGTGGGTTTAGCAGAGGAGGGAGGAAGGGAAGGAGGAGGTGAAAAGAAAAGTCTTTAGGAGCGATCGGAAGCTCTGAATC
Source organism: Ambystoma mexicanum (assembly GCF_040938575.1). Taxonomy (NCBI): domain Eukaryota; kingdom Metazoa; phylum Chordata; class Amphibia; order Caudata; family Ambystomatidae; genus Ambystoma; species Ambystoma mexicanum. The sequence goes on along the minus strand of NC_090936.1, from coordinate 1,208,258,073 downwards.
ACTCCTCATATGCCATTTGCCCTAGCTTTAATGCCATCTAATACCCAAAGCTAAACAAAAAATCAATGATGGAATCCCAAGTCTGCCAGGGACTTTAAATTACTCTCTGAGGGACAGGCATGAAAACAGGAGGCAATATGGAATGGGAAATATCATAACTGAAACGCACACACCTAATTTAAGAACCTTACTCACGCAACTTAAGCAGAATGTATGGATCATGAGGAAGACATGGTTTGAATTTTTAAGATGCGAGGGAAGAGAAGGACCTAAGCCATATCAGGAGTTATGTCCTGTGCAAAGTTCCTTAAGAATCTGGCAGATTCTGGATCACACCCAAAACATCCTTCAAAGCCACTTACCCATCATCCATCAAGGATTTTAAGTTTTTAATTCCTTAAAATCCTTACATTTTCCATGTGTTATTTGAATGACAAATGATATCCAGATCAACCTCTTAGGAAAGAAAATATGTTGAGCTGCCCTTTGTGACAAACGTGTATAAAGCCAACCTTAGAAGTGGAACATGTCCGACCTTGCGGAGGTCCCCTGTGGTGGTACCAGTTTTAGAGAGCAGTGCTCCAGGCCACTATCATCCAATAGCTTTATTTGACTCTGCAGCAAACATGTTGGGTCAGTTTAACAAGCTGGGGTTCTTGCATGGCCAAACCCAATCAATCTGTTGCCAGACCTTCTGCACTTTTTTAAGGAGGGGCATAACACCACACAACAATGCTTACTTTTGTATTTGCTGACCTGCAAATCTGTAATGTGTCCTGAGGGGCCAGTGTTACTGGCTTTTATGGATCTAAGATCAGTGGTTCATTGCGTTGATCAGGACATGGACCAATTTGTAATCGATTATTTATAACAGGCTTAATACCGAGAGGTTTCCAAGAGCGGACTCGCGGATCGAACTTGTGTTGCTCCAGGTCGTCTTGCTTGCAAGGCCAGAGCGCGTTGCACCTGAGCTATCCTCCTGAGACCAACATGGGGGGAAGAGGGGCTTGCTTAATTGATTACACTAAATCCATCAGGGCAATGAGGGGTATTCGGTTTTTAGACTGAGTTTCGTGGACGGCATTTTAAAAAGCCCACCAAGAAAACACCACATAAACTACCACACTGGTACAAAAAGAGGCCCAGAAGAGAAACGTTGCAGGTGCCTGTCGCTGAGGCAGGTAAGTCTGCATAGGGGGGTGGCAGGGGAAGCTGTTGGAATTCTTGTTTGCTTCAGGCAGGGTGGATGGGCCGTGGTGGCGGAGTAAGTGAGCAGCTCAAAAAGGGTTTCGGGAGTGAACACCATGGGGAGGGAAAGAAAATCCCGTCCTTTCGAGGCTGCACTGGGACGGCCAAAAAAAAACATCCTTTTGGAAGAGTGTCCTCCATTGGACAAGATTGACACATAAAACCCAAGAATTGCAAATCACTTCTTCTGAAGAGCTTCATAAGTAGTGAAACACATTAACGTGTAGAGGGTGCAAGAAGATGGGAGGACAATTATGTGAAAATACATCATGTAATGTGCACCGAGGATGTAATGACTGCAGGCAATTACATCCTTGGTGGAGAGACCATATTGGTGATTTGTTAGACAAGATGAAATAGATCTGGAATCTGAAACCGGAAGCAATATGGAAGATGGAAATGGATTTATGGATTAACACATATAACACAAGGAGATCATTGAAGTAAAGCAATTCTAACAATACAATAACTAATTAGGGAAAGTACACAAATAAACAAAAGAGGAATGAGCAGCAGATGAGATTATATCAAAGTAAAAATCAGTGATTGTTTTGCTACAAATCTTTTTCAAATGCAGATTGATGCACATTTTTAAAATTAGTTTCACATGAAAAACTCGTGTACTTCTTGAATTAAATACATGTTTAATAGTTTGGCAGCACAGTAACAGCTCAACACACTCCATATTTTCGTTTCTGAGTTACATTATACTTTTGCGGGCAGGCACGCACTACTGTAGGCAAACGGCGGCAGAGAACTCGCGCTTCCTCCATTTGTGTGCATTGACTCATTTCCTTGCGTGACATAGGAACACCCGCCATCTTTGGCTGTCCTGGAAACTTGAGCTGGGGTTACGTTGTCGTTCCTCCAATTCCTCAAGAGAAGTACCGGTCGATATAATAGGGGGGGTGGGGAGTGGATGTTAGGTCTGCTTCAGCAGGACGGTCAGTATCTTATTTGGAAAGTAAGTCGGTGCATGCGATCTGTAGCAGGGTGCTGTCTTCCCGTGGAACATGCACATACTATTTGCCATTCCTTGGTCCTTGTTAATAGACACCGGATCTGACTGAGGAAGTAGAGAGCAGGGGAAGTGAACGTGTAAATGAGCACTCTGCAGCTAGATATCAAGCACACTGGGACCATTGTTTTAAAGTTCACTTTGTACTGCAAAATTACACTTTGCGCAGTTCCATGAATCATGGTTTGTGTCAGCAGAGTCACTTTTCAGCCGTGCAAACATTCCAAGAATCGGGCCCACGATCTTTCTTTTCTGCTCCATAATGTAAGCAATACATACAGTGAAGTGCACCACTCATTTTATTGGCAGTGGAGAGTGCCCGTGAACATCGACAGTCCTCTTTCCCTGCACGATGCAAACAAATCATGCTAGAGTGCCCGGATCACGTGCGATCCATCCGCAAACTACTGCATGTATTCACAAACATCGTCCGAAGGGCACACAGGTAACTTCTTATCTTTCTACTTACATATCTCTATTGTACTCTGATTGGCTGCCTTCAAGCAACTACAACAGCATACCTACCAGTCAGATGCACCAGCTCTCAAACTAACCTTTTGAGTTCAGCTTAACAGTTTAGGTGTATCCTTGAAGTCAAAGTGCATTTGTGCTGTGAATCAGAGGCTTCTGCACCGCAAGCAGCGTTTCCAAACATGTGCAGCTTTAATCTTACAGGTTCGACTACCATAACATCTATTTTATTTATTTATTTATTTATTTGTTTATTTATAACGCGCCATATCCCGCAGGCATCAGGGCGTACAGATAGACAAAAGTCGGACAAGGCAGACATGGTCAGCCACTATTTAGACAAAAAGAAAGGTTTTCAGGTTTTTCCGAAAGGTGTATTTTTCTTCCGTCCGTACAGATGTGGGTGGGATGTTCCATGCACTCACAGCTCTGTGGGGAAAACATCGACCTATTCCTTTAACTAGGTTGGCACGAGGAATGGTAAGAACATGTCTAAGAAGACATTCTTCAGGTATGTTTTAATAAACTGTGTTATAAAGCTATGAAGTATGTTAAAACAGTACATAATAGATATCTGTAAATATGGTCAATATACTAGCATATAATATGTTTACTGCATGCAAACGTAAGGACGTCCAAATGATAAACCTTTTCTAAAACAACTGGGTGCATTTTGAAAAATGCCTGTAGAAAAATCCTGTAAATAATTATTTTATTACACACTAACTGTGACATTACTACTGACCTTTAATGAGAAAATGATATCACTACTGTTGCGTAATCACTTTTTTTGCTTCAGTTGTGAAATCACAATAGCTGTTGCTTGAGCCAGGACCAAACAGAATTATAAATGCACGTCCTGTAATTAAAACAGTCTGTGACAAGGTTTTCACATTTCTTTCTTGTAAAATAGGTTTCTGTGAGAGGTGAGAGAGGAATACAAACTTGGAGGTGGACAAGCTGTGTCGGAATTAACAGAATTAGTGGGCGTGTCACCTTGTCGCGCGCGGCTGCAGAACTAGTGGCTGAAAAAAGGCAAGACCAGATGAAATGATGCTTTATTTTCACACGCATTATGTGAGAGTTTAAAGCATTGAGTCTGGTTATATGCTTTAGGAAATGGAACAGGGTTTGAAACTGATGGAGGTGTGATTTTGCTGCTGCTTCACGTCTCGGTCATCCTGGTTGCCATGACGCAAACAGCTACCAGAAGTTACTTTTAACATCCCTGGGTGACTGGTGCTCTACACCTGGTGATATACAGGTATATCTGGTTCCATGTGATAAAATCGTGGCAAAAGTGGCCTTGGACGCAAAATATTGCAGCAAAAAGGCAGTGGTTTTGCCACCGCAATCCAGGTAAAGGATGCAGGGGACATCCCCGCAACCTCCGCTCCCCTTAAATGGTATAATGGGTACACCTTTACCAGGTCAAACCACTGCATTTTTGGCACAATTTTTTGCACAGGCGACGATTTTATCACTGCATACTGTATATTTATGGGACATTAAGGTTGTGTATTTGGGAATGCAGCTAAAGAAGCATTAGGTTACACCCAGAAGCCATTTAAAGTGTAATGGTCAGAAAGTTAAAGGTTGCATTTTATTTTCAAAGTATATTCTTGGCACATAGCCTGACAATTAATATAATTTTTGGAACAGCGTTGTTGTGGTATGACATCCACAGTCATGTGGTTTCTGAAGATCAGCGCATGTGGAGGGATCTGAATTGAAACGCATCTGTGTGACCATGGTAACGTTTTCAAATTATTTCGTCCTCCACTTCCAGCCCAGACGCCAGCGAGCGCGATAAATCACAGGCGAGCAGGATCGACTTTTGAAACTTCAAACCTGAGAGGCATGACACCAAAGGGAAAGACATAACGAGATTGGCCAGGGGAACACATGGGAGGGGGAGTAGGCGACCGAACAGGGCATAGGGTCCTATCAAATGGATCCTGTAGCAGATGGGAGTGTGGCATGTTTGGGTGAGGGTAAGAGATGAAGGGGTGGACCAAGAGACCAGGCAGTGGAAGGAGTGTGGAGTGGTGCGTGGAGAAGCCTAATAGGGGGATTATTAAAGGTGAGGTATCTGTTGGTATGAGAAGGTATTACCTTGTGTGACAGTGCATTTATGCTGAGTAAAGAGAGGAACTGGGGTTAGGTGCAAAAATAGGGGGGGCGTGACATTTTGTGAAAAGGGTGACTGGGAGAGTAAAAAGAGGGGGGGTGAAGTGGTGTGAAGAGTAGAGAGCAGAGTCTAGAGTAGTGGAGAATAGAAGGAGGGGAGAACAGTGGAGAATAGAAGGGAGTGAAGAGTAGTAAAGGGGAGTGGAGAGTAGAGGCGAGTGGAGAGTAGAGTAGGTGTGAGATAGGATAACATCAGAGAGACAGAAGAAAGGAAGGTGAGAAGGCGAGAAAGTGGGGAGTGTTTTTTTATTTTTATTGTTTTTAGTAGTACAAATTAATTTACAACTTTACAAAAATATTTTAAAAATACACAAAATACATAAAACAAATTTGCATATAAAGGCTCTCATTATTCCTTAGGTACTTCAAAATTTAAAACCACAACATAACATAGAACAAATATTACAGATCTTCGCACAGTTCATCACATAATTCCGAACACAATCCTAACTCACTTTCTAACACCATTCACTAAATTCATAAAAACAAGGAAACAACGCATGAAAACAAAACATGAGATGGGGAGGTCACGTTGTTGCCGATTATATCAGTGCCTACGTTCTTATTGGACACATAACAAAAAAGGGTTCACAATGTTACAAGCCCTTCCTCCTTCATAATGTGCAAACTGTCATTAAGTAACTGCAGGTCTTCCTCAATTATATTCACAAGTCTAACTGTCGCCCAGATGATCGCATTACACTGCCCCCACATACAGCGCAACCAAACCAGATTACGTTCATAACAAGATTTGGAACTCAAGTAGGATCCCAAACAAATGAGCCTTTGTGGTTCGAAGTGTACACAATGCATGAATAGATGTTCTAACGTTTCAGGCTCCTTTGCTGTGGCACAAAACCTACAATGGTCCCACTTCCCAAACTCTTTATAACCAGACCAGTTCCTAATACGAGAGCCAGTATGAATCAGGTCAAGACTGAATCTCATGTAGGTCCTTCTGGTGTTCTTGTCGGGAAAACACATTATGTATCGCACGCGTGGAGTAAAGCCATGTCTAAATTTGGCATACAGGCTAAGTGATGGATAACCTGCAATTAGATCGGAATTACGTGCCCATGCGTTCCTAAGGAACCGGAGTTTGGACACCCCCGGGGAGTCATTTAGATCTTGTGAGGACATGTTCAGGGAACATTTAGCTATAGTCACACGTTTGTGAAATGCGGATATCGATAATGGATAGTTCACATGTAGCATTAACCTCAAGTCCTCATAAAAAGAGTTTGTTGGTGGAGACAGCATTTTCTTAAAGGTGTTGAGCATACGCCATTCATACTTGTCGGCTAAAGGGTATAGGCCTAACTCGTGTATCAAGATGGCATTTGGCAGATACCCCGGAAGACCTAAAACCCTTTTCCAGAGCTTTCCCTGAAGTAGATTCAATGTAGGGCCCATGTTCAATAGACAGACATCCAGGGTATACAATAGAATAGACTCTACCATCATTGTGTGGAAATGTATCAGAGGCATGAGGGAGTACTTGGAATGCTTAGAGAAAATGATTCTCATCTGCGCAGACAGATGATTCAGCTTGGTGTCTAAAATTGCTTGCCATTTACCGACAGGCATACTGTTTGAGATATGGTAACCCAGGTATGTGATCTCGCCCATGATGTTAATGGGTTTAGAGTTCACGGTGTAATTGAACTCCTGATTTTTCTTATTTGTCGAAAAGACTATGATGCTTGATTTGGCCGAATTAATTGTCAAGTTGTTCAACTGACAGTATTCCTGAAAAATATTGAATTTATTCTGTAGCCCAAAGGGTACCTTATCAGACAGGATGACGTTGTCGGCAAACGCCAACCAATTCAGGTGCAGCTTGCCCAGACTAACCGGAAAGATGTTAGCTCCTTCCCATATTTTCTCTATGTCGGCCAGGTACAGGTTGAAAAGTACCGCGGCCAGGTTGCATCCCTGCTTCACTCTGATTTCAGTAGGAATACTATCAGATAGAAGGCCCTCTGCGTTGATACGAACCCTGTATGATGTATTTTAGTGAAGTGCAGCAATTGTCGCTACCAGGTGGGAGGGAATTCTATAGGACAGCATTTTCCGCCAAAGTCGATTGCAAAGAACACTGTCGAATGCAGCCGATAGATCTAGCGATGCCATATACATCGGGCAATTGTTCCCGGTGCGTGATGATGCTAGCAAGTGCGCAAGAATAGACGCATTTAGCTGTGTGCCCATGGCCCTACGTAACCCCACCTGGACTTTGGAAAGAATTCCAGCGGCCGTGATGAATTTCTCCAATTCACACAAGACCAAGTGAGCACATTTTTTGGCCGCAATATCAATAAGGGCAATAGGCTTAAAGTTGCCGGGGTCATCGAAGGGGCCCTTCTTGTGGATAGGTATTATTATAGCCATCAACCAGGAGGAAGGTATTTTACCCGTTTTGTAAATCAGTTGGTGACGCGGAAGCAAGTACCTGGCCCAAAAGTATGGATCGTCCTTAAAGAAGCAAGGCGGCAGCCGGTCCGGACCTGCAGCTTTGGATAATTTCATTTGTGCAATTACCCAGATTACATCCTTAAGTTCCCAAGGGCATATGGCAGGAAATTGCAGCTGAAGGTTGGCAGTCTCCAACCTGATATGTTGGGCAGGCAGTTCATATTTCTTTCCAAAGATGGACTGCTATTGTAAACCAGATATAGTCGCAACCATGCGCTTATAAACCTTACCAACAGGGTTTCTTATGATAGACCACATTTCCCTAATGTTTCCCTTACATAGATGTTCGATCATACGTTGGTTCGCAAGGTTATGGGTCGCATAACGCACCTCCTTCACCTTTTTCTTATAGCGTGACACAATTAGAGTTTTTGCTATCTTATATGAAGCTGCATTGTCATGCGAGCGTCTCGCAAACCGAAGCTCCTGATTTTTCCGTTTTTTTAGAATGGCAACACCTGGTAAATGTGCACGAACAGCATTAGGTGCATATTTACACAGAAGTTCCGTAGCTAGACTCACCAGGTGCCCATGGATCATCAGCAAATTACGCTCATTAGCTTTCTCCATCGCATCCAAGGTTGTCTGTTCCTCATGATGCACCACCAAGTCCCTATTTACTAAAAACACCATTCTTTGACATGTGTTAGGGTGCCATCTTACTGACACAGTGAAAGTTGGGAGTGTGACGATAAGGAGAAGAGAGTGTAGAAGCTAAGGAAAGGAAGTAACGTCAGGAAGACAAGAATGCAAGAGAGGTAAAGTGCCTAGGAACACTTGTTCGCACCTAGAAACACTTGTCTACAGGCGCATTATAAATGCCATATCATATCATATCATATCATGAAGCCGAGTGGGACCTGAGCAGCTGGAAGGCACTATTTATTATTGTGTAGATTATCCATTTGTGGAACTTCAGGAGAGGTCCCACCTAGGAAAGCCCAGAGGGAGTGAAAGAGTTTTGTCTGTGTCACTATGGTAAGCATCATCCACAGTAGGAGTTACTGACTTCTAATTGCCTACATCGGGGGATAGGAAAGTCTGGGCTAAGGCGGTAGGTAGCCCACAGGAGACGAGAGTGGGTCAGCCATTAGTGTGTCCTGCTATTCCCGCATTGCAACTCTCATCCTCTCAAATCAATCTTTGTAAAATGAAAACCCTTGAGCCATCTTTCAATCATTGGTGTTCTTAAGGTCATTTGTGACATTTCACAGACACCTAAAGAAAAACACAAGCAAAAGGGAATGAGAGTGTAGCAACATAGCAACATCTGTAAAACATATATCGAAAATAGCAACCTCTTGGTCTAAAAATGATGGATGGTTGCCATGTATGGCCTCCACTGAACATACACTGCACTCTACAAGTAGTACTTTAGTCAAGCCCGTTTTGGACTTTTTAAGCCAGCAAAGCAGTGAAAACTTTGACAAGTCTGCACAGTTCATCCCTTCTCCCCAGGGGGGATCCACCCCCTTCAAGGCTAGGGAGGTGAGCCTCCTACGCAAGAACCTCCCTTGGGGTCTGTGCAAGTTGAACCTCACTAGGAGTGGCCCCCCTCTTGGGGACAAGGACTTCCATTCCGAGAAGGACCTCTCAGTCCAAAACACACTTTCTACCTAAATGAGTGTTGGAAAGACTTTGATATCTCCTGCTATGACTATAACAAACAAAGACCCTTCTTCCACTCCATTGGCTTCAGGTAATGATGAACGTCATCTGAATGTGATAAACAAAGATGTCAGACACAATTCCTTTTGCTCTGTTGACATGCTTAAGAGTAGAACAGACTGAGAATGGGGGCGAGACTGCTACTCAGGGAGGAGAGTCATCACTACGCAGAGGCAAGGCTCAAGGGGTGGAGCTACGTCAAGCCACAGAGCCAGCAGTGGCGTGGGAGAAAAAAGACCCCTTAGCTGGAGGGTCCGAGCTGGGTACCCTGACCGACCAAGGAAAGAGGCAGAAACAGAAAAAAAACTGTCTTCCTTGGTGGCGTGACCAACGGAGAACAGTGGTGGGCCTTTCGCCCGGAAACCGTTTCTAATACCAGGGGCATTAAAGAAGCCTGGGTCCCTGAGCTCCACACAGGAAGTTCCTTTGCCGTTGAGACGAGTATTCACAGGGAAGTGGATGCTCCCAAATTGAGGACATCACTGAGGGCTTCAACCTTTGGTCTCTAAGATTGCCAAAACCTACAAAGATACGAATGTCGGAAAGAAAGGAACGGGCATATAACTCAGGTAAAACAGAGTGAAAGAGATACAAACAGTGTATATCAAGGCTGGGGACGCTGCCAAAAGTATGAGAATTTAAGAGAACCGAATGGGCACATGTCCTACGTGAAATGGAGTAAAAGGGACATGAGTGATGCATGCCGAGTCTGGGATAGCCGACAAAGATACATGAAATTGATGAACTGTGATGGGAATATGTCCTACATGGAATAGATGAAAGGTCTATGAATGCTCTGCCACAAGGCTAGCAAAGCCAACTAGGTAACGGGAACCTGCAATACCCGAGCGGGCAGCATCCTATGTTTACTAATTGGACTGCGAATCAACTCTACTAAAGAACCCCAGGAGTTTGGGAAGTCCCAGTGCCGGAAAGGTGGGATACAGAGATGTTATTGATATTGATATTTCTATCGCGCTCGTACACAAGTGTTTTAGAGCGCGACAAGGCAAGGGAGGGGAACAGGGGAGAACAAAACAGCAATCTTACTAGGCTCAGTGACATTGAGAACACGCAAGTGCATGGGAGAGGGGGATGGAAAAAGTGCATGGAAGGGGGAAGACGTGGAAAGTGCGAAGCAGAGGAGAAACAGATAAATAACAATAAATAAATATTAAAGGCAACAAACAGTGGTAGTGCAGCCAGCAATTTGCAAGTGCTAGGTTTAAGGCAGCAGACAGGGTAGGTCTGATAAGTGCAGGAAGAAAAAAATGGGCGGGAGCAGTATGGGTACAGATACAGACCCCAGTGCAAGTGTGCTTATAGTGATCCTGGAAGGATTTGACCACTGAGAAAACTGAGAAAAATAATAGAAGAAGAATTTGTCTTTTCCAAAGGGGGAGGAGAAAACCAATACAGGGGATATTTGTATTTGTAACCAACAAACCCCATAAGAAGACTGTGAACTGTGTAAATACATACAAAAGGGACTCTGATACTGACAATAAGTCTTATATGAGTTGGGCCAGGCAGAAACCCATTCTGAGCCTATTGCACAAGCTTCCCTTTTTTCTTTTAGTTAGATTGCCTAAAGTGGTAGGGCCGGTTTCTTACTTGGGATTTTGACTCAGGATTCTTTATTTTTGGACTTCCACGAGCACCCTTAGTTTTTGTTGTAGAAGGTAAGGAACTTCCCTCGCAGCTACAGGGCCAGGTAGACCTTTTTCTTTTAATTTAAAGAAACAGCCTTGGGCCATGACCACTGTAGTCTGAGTCTGTCTTCTTGTTCACCACAAAACTTTAAAAATAACTGAGGGTAAAACTACACACCACCGCACCTGATTCAGCACCGAACAACACTTACACACTGTCATGCTTCATTATTCTCTTCCGTGGGTGCACTTTCCCACGGGGGTGGTAGTAGCTGACAGAACCCATGTGAGAAATCCTGAAAGTGATGAACCATTGTTGGATTTCTGTAACGGGATAATCAGATCCATAAAGCCCCCTTAGTTTGGCACCTAGAGAGACAGGATTAGAACGTGCAGCAGATGTTGTGGCTCACAAGCTGCATTGCACATTGCATGACTGTAAGGGTGCTTCCAGGGTGAGTTCCTTTAAAATGAACAGAATGGTAAAGGAGTAAACAGAGCGCTTAAAAGTCAGAAGTTTAAATGTTTAATTGAGGAATGTTTGAATGCATCCTTCAAGGCTTGGCAAACTAATAAGGGCCTATTGAGACTTTTCATCCTAAGAAGACACAAATGGACCATGCGAAAATGTGCCAGCATCGTGCAAGAAGACAAAGGCCACCCTGGTTACTCTGCATCAGATGAACATCTCTATATCATTGGGGAACCCTGGCCCCACAGTCATCTGGACATAAAACTGAGCTGGGGGATTGAACAGATTTGACATTCTGTTTGCTGATTAAACTTTGACTCCAAAAGCAACAGAAACATGAAAATAAAATTTACAAAGATCAGTCGCCATACTGAATAATCACAGCATACATTTATAGAAGGGCTGCTTTGGTGGTCTATGCATGCCTGTAACAGTTTTCATTCATTTTGTTTAGATATTGTTTGCAGATTAAGCTTAGATTTCTGTGACAATGTCCCCTGCCGACAGTAGAGACATGCAGTTGGGTGGCCAAAGAGGTCATGTTCTTCCCCAAACTATTGGCTAACAGGCCCAGCGGCAGAATGGGTAGGATGCACTAGTCAGGCAAACCTTCTCTCCGCCCTGAGGAAGGTGACCATTGTATGAGGCCCTTTAAAATCTCGGTCACTTTAAGGGATTTAGCTCCTACAGCTGGGAAACAGCCACCGTGTGGTATTGGGAAACGCCTACTCTCCCTGTGCCCAAGGAGTAGTAACTTCTTTACTTCTAGAACCAGAAACACTGTTCCCTTGCATCACCCTCCACTCCCCACCTATCCTGAGACTGTGTGATCAGAAACTGTGTAGCTGAGAGATGTTATTCCTTCCAAGCATGTAGCAAACACCTCACCAGACCTGGAAGGCATAGTACAGATTATAACATCAAAACAAGGGGGGTTCTGGGAGTCCCTCTACCAGCAGGAACACAGCCCGTTGACCTATTCTTGGGTGGATGGCGACCGGGAGAGTCTCAACCAAGTCTTTAGTTCACTGTCCCTTTCACGGTATACCGTCATTTCATCGCCGCACTTTTCATCGCAGGGTTTTTTGCCGCGATTTTTTTTTGGAAGAAAAAACATCCAATTTTTTGGGGGGGTAAATTTTTTTAAAAATGGGTTTGGGTGTTCGGGATGTTAAAAAAAGAAAAATTGCAGCAAAAAACCCAGCGATGAAAGGTGCGGCGATGAAATCACATAGAAGAGACATTTTCATCTGCCTATCAGTCTTTGTCCTGCCCTGGGGCAGTCCAGCACTGAAATGCAAGGCAATTCTCCTCGTAAAGAGTACCAACAGCATCCCCAGACACATGTTTCGGCCTAGTCGGGTCTCATCAGTGAGGTGGAGCTTTGCCTCTCTAAGAACAGTGAGCTTGCACAGGTGCTGTAATCTGGCAGAGCCAATAAGAGCTCCTTCCACCTTTACAACTAAAGGTGCTGACTCACACAGGGAGCCCAGCCTCAAGGGAGGGATCACAGGATCCATGCAAGCCCAAAGCCACAGTCAGGCGTGGATGGTGTTTGGAGTAGAAGCCAGCAAGAGGGGTTTGGTGCGATGGGGAGATCAAGTAAGGTGATTGGTGGAATTCTGAGCAGAGAAGGATGTTGGCGATGAGAGGGAGGAGGTTGGTTGGAGTTATCAGTAGGCTGTTGGGAAAAATCTGGAGGTCGTTGTTGAAAGATATCAGGAAGAGATTGGTTGGAGATATCAGAAGAAGATTGGAAAACATCTCTAGGTGGTTACTATAGGTTATCAGGAAGAAGTTTAGGTACAAAAGGATGAGGTTGCTAGGAGACATCAGTAGCAGGTTGGGGAGCATATGTTGGTGATTGCTTCAGGTCATCGGGTGAAGTTTGGGTTATAACATACAAAGGTTGATGGTAGATATCAGCACAAGTTTGGCAAGTATTTGGAGGAGGTTGGTATGGGTTTTGAGGAGGAAGCACAAGTTTGGCAAGCATTTGGAGAAGGTTGTACGGGTTTTGAGGAGGAAGTTGGGAGATGTTTTGAGGAGGATGCTTTGACTAATCGGGAGGAGGAAATACATATGGAGGTGCTTGGTTGAAGCAACCAGGTGGAGATTAAGAGATATGATATGAGATGATATGGAATTATATCTCTTAATCTCCACCTAGTGGCTTCAACCAAGCAGATAGCAGGAGAATGGTAGATGAGAGCATAAGCAGGGTAGCAAGAATCTAGCTAGCCAGCACCAGAAAGTTCCTAAGAACATATTTTTCCCAAGGAAAAGGGTAGGGCCTGAACTAATGATAACAGTGGGTACAGCACCATAGTGAGGCATCCAGGAGGATCTGATGCAATGGTAAATGTAGGGTTCGGCACCATAGTGGGGAAGCCACGAGGATCTGAGCCAATGGTAACAGGATGGTGCAGCACTATAGTGGGTCAGCCAGGAGGAACTGAGCCAATGGTAAATGTAGGGTACGGCACCATAGTGGGGAAGCCGGGAGGATCTGAGCCAATGGTTACAGGAAGGTACAGCACAATAGTGGTGCAACCAGGAGAGTCTGGCCAATGGTAACAGGAGGGTACAGCACCATAGTGGGGAAGCCAGGAGCATCTGAGCCAATGGTAACAGGAGGGTGCGGCACTATAGTGGGTCAGCCAGGAGGATCTGAGACAATGGTTACAGGAGGGTACGGCACCATAGTGGGTCAGCCAGGAGGATCTGAGACAATGATTACAGGAGGGTACGGCACCATAGTGGGCCAACCAGGAGGTTCTGAGCCAATGGTAACAGGAGGGTTAGGCTCCATAGTGGGGCAGCCAGAAGGATCTGAGCCAATGGTTACAGGAGGGTACAGCACCATAGTGGGGCAGCCGGTATTACCCAAATTGGTCGTTTACAATTGTTCGAATGAACAATTGACCGAATATAAAGGATCACAATTGACCTTTTCACAATTGACCGAATATATATATATATATATATATATATATATATATATATATATATATATATATATATATATATATATATATATATATATATATATATATATATGGGTTTTGGGGGTTTGGCGTTGGGTGGGGGATTGTGGGGGGTTTCCCCCCACATATATGGTACAATTGACCTTCACAATTCGGTCAATTGTGAAAAGGTCAATTGTCATTCGAGCAGTTGTAAAACGATCAATTTGTATACAACCGGGCAGCCAGGAGGATCTGATACAATGGTAAATGTAGGTTACGGCACCATAGTGGGGAAGCCAGGAGGATCTGAGCCAATGGTAACAGGAGGGTACGGCTCCATAGTGGGGCAGCCAGGAGGATCTGAGCCAATGGTTACAGGAGGGTACGGCTCCATAGTGGGGCAGCCAGGAGGATCTGATACAATGGTAAATGTAGGATACGGCTCCATAGTGGGGCAGCCAGGAGGATCTGAGACAATGGTAACAGGACCATAGTAGGGCAACCTGGAGGAATAGGGCCAAAACAGGAATTTTGAGGCAGTGCAGAGGGTAGAAGTCAGGATGTTGGGTAAGGGAGTGAACGGAGACCCTCTTAAGGTCTACCCGTGCAAAAGAAGCTGGGTTCAGGAAACCATTAAACCTGGGATTGACTATCAAGGAGCAGGAAGATGGTAATACCTTAACCCTGAGCTGAGTACACAGAGCAGGGGAAACACTGAGAAGCCCACACAATAGTGGAGAGGAGCAGCTGAATGCCTCTGCCAGATGTTCCACCCCCCTACTACCGGTATGCTGGAGGCCTGAAATTGTGCCATGCTTAACACCATTGGTTGTGACCATACCACAGCGAATATTTGAGAAAAGGTATCCACTGAGAAAACCATATCTGATGCATCCCCAGAGAGATGACATTCTGAGGGAAGAACTCCCCGAAGGAATATGAGAAAGAGCGAAAGAGGAGCTAGTGACATCACAAGAGACAAACGCGAAGCCCTAAGAAGAATGGCTAAAGAGAAAACATATAGACCTTATTGAAACTGATGATGAAGTAAAGAATCGAGTAAACATTTAGATGCGAAAAGAAGAGTGCATGTGTGTGATGCACTGCAGAAAATACAGTTCAATAACTGTACAGATGCAGCAACGCACATAGATTAAGTTATTTTAGAAGCTGGCTATACATAGTGAATAGAATGCAGGCAGAGCCACCATTGTATAAAAACTGGACATCGGAGTCATACATTTAGTAATCCCCGACCCATGGAGATGACTCGAATGGTGAAACTGTTTGACCTGGTGTCAAGGTGAAGGAAACCAAAGCTGGTTATCTATTCTTGAAGGCAGCAAACGTGAGAATCTGAATCACTCCTTGTTAAGGCGCAAACAAAGAATACCAAGCATGCCAAGTTGTATTCAGTTAAAACATTTAATTACTGCAAAATGGACCAGATCATGGTCTCCTGTCATGTGAGCCAAGGGAGGAAATAGAGTTGGGCATGGCCTTCCGAAACTACAATAGTGTGTGCTCACACTCCCTTATATGACCAGAGACAAGAATACTCTTCAAGGCCAAGTTCAAAGACAATCTTCATGGCAGAAGGCATGGGTGATGAGAGACATTGGGCTAATTGGGTGGGGAGGTAAAGTCATGTCCACCTCCTAGCACCTGGGATTGAGTTTATGTGCTGCTAAGTGAACTGAATGTTCCAGTAATGGCACCAGCGTGCCAACCAATTGTAGAGGTTCATATAACAAATTATAGTTTTAGAGCCAATGATATACCGTGTATCTAATAAGTGTTGAAGATAACTTGCAGTAGAGGCAAGCACAAGTTGTCCAATTGACAGTAGATATCTAATCACAATCCCACCTTGTATAGAAAGTATACTTAGATGTTTCCCTTGAACCTATCACAATCCCTCATAGGTTTTTCTTATTTGCCATGTAGTATGACATCACATATGGCCATTTTTTAGTATAAAAGTTTGTTTTATATGTGCAATATTTGAGAGCTTGTGAGACGTCCGTTGATGTCCGTTGTAACACCCTGTTTTAGAGAATTGATATTACAGAAATACTTTGCCATCTTCCTGAGTTGGTTCGATTTGATGTTGGAGTTATTCTGGATCCCATCCACCGCATGCATGTTACCCAAAGGGCCCTAAAGCGCAATAGGGTGTGGGAACCCCTTAAACCTAGGACAGAATGAGACACAGAATGTTAGATAGAACTCACAGTGCAAAATTGGGCAAAGAGTAGGGGAAGTGCTTTAAACCACATCTTGTGTTGTGCAAGGGTTACCTACGGCAAAGTACCTTGGGCTAGAGAGACCCCATTCGGTCCCATTTATGTACTGTGATTCCTGAATGGTGGCTCAGTAATTGATCCCTGTCTCTGTGACACCCCATATTGCCACTAGTTACAAAAGCAATACAATACATGAAATATGATACAACAGAAAAGGAAACACAATGGGACCTTTGAGGCTACTTAGTCTTATTTGGGCAACATATGAAATCGGCATTGAATGTTAAGGGGTGTGGAGAAGGAACTGTGCGAACTGCACATCTGTAGGACAAGTGAACATACCAAACGCCTTGGTCATGTACGTTTGCTTCCATCAAAAATAAGCCTTAACGCATACTGCACGTGGAAACGTATTGGTTATTGTTTGAAGACATCAAAACAAAAGCACCAAAATAACATTTAAAATAGACAGATTCTAAACGTCACTGGAGGAGGTGAGATTCGAACCAAGCTCCGTTGGCTTGTTGTCACCAAAGGTTAACACTCTGACCACTGTGCAACCAATGCCATGAACCTGAACCAGGAGAAGCATAGATGAGCATTTACACATCCACGTATGTCACAATTTGCTCAACTCAGGCTTATCCTTGTGCATGGCCAGCGCGGTTTCCATATAGTACTGCACCACAGAGCGAGTGCATGGCCAGCGCGGTTTCCATATAGTACTGCACCACAGAGCGAGTGCATGGCCAGCGCGGTTTCCATATAGTACTGCACCACAGAGCGAGTGCATGGCCAGCGCGGTTTCCATATAATACTGCACCACAGAGCGAGTGCATGGCCAGCGCGGTTTCCATATAGTACTGCACCACAGAGCGAGTGCATGGCCAGCGCGGTTTCCATATAGTACTGCACCACAGAGCGAGTGCATGGCCAGCGCGGTTTCCATATAGTACTGCACCACAGAGCGAGTGCATGGCCAGCGCGGTTTCCATATAGTACTGCACCACAGAGCGAGTGCATGGCCAGCGCGGTTTCCATATAGTACTGCACCACAGAGCGAGTGCATGGCCAGCGCGGTTTCCATATAGTACTGCACCACAGAGCGAGTGCATGGCCAGCGCGGTTTCCATATAGTACTGCACCACAGAGCGAGTGCATGGCCAGCGCGGTTTCCATATAGTACTGCACCACAGAGCGAGTGCATGGCCAGCGCGGTTTCCATATAGTACTGCACCACAGAGCGAGTGCATGGCCAGCGCGGTTTCCATATAGTACTGCACCACAGAGCGAGTGCATGGCCAGCGCGGTTTCCATATAGTACTGCACCACAGAGCGAGTGCATGGCCAGCGCGGTTTCCATATAGTACTGCACCACAGAGCGAGTGCATGGCCAGCGCGGTTTCCATATAGTACTGCACCACAGAGCGAGTGCATGGCCAGCGCGGTTTCCATATAGTACTGCACCACAGAGCGAGTGGAGAGGTGCAATCCTTCTGCATGGTCAGCGCGGTTTCCGTCTAGTACTGCACCACAGAGCGAGTGCATGGCCAGCGCGGTTTCCATCTAGTACTGGACCACAGAGTTAGTGGAGAGATGCAATCCTTGTGCATGGTCAGCGCGGTTTCCGTCTAGTACTGGACCACAGAGCGAGCAGAGCAATCTAATCCTTGTGAATGGGCAGCACGGTTTCTGTCTAGTACTGGACCACAGAACGAGCGGATCGGTGCACTCCTTGAGAATGGGCAGAGCGGTTTCCGTCCAGTACTGCACCACAGAGTGAGCGGAAAGGTGCAGTCCATGTGCATGGGCTGCACGGATTCTGTCTAGTACTGGAGCACGGAGCGAGCAGAGCAGTGCAATGCTTGTGAATGGGCAGCGCTGTTTCTGTCTAGTGCTGCACCACAGAACGGGCAGAGTGATGCAATCCTTGTGCATGGGTAGCACGGTTTCCATCTAGTACTACACCACAGACTGAGCGGAGCAGTGGAATGCTTGTGAATGGGCAGTGCGGTTTCTGTCTAGTACTGCACCACAGACTGAGCGGAGCAGTGGAATGCTTGTGAATGGGCAGTGCGGTTTCTGTCTAGTACTGCACCACAAAGTGAGCGGAGCAGTGGAATGCTTGTGAATGGGCAGTGCGGTTTCTGTCTAGTACTGCACCACAGAGCGAGTGCATGGCCAGCGCGGTTTCCATCTAGTACTGGACCACAGAGTTAGTGGAGAGATGCAATCCTTGTGCATGGTCAGCGCGGTTTCCGTCTAGTACTGGACCACAGAGCGAGCAGAGCAATCTAATCCTTGTGAATGGGCAGCACGGTTTCTGTCTAGTACTGGACCACAGAACGAGCGGATCGGTGCACTCCTTGAGAATGGGCAGAGCGGTTTCCGTCCAGTACTGCACCACAGAGTGAGCGGAAAGGTGCAGTCCATGTGCATGGGCTGCACGGATTCTGTCTAGTACTGGAGCACGGAGCGAGCAGAGCAGTGCAATGCTTGTGAATGGGCAGCGCTGTTTCTGTCTAGTGCTGCACCACAGAACGGGCAGAGTGATGCAATCCTTGTGCATGGGTAGCACGGTTTCCATCTAGTACTACACCACAGACTGAGCGGAGCAGTGGAATGCTTGTGAATGGGCAGTGCGGTTTCTGTCTAGTACTGCACCACAGACTGAGCGGAGCAGGCAGTGGAATGCTTGTGAATGGGCAGTGCGGTTTCTGTCTAGTACTGCACCACAGACTGAGCGGAGCAGTGGAATGCTTGTGAATGGGCAGTGCGGTTTCTGTCTAGTACTGCACCACAGACTGAGCGGAGCAGTGCAATGCTTGTGAATGGGCAGCGCTGTTACTGTCTAGTACTGGACCACAGAAGCGAGTGGAGAGGTGCAGTTAGTTTCACTTTAGGTATAGCAATGACTGGATAAAAGAAAGAAATCAAGCACAGGTCACCAGCTGAATTGAATGGCCCCCACTGACAGGCTTCACGCATTAGCTGATATTGCAACTGATGACGGTCACTACGGGATGGCAACATCTGGGCATACATGGATGCCCCGGGCACATGATGGATCGAACTGGACATAGCATGCAGCAAATGGCATGAAATATGCAGAGACCGATTGGCTTAGTGGGCACTTGTGTCAGGCATCTCATGCCCCTTGTGTCTATTGCATGCAGGCAGCGCGCGCATGACACACGTTTACACAGCACTTCCAATGGGCCTGCCATGAGGAACCGAAGGATACCTGCAATACAACCCTTTATTATCCGATAGCTCGGGCATTTTTCATGTTGACATGCAATTATGCAAAGCAAAACATGTCTGTGAACCCCCCCCCCCCCGCCCGCTTTCTCTCGACCCCATCTAGTATAGGGCCTGATTTATCAGCGCGCGCAGAGCGGACTCCGACTAAGCGATCGCAATCCACGCGCTCGCCCGTAGCAATTTCACGAGGACATATTAGGCGTTTAAAATGTAATCATGGCATGTTATAAACTTTCCCAGCTGAGAATGGGTGCAGAGGGCACGCCACCAATGCGTCAAACCACAATGAACACTCGCTGTCAGCAATCTGGCATGCATGTCTATTTATTTATTTATTTATTTATGCATCTATTTCTAACGCGCCGTGGCCCGTAGGTATACGTGCATGTTCCAGGGGTAATTACCACATACATAATGAGGACCCCCCCAGCTTTCCTCAGTGGACTTCAAGCATTCATTGCATGGGGTCCTATACTCATAGACCACCAGATCTTTTGGACTACAACTCCCATGAGCCTTAGCCAGCATAGTGGATGGATAGCTGGAGAAGCACAGGCTGCAGCACCCTGCCTTGGACACATGCCCTCCGTTCCTGTTAGACTTCTAAGGCGCCGTCCAGTACCACCTGCCAATAAAACAAAAAATAGCGGCTACCATCAAAATGGGCACTAGGCTCTCCAGATGTTTTGGACTACAACTCCCATCAAGTCTAGCATACGCAGCCGGCCGGTGAGAGAGAGGGATGATGCAAGTTGCAGTACAAAACACCAGGACGGTGGCAGGTCGCAGGACCATGCACTAGACAATTGGAACATGTTGCCTTCAAGATGTGGACCTAAAGGGAAGGACGCATGTCCCTTGTATGTGTGAACGGAGACCACAGCAAACATGCTGGGACGGATGTGCAAAGGAAGAAAAAAAAGAACAACTAAATCGCCACATGTGTAATTTACACCTATGCTAGCATATGACGGTACACATGTTCGGCATATGAGTTATGTTCAGGCTACTTACAACCTCTTGCCAGACATGTATTTACGGATTTACATATCTTTTAGTAGATGATGTGCATGGATTAGTCATGCTTTCATTTGGCCATGGAAATAGACGTGCTCTGGGGTGTAGGGCACGTGAAGAAGCGAGGCCATAAACACCGGGAGTCTCTACGTGTTCTGTTGACTCTAAGTTCCGGTTGCGTAACCTGCACCTCTGCATCCCAGGGTCTTCGAAGCTTCTTCCTCGATGTGTAGACCCATATCAAGGGCAACAAGTCATCAAGGCAGTGGTTGAACCCCCTGGACATGTGGAGGGTTCACCCTGTCTTTCTCGTGTCTTATTGAAGGTCGTCAAACCCTGGTCCCGACTGCGTCACCTCCCAGCCCGACTGCCCCTGAGAATGGTGAAGAGCATGACGTACATCAAGTGCATGTGCGGTAAACCTTATGCCTCGCTAGATTGGAAGGGTTCTGTTGTATTGTGCCTGTCTCTGGTGATGTAGCCGGTGATGTAGTGTGGAATGTTTTGTAGGATTTGCAGCGGTTAGAGTTGCATAGAGCAACATGGACTGGTAGGAATTTCTTTAGAGCCCAAATGGCTATGGACATTTAGGTTGTGATGGTGCCTAGTAATGGCTATGGACCTTTAAGTCCATCATAGTGTGGATTTGGTGTTTTGCTTCATTTATAGCGGAATATGGTTGTGGCATTTCATAATTTTTTTGAATGCATGTTATCAATCTGACTCATGAAATATTGTATATAAAATGCAATTTCTGTATGTGGATGGGGAGAGAGTCAGGGAGAGCTGGGTAATGGATACAACTCACAGCATGGGTTATGCGTGATGTTCTGTTTTTAGACATGTTGTTAATTCATGGGTAAAGTGTGCTTGGTATGGTTTGGAATATGTTGGGTTGTGCCATGATGCGGCGTGCTCATGTTAGGTTATTGGTAAAAGTTGAACTCCTAGGATGTAGTTCTAGAGCGGGGTAGCGCCCATGCTTTTGCAGTACAGGAGAATGCTTGTCTTTTAAATTTTGGAGTTGGGTTTGGTTGATGAGTTTATTCTCATTTGCTAAGTTGAAGTTTCGACAACTATGTTGGTTGTTTTAAGGGGAGGTAGCGCCTTCTCTAAGGTTTCTTAACATTCTCATCATATTGGACTGTTGGTAGCTGATGTTGAAAGGGTAGCTGGGGACGCCTAGTAATGACCCGGTGACGGTGAGAGTGGTATGTCCATAGCTGGTGAGTAAATGATTTTCTATGTTACTTGTGATTTTTATTGTGGATTTTGTCTTGCCTTTTGGTTCCAATAGCTTGATTTGGGTGAGGATGTCATTCTGGCTAAATATACTGTTTCAGTTTCTACCAGTTTCTGATGTTCGGTTGGGAGTATGTGGCCACTGCTCTCAATGCGTTGGAGGGATTGTACATCTTGGTATGGTGCGGTGTGTATGGTGTTGAGTCCATGGGTGTTTTTGTTGGTTTGAGAGGTGTTCAGTGTTTCCATTCAGTACTCCTTGTGGGTGTGAAGTTGTGGTTGATGTTTCGGAGACTTTGAGGTCTTAGTTCTCTAGGGTGGCAGCCTAGAGGCCTGCTGGAGGTGCCAGGGTGGCAGCCTGGGCACCCGCGTTATTGTAGGCGGGGGCAGGTGGTAGGAGGCGAAGCAGTTGTATGGTGGTTAGGAATGTAGGTGTTGCAGCCCGGTCAGTCCTGGGGTGAGAGCCCAGTGGTTTGTTTGTGGCAGGAACAGACCGATGGATGATGGTACTTTTGAGAGGGTTTTTGGAATGTGGTTTGTCAGGGCGTGATGATTCCGTTGGTTGGGTTTGGCTGTGGAAGTGTCCGTTCTCAGTTGAGTGTTATGTGTGCCTGTCCTTGGTAGGTGGTAGTTTTGTTGTGGTGTGTGACTTGTTTTGTGCAGGTCAGGAGTGTAAAGGAGGGAGGTGTGTTGTATTGTGCCTGTCTCTGGTGATGTAGCTGGTGATGTAGTGTGGAATGTTTGTGTGTGGATGATAGAGTCTTCGGAGTGAGTGTTCTATTGAGTGACAGTTACAGCTGCTGGCCCTGGGTGATGGGAGCCGGTGTCTGTCAATTATCTATGTCCTTAATGTCTTCATGTGGAATTGTAACTGTTAAGCTGGAATAAACTTACATGAAGTAAACATAAAGAGCATGGAACCTGCTTTATAACAGGTTCTGGTCCAGAGGAGCGTACTTTGGAGCCCGTGACTCCCGGCCCATCTCCGATGAGCCCAGCTTTGAGGTTGCCTTGAGGGAGATACAGTTACACCCCAGGTCCAGTCATGGGCATTCCGCATTCCGAGGCATGCTCAGCCCAAGACCACAACTCCCAAGAATCACAGCGAGCTAGCGCATACGCTTTGGGAGCACACCCGCCCATTGAATGGTTATAGGCCATGAAGGTGTAGAGGAGGTCCCAAATATGGCCTGCATTCTAGCCACCCATGTCGAAATGCCAGAAGCATACTCGCCAAGATATGTGACATATAAGGAACAAATGAACCAACAGAGAGCCTTGGTGGGGCTCGGTCCAGTACCCATCAGAGGGACATGTATACCTATTGAAGCACCAATAACCAGACAACCGTGGGCTGCAAGGTACCCACTGAGACAACCATACCAGCAGCTGATACAAAATGAGGATTACTTACAAACAATCCCTGAAGAGATCAAGAGAGCCTTAATGGAGGGCAGATGGTGACACCAAATGAACGCAAACGACGTACGAAAAACGGACACACAAGGACTAAAAACAAAGAGTAACGATGTAATGGACATATAAGAAGAAACAATGTTAGCAAACAGAAACATAACCATGAAGTAAGATGAAAATGTGCGACTAACTGAATGCATGTGAATAGGTTTGGAACGCAAGAAGCAAAGAAAAATGGTACTGCTTGCAATGCTTAGTAGAAGAATAGAGTGGCATGCAGCAAGTATATATCTACCTCGATGAAGCACGCTATACAAAAGCAGAATTTAGCCCAGGCTGCAAGGGACTAACAAGGCCAAAATTCATATTCCAGCCAAAACCGAAGGAAAGAGCGGAATCGAAACTCAGTAAGAAGCAGCTCAATGCCTGGGAATCCGAGGTCAACTCCAGGAAGGGAGGAGAGTGGCAAATCTGATGAATCGAAACTTCAGAGCATAGCAGCCAGCCAATGAATGTCGAGATAAGGCGGCCCCATGCAGGTGGCGAGGTATTGGAAGAATCAAATACACGAATAAGAGTGAAAATGAAGCAGATTTGCAGTGAACTGACACGTGACCAGCCAAGGGCAAAGAAGTACCAATGTCTGTTGTCACCCAGAACCCGAGGATGCCACAACTTTTCCTGATAAGAATTACAGTTTCAAGGCCATCCCTAGCCAACTAATTGACACATAGCCCTAAAGGTACTGATTGATGGAAGAGAGGCAGGCTGAATCGTGGGGAACTCTGCATCTGGGTGTCCATTCTGCTAATTAAAGTGGAGATTTATGTCTAGTGGTGTAACCCACCCAATCACAATGGACCAAATTATCTAGGGTCTTATAGCTGGTAGAACCAATAAGACGTTGTAATTGTAGTGACGTCTATCACGAGTGTTGTAGTGGGATGGGCATAGAAGCCCACCCGAAAAGAGCTATCCAATCCACATGCTCTGTTACCATATACAGATATAGCACCTATACTTAAGTTACCTTTCCGACCAATAGAACTGCATGACAAACTTATGAGTTTTGCATGTCAACTGATGATGAATTTTGCCCATAAAAGTTGCTGTCGGAATGAAGAATTTGGGAGTTGAAGCGAGACAGGCAATCGCATCATTGATGATTACCATTTGTTTCCCCATTTTTTGTACTTGTCATTAAACAGACTTCCCTTTGCCAAACTATTGAGTTGTACTTATTGAAGTGTGTTGGAGTAAGTGAATCCTGCACCCCCATTTCTCACATGGTGCAGCTATCTTGTCTTAAAGGTACCAGAGGGTGAGCTCTGACCTATGGGCCCGTCAGAGGATGCTCCACCCTCCTGTACATTTAGTAGCGTGAGGATGGTTTGACCATCAACTATTGATTAATTAATATTAAGACACCCATAGACCGATGGCACGAAGTAACTCTAGGCCTTCGGCAATATCACGAGTCCTTCAACATTCGGCTGAGTAGACTGAGAAGCTTCCCATGGACAATGATAGGAGTAAGTCCATCAAATCTGCTGTAGGTCTGAAGGAACCTGCGTTTCCAAGCATAACCCGTCTCATTCCCACGGGCAGCGGATCGGACGAAAAGACCGCAAGAGGCGGGAAAAGGAGGGGCGGTGATCCCGAAGTTCCAGAGAGGAAAAGATGCGAGTGGTGAGTGAAACAATAAACTTAGTACTTTGGCAAATGTCTTGTAGGAATTAGAACAAGTAAGGGAAAGGTAACGGAAGGTGGCGGAGAAAAATGAAAATAGTCAGAAGTAGAGAAGACTGTATATATATATAAGGGGTTAATGACTCGAGTATAAAAGAGAGGAAAAGGTAGAGGATACCGGGAGGGCACGAGAGAGAAAAAGTAAGAGGTTTCGCCTTGTTCCTGTGCTTTAATACAGCGGTGAAAAGAAATGTGAACTCAGAGCCCACATAATAGGGGACGATTAGGCTAGGGTGACGATTAAAGACGGCACTAATGGGGTTCGTTTAAACCCCATGTCGGGGTATTGATTAGAAGGCAGGTATATGTGTGTCCAGCTGGTGTCCGTCTAGTCTGTCAAATGTCTGTCATACGTGTCCTGTTATATGTCAAACGTAAAGAACTGTATCATTGATTGTTTGAAATGAAGTTTGGGCTTTACACGATTCCGTATCTAAGAGGGAATCGCCAATGAATTGATATTCTTGAATAAAGTGATGATATAGAACTTTGGCGGGAAAGATTGGATTGGAGCTTGCATATTTGTTGCTTGCTCATACTGTTGAACGTGTGAAAATTGCATAAAATAGTGTTGGTAACGAAAGTTGAGAATGGAGGAGGTTACCCCACTTGCCCATTTGTGCAAGCAATTAAACAAGCACACACTCAAGCTTAAGAAGTATAGTGCAGAGTGGGTTAAGGGTACCGCCCACAAAATATTTATGCTGTGGCCACAGAACGGGTCTTTATCTAAAGCCGTTTTACAGCATATGATGACTTATCTGCACGCCACATACACAGGCAAGAAACTAGAGAAACATCTTGCTGTTCTAGAACTGTGGAAAATGTTTGAACAGCCAAAGGAGGAAGAGCCTCCTGCAGATTAGATACTAATCTTATGCACGGAGGGGGGTGAGACACCTACCGCGCCACCAGCCCCACCTGAGCCAGAGATCGAGGGGAGTAAGTCAGAGGGACTCTACCCGTTAAGAGAGCTTAAGGCAGCTATGGGATACAGCAACCCCACGTATGAGTCACCTAAGTACAGTAGTGACGAAATCAAGGAGAAGGAGCAGGAAATTAAACTTACCTATGCAGTCCCGAGGGACAAGGAGAGATGCAATGAGGAGAGGAAAGACGAGGCACAGAGTTGTGCACCTCTCGTTAAGGAAAGAGAGAGAAATAAATAGAAGGGAAGCGAAGGCAGAACTGATGAGATAGCATTCGCAAAAGACGAATGGATGGGAGGACAGATATTGCTGAAACTTGATGGTAAAGGAAATGATGATGTAAGGCCGAGAGAGAAGTCTGATGAGGCACAGAAAAGGAAAAATGAGAAGGAAAAGGAAATGATGGATGAGAGAATAAAAAAGAAAGATAGGCTGAGGCGAGAACAGCTATATCGCGAAGAGCAAGGAAAACCGCTCAGTCGCAAACAATGTGTAGCCTCTGCACAGCACCGACAGAACATGCAAAGGTTGGAAGAAGAGCAAAGGGTATGTGAAAAGAGAATAAGGAAATGGGAAGATGAGGAAGTTAGAAGGGCAAATGAACATAGAAATGAGAGAAGAAGAGAAGAAGGTAAGACTAGAGAAGAAGCGAGGAAGCGCAAGGAAGTCGATGGTGATATAGAATGCAAACGTAGACAGAGGGCACAGGATGTTGAATGTTTGGAGCGGCAAGTTAAACAACCCAATCCTGTTGTAGAATGGGAAGACATCGAAGAATTCTTCCCTGCAAATAAGTCAATATCAGGCACGAATGGGGCAAACATTGAAGATGACTTCGACACCAGAAGCATCGGGGAAACGATTGATAAAATATACGATGAAATGGGGCTGGAACAAATTTCCCAAGGGGGAAGGGAAGATGAGCGCTTGGAAAGCACTCAGCTGTATGACACTGAGGATGTCACCCAAAGTAGTGGGAACAGGGGACTGTCCCTGGACAGGCTAGAAATTATTAAGAATGAAGAAGATGCAAGGAGTTGCGTGAACTGGGAACAATCAGCGTCCGACTCTGGTGGGGAAACGGAGGACGAGACACACGAAGAAGGGTGACGACGCGAGAAGCGGCTCCCAAGGGACCAAGGGGTACAATGGTCAGACACTAGCGAGTCCGCAACAAGGGCATCGGAGTTCACTGCGCAGCCTGGCCAACATGAGGGAATACCACGCGGTCAGAGGAGGGAGCCAGCATCTGCCTATGTAGACAGATTGAGGACATTGCCAGGTAGACGGCGATGCGGGAATGCTACCCCAGTGATACACAGGAGAGCTATGGGGAAAGAGAAGGAAGACTGCACATTTCAGTTCCCGCTGCTAGAAAAGGGGGGCGCAAGACCACAATATATCCCATGGCTACACATGGATCGAGAGAACTTTAAAAACAAGCTTCAAATGCTGACTACGAGAGCCGGGAAATGGATATACAAGTTAGAAAAAATTACAGGAGTTGTCACGTTGGCTATAGGGGACATTAAAGGTCTCCTGATCGCCATACTGGGTGAGAGAGCAGACGATGTATGGAAGCGGGCTGAGTACCCTGGGTTAACCATAATTAACACTACCTATGACGGAGCACCATTCAATAATTGTAGAGCAGCAGTATGGAAAGAGCTTCCGATATGGGAGCTATAATGACTCGAAAAATGAAAGAGTCAGAGGATTCTTTGATTTATATCCAGAATTTTCAAGACGCGTGGGTGCTCGAAATGCATGAATCTTGGACGAAATCTAGCCCTGTATTCTACCATATATTGTGCCAAGGGTTGCCAGAACCGGTGCAGAAACAGCTCAAGAAATTGGTAGGAGTAGAAGCTAAACCATGGGCCGAAATACAGTTGACAATTGCACACTACTGTAGATTGTTGCAAGAAAAGAACCGAAAAAAGGAGGCAACTCGTAAAGGTGAGGAAGCAAAGCTGGTGCAAAAGAAACTCTCATGGTATGCTCTCGAGGGAGCCATGCTGACAAACCCAGCTGAGCCAAGCGTGCAACCAGTGGCCAACGAATTGCAGAATAATCAGGGTAGCGTGGGATTTTACCCGAGGGGTAGGGGATTTAGAGGAAGAGGATGGCAGAGTAATCAGGGAGGGTTTCTAAGTAATCAGGGAGGTTTTCAGAATAATCAAGGTGGCTTTCAGAAAGCGCAGATGGGCAGTCCAGCTACGCCAGATGGATAGATGGCCCAACCACCGCCAGTGTGTTGTCTGTGTGGAATGACAGGACATGTGGCGCGCGTGTGCAGAAGCCAAGGTATGTGGCAAAATGGCCAAGGGATGGGAACAGGAATGGTGAATCAGCCTGCCGTCCCACAACAAGGCAGTGCACAGAATCACGCAGTGCAGCAGCAGGCACCAGGCTTGCAGAAAAGTGCTCCGCAAGGGGTTCAACCCTCGAATATGGGGAATTTGCCACAGGGGCAATCCCAACAGGCACCGCCGCAAATGTTGCAGGGCACTAACTCTGGAGGGGGAGTCAACCCTGGGAATGGGGGAAATCCACAAGTATACAGTGGACCAAACCTATATATACAATAGGACAGCTCACGGGAAACTATGATGTGCTCTATCCTATCAGTGACACTAGAACCTAACAGGGAACCTAGGGTAAATGTCGTCATGGGGGGAAAGAATATTCCTTCTTAGTTGACATGGGTGCAATATGCTCGTGCATACGAGAAGGCAAGTTTTCCTTGTCCGGCCAGGCCATAGACACTCAGAGTTTTACAGGAGCTCACAGCAAAGTTCCCTTTACAGACAATCTCCCAGTCTCTGTGGGAGAATGTGAGATGAATGTACCCTTGTTATATTCATGCCAGACCCCAGTAAACATTTTGGGTTGAGATTTAATGACAAAGTTGAATATGACTATATCATTCACAGAGGAGGGCATAGTATTCTCCACTCCAGGAATGCATTATTCTAATGTGTGCGAAATGATCAGAGCGTACTCCGGACGCATAGCCATGAGAGCTATACCATTAGAACCAGAAGTCTTCGCATAGGGCGTGCGTGTGCTTATGGTGGGATTGCCAGGCCTCGCAGATAGAACTATGAGAACCCCCAATGAGTTTCTATTCAGACCAAGAATACCTATGCACGAATAAGAGGGACAAGTATATCCCTTATTGATACATATTACAGCAGTATGAGGGAAGGTAGTAATGGTTGAAGGGTACGATGATGAAGGCAGACAATGGTGTGCAATTATCGCCACTGAAGAAGGGTACCGAGTGACTGACGTCACCGATGACGATCTGTTCGAAGAACACCCTGACTCAGAAGAGACGAGGGTGGAAGTAAGTCTCATATTCTGGGTCAAAATGATCAAACGAGAAGTGCCACAGAGAATGATGTTAGCATTTATCCGTGCCTCATACTTTGATGACGACATGGCCCAGGTGCCTGTCTCAGTACCTACCCTATGACGTAGGACTCCTGAAAGGAGCAGGAGAAGTGAAAATTAAATTGAAACCAGGAGCAATTTTACCAAGAGCGCGACAATATCCCATTTCCAGAGAAGCGGATGAAGGGATTGCGAAGACAATTTCCGCCATGATGGAGCAGGGCATCCTTGTGACGTCAGACTCACCCTGAAATACAGTGATTTACCCCGTCAAGAAATCAAAGGGAGGGTTGTGGCGTTTAATCCAAGATTTAAGAGCATTAAACAATATTGTTGAAGCCGAGTTCCCTATAGTCCCTAATCCATCTACGATCTTGTGTAACATACCGATCGAGGCGAAATACTTCACAGTGATTGATTTGAAAAATGTTTTTTTCTCAATCCCGCTGCACCGTGACTCACAAGATCTGACGACCTTCATGTTCAGAGAAATGCACCTAAAAAGTACGAGGTTGCCGCAGGGGTACTGTGAGTCCCCATCCATTTTCAACAGAGTCTTGCAAATGGACCTAGGCAACATTACAGTAGACAGTGTTGTTTTGCAGTATGTGGATGACATTCTGATCTGCAGCACCACTGAAGAACAATGCAGGCGCGATTCTATCCAGGTTCTGACTATATTGGCTGAGAAAGGATATAAGGTTGACAAAGAAAAGCTATAATATTGTCAACAAGAGGTGCTGTACATAGGCCAGCTAATCTCGCATGAGGGGAAAAACGTCACCCCAGAAATGGCTGAAGCTATCATGAACACGGCTAAGCCGCTCACGATAAAACAAATGCAGAGCTTCCTAGGCCTGTGCAACTATGTTAGGGCATGGGTCTTAGATTACAGCTCATATACCAAGCCCTTGATCCAGGCCCTGAAGAAGGCCTGAGCGACAAAAGAAAAAATGTAATGGACTGAAGCGATGGAAGAGGGGTTCACAGAACTAAAGAGAGCAATTTGCGCGGCTCCAGTTCTCGGGATTCCTAATTATGCAGAGGAATATTCTACCTGTTCTCGTACACGAATGGCAATGTTATGACGGCAGTACTCGCTCAAAAAACCTTGTTGGGGTACAAGCCCCTTGTGTATTACAGTCAGAAACTGGACCCAGTAATGAGAGGCCAGTTCCAATGCGAACAAAGCTTAACTGCCGCAGCATTCGTCATAGAGAAGGCGACAACCATTGTAATGGGATGCTCCATGACGTTATATGTTGAACACTCATTATTTGCCATATTAGAGAAACCAAAAGGTACATTGACATCTGAAAGGGCCTCTGCCTATGAGGTGATCATATCAAATCCATCGATCAAAATAGTTCAATGTAAAACAGTGAATCCAGCCACGGTCATAGCAGAGCCAGTCACTGAAGGAGAGCCGATACATGACTGCGCAAATTATGAGGAATTCGATGAAATCCCCAGTGTAAAGGAAAATTCCCTGGCAGGTGGTGAAATTGTGTTCATTGATGGTTCTTCAAGAATCGACCAAGAAGTCAGACAAAGATATACGGGCGTTGCCGTAATAAAACACATAGCAAACGGAGAATTTCAAGAACTCGTTAGTGCACGAATACCATCTCATTATTCAGCACAGGCTGCAGAATTATTGGCGTTGATACTCGCCATTTTGAATCATGCAGACCAGGAAGTAACGGTGTACAGTGACTCCGTCTATGTGACGTCCACAGTGCACGCAGGACTAGCTCGTTGGAAGAGGAGGGGCTACCTCCGAGCAGACGGCACACTAGTGCAGCACGCAGCCTTATTGGACAGGCTGATCAAGGCACTCGTGAAATGCACCGCCCATACTCACGGGACAGATTTCGTGTCACGGGGAAATCACGCAGCAGACACGGAAGCCAAGCGTATGGCATCAAAAAATGAGACAATCATGGAAGTAGAAGTGGCACGCACCCATGAGCATATGATGATAGCTCGAGCCACACCAGAGGCTGACGGTAATATGGGGCAATCTCAATTGATGGAGCAACAAGGGGAGGCACCACAGGATGAAAAGAACCTGTGGAATCGACGAGGGTGTTCTTTGAACCACTCGGACGGATTGTGGAGGCAAGACAGCACTGGTAAACCAGTAATGCCTGTAGCCCTACTAAAGATATCAATAGAACAATTACATTACCCGTTCCATATGACAATAGAAAATCTAGCAGCAACGCTCACAGAAGACTGGTTCATACCAAATTTAGCAGAGCAGGTTGCATTTTTTATAGTGACCTGCATAATTTGCCAACAGTTCACCGCTGGGCACACATTAAAAGAAGTGAGAGGAGCCATTCCTCGGCCAAATGGACCATTTCAGCCCTTGCACATAGATTATGTCGACATGATTCAAGTATGTAACGGGTAAAGGTACTTAATTGTAGTGGTGTGTCCATTCTCTAAATGGACAGAAGCAGGTCCCTGTACACATCCAGACTCAACCTGTGCTGCCAAATTCCTGGTGAGGGAAGTATTCCCTAGATGGGGGATGTGTGAGGTGATGAGATCAGATAATGGGGCTCATTTTGTAAATACAGTTTTTGAACAGATTAACTTGTTGCTTGGTATAAAGCACAAGTTCTCGTCGGCGTAGCATCCAGAGGGAAATGGTATATGCGAGAGGCTCAATAGTTTGTTAAAGGAAAGGATAGCCAAGTTGAAGCTTACTCTAAAAAAGGGATGGCTGCACTGTCTACCACTGGCATTGTATGCACTTCGGAACCAACCAGGCTCCGACCATCATCTCACGCTGCACAAGATAGTCACGGGAAGGAGAATGAGGCCCCCCCATTACCCTCGAGAGCTAGATGTGATGCCCAGTCTACCCGAGAGGTCCTGGGAACCGAGTTGTCAGAATATCTGAACTGCATGACGTCAAGCCTTGCTGTCATTTCAGACCAACTGCAGCGACGACGAAAAGGGTGCAACACAACACCAGAGGGAGATGCTGAAACAGACACAGCTCAAGAGCTACGTGCGCCAATCATCTTCCCTGGTGACATGGTACTGGTGAGAAATCACACAAAGAAAAGGTGGGACGAGCCGAGATTGAACAGCCCATTCATCATAGAGGACGGCACTCCCTCAGCCGTGAAACTGCAAGGCAGGAGAGCTTGGATTTTCCTAAATGACATTAAACCTTATATCGGTGAGATCCATTTAGCTGCACCCCACCATGAAGAACCTACAGACAACGGGGAAGAACCACCGCACATGCAGACGAGAGCTATGATGAGGAAGAAGGACGCATGAGTAGGAAAACCAAGACAAAGAATCCGGATACAAGTTGTGGCTTAAAACTGGACAGTTCCTCCAAGCAAAGGGGGATAAGGACATAACAAACACTCTGTGCATTCTAGTTGCGGGGTGAGGAAGAGAATCGCACATCTAAGTCACAACACACTGATGATACGAACATTTGAATCAAGCCTTATCCAAGCATTATTAGTAAACGAGACTTTGATGAATTAAACGAAACTTTGATAAACTAAGAGCAAAAGTTAAGAACATTACACAGTCACCTGACTCAACCAACACCCAGACTTCGTTTTGCAGAACGTATGACATCCCCCAACAGGAATATCACCAGAGATGTGCTGTCCTGTTTTCAGTTAATACTAGAGACATGTCCATTGCTTGTAGGGAGAGTTACCAGCATCACAGACTTTGTCCAAAATCCTGCCAACAAGAAGGGATTCTGGCAACTACTGACTGTCATCGCAAAAGCCTTCATTGTACTGCCTGAGTACGATAATATAGACATAGATGCTATAGATGATAGATGAACTCACTTATACGGTTTTCTTTCGCATCATAGAGGAGTGCCCAGGACTCATCGGGAGATACATGGATACTCTAACATTCATCAGAGATCCAAGAAACAATGAATACCTGAACCAAGTGTGAACCAAGCTAAATTATGTGATTGCAATCCACGCAGCAGTAAAGTGCAGAGACTGTTCTCGTCAAAAGAAAGGCCTGTGATCCAGAACCCAGCCAAGCATTACAAATGTCACTGTCACCCGAGTACAGCCGCCTGGCACATAATGTCCTGTTTCGTCTAGTCACTGACTATCCAGAAATGGTGGGGAGGCCTGCAGATGTTGACGTCATCACCTTCCTCAGAGACTGTAAGAGGATTCAATTCAACACGACAGCTAAGTCAACGCCTAGTCTAGAATACTGAATGAAAACCCTTATTGATATACCTTTATGTCCAGTTCATGCGTTCTGGATGACTACCCCTATATAACACCCCTCTCTTGGAATCCCCCTGACCCCACTGAGCCAAGAAGTAGTTCTGTTTTGCAAGTTAAAAGGTTTATTTGATAATTTAAACAATAGATATATATATGTCACACCTTATAATAAATTAATAATTGAATATCACACTTAATCTGATATGATAAAGATTAACAACGGAGAATCTGGCACTAACACGCTTCTCTATAATCAATAAGGAGTTGACATGAAATGGATAAGGTAGCACAGTGGTAAATAGGTACCGAAGTATAATGTGGTAGAGAATGCTTTATAGGGTTCAAGGAAATGCAAGGTTGAATGAATGAAATGCAGTATAGAAAATAACTTGATATAATTTCAACAAAACAATGTAATCACTTTTCTCTGGCAATCCCCTCCCCCCCTTGATACAATGCAAGGAAATGGAAGGAAGCACACAGTTCTCAGAAATGCAATCAACTGTAATTCAGTTCACCCCAGCAAGCTTAGACTACAGAAGTTTGAAAACACAGGCAAAATGCTTTGATATGTGCTGGCAATGGATGAGAAATATGCTGGAAATGCTTTGAATTCCCTTTCAGAGGTTCAGGGTGAATGGTATCTAGTTAATATTAGCTCAGGCTCACTCTTGCAATGATTCAGGAATGATTAGCAGGTTAAACGAATTTCTGGCAAATGGAAGGCAAGCAAACTGCTGTTTTCACACGTTGAGAAATTTGCAAATCGCGGTAAAATTCGCGGATGCGCCGAGCGCTATTACAGAGGAACCGCAAGGACTATCACGATCGTTTTGGGGTCCTAGGAAAGCCTAGGATCTCATCTTCCAAATGAAAGTTACTGCAAGTCTCTAGCACAAACGGTTGCGGAGATATGAGCGATTTAGTGAAGGTCGTTTTTCAGATTTGAAATTTTAAAAGCTCAAAATGACAAGTGCAGCTTGCAACTAGAAAATGACAAGTGACAGCTATGCAAATGACAGGTGACAGTTAGGAGACAGTTCTACTTAGATTAAGCTAGATTGAATTATATTATTTTAACTAGGAGATTGGTTCTGCACAGTTTTCTAGGTACTCACACTATATTCTTGAGTGAAATGGGCCTCGCCATGGATCTGGTCAGGTTTTAAACTCGCCTCTGGTCTCTGCACTTCACAGTGATCTGGGTCAGCTCTCTCTGGTTCTCTGGTCTGGGTCTCTAGTTCTGGATAGATTGAAGTCTCTAGTTTGGCTCTCTGGAGGTTTGATGGAGGTAAAGTATGGATTTTTCCGGCAGAGCTTCCAGCGGCAGATGGAATTGAAGGTCCCTATCTGTCCTGTCTCTCTGCTTTTAAGTGTTTAGAATGTGGGTGTGTTCTAGCATCACTGACCCTACTTCTCTCTCAGCTTCTAATTGGTCCAGCTTTCATTCCTCACTTGATTGGGGAAGGAACTGTGAGTCAGAGTGATGTCATCCATTTATGATCTCTTGAAAAACCTCCCCTGTCATCTGTGCACCCAAATCTATATATGATCAAAATCCATATTTCACAGTTACACAGTTGTTTGAAATTACATATACATGGTGTGGCTGAATTTAGCCATGTCTCTGTCCAAATCTGTTGTTTCTAAGAGCTTGCATTCAGAAATGGCACATAATTGACTTTTTAACTGATTTTTCAATTTCTGACATTGACCCAACTTTACATACATGTGCGCAGGGAGTATGGACATTAACTGATGAAGTTTCAGATTTTTAACATGCATACATTTAGAGTAATATCCACTTTTCCGCTGACACCCCCCTGAACATACCACCGGTTCTAAAAACCTCTTAAACTGTGGGCAGAAAAATCACAAGAATTATGGTATCATTTATAAAATTTTCACATGTCCGCTCTATGAGTTATTCATCTTTTTAGAGTTATGTTCTGGCTCCAAAGGGGTGTGGTTTACCCTCAGCACAAGGTTGAATTTCTGGTTTATCCAGTTCTGCCAAGCCAGCTTCTGTCTCCAGTTTCTCCCCCTCCCAGTTTCTGCCAAGAGGAATCTACATTTTACGACCGCTGTAATAAAACCTTTGCCTGAGTCAAGACAGGCTTTGTTCAGAGCTCCTGTAGAGCACAGGTAATTCAATTATCAGATAGATGGCATATCCTTAGTGTGGCCAGCAAAAAGGCAGATGGGCCTGGGAACACAGTTGTGACTCAAGTTTCACTCCTGATGGGGGTAGTTGCCAGGCAGAATCAAGTTCCTTAAGCCAGACTTTCAGCTAACTGTCATGTTTTTTTGTTGCTTTTTAAATTAACTTGCAATTTTACACATGCAGCTAGAATGCTGATTCTAAGTGCAAAACTATGACATTTCAACAGTTACAAAGGCATGTGACACCAAACATAGGTCACTCATTTAATCTAAACATTTTCGATTTTAGTGTCTTTAAATCCAGTGCAACTTAAACTGCTGACTCCATAGCAGTTTTGTTATAAGCATTGTTTTGGGCTCTTCATTTCCCAGATTTTGTAGGCACACAAAACTCCATTCTGCCAAATGTCTGCTGGTGTTCAGTGAATATTTTGCACATATTGTAATGTTTGAAAATAGGCATTTTGAGCCTGCCTTCAGAGAAACACAGGGTGGTTTTAAAACGCCGGCTTTTGGATAGTGGTGAGTACTGGTACTGCACCCATTTTTGGGATTTAACAAATGAATTCCCCACAATTCTAAGTTGCATTTGGCAATCAGCATTGCCATTCCCAATGGTTTCAGACTACTGTGCGGGTAGTCCAATGGTGGTTTTAAAGCGCTTTGAAGCTAACCGGCGCTACTGTTTTTCCTTTGGCAACCCATTTCCCTCATGGCAACCCGGCCTTTCATTCTCGCACTGGTGGGTGGCAAGTGAGGCAACCATTTTGGTGGGCGCACAAACTGCGCAGCTTTCCTGGATTTCGGCGCACATGTGGGTTTTCCGCCATCTTGGATTTTATAAGCCCACAGCACCAAATGTTGTGGCATGATAGCTTAAACGTGGGTCAGGACACCCAACAAGCCCCCCCACGCGACTGCACTTTGAATTTGAGTCGATGGGGAGTCGCGTGCCCAAGGGTTTTGACCCACGCACCGGTCTGTCCGCATAATCTTCTTCCTACTCTGTAGATGGCACAGTTCAGCATCTTCTTCTCCATCCGGTACTGATCGATCGGTTCTCCTCGCCAGTCCTGATGGGAGTATTGGGCGGTCCACTGGGCCCATTGGATCTTCGTTCCCGGTCTCCGGATCGTCCTCCTTGGCCAGTCTCAAGGTCTTCTTTCTCCTAGGACGACAAAGGAAGAGCGGCAATACCTACTCATAGACGTTTTTCCACCACTGTTGAGATGGTGGGACAGCATATGCATTTCATCATGACGAAACATTACATTCTTATTTTGAAAAAAAAACAGTATAACTAAGAGACAGTTTCATGCAAATCACAATATTTAGAGACTAGATGTGGTATGTTTTATGATTGGAACAGAATTAGTCTGAGACAGTACCCGCTAGGGTTCCAGAGGATTCCTCCAGTTGTTGCAGAGCGTGCCTGGGATGGCAACACTTCAACTGGTTTATGTGTACCCACTTGTCTTCCCCCGCTGCCAAACGACCTTTGGGGATGTGGATTTTGTAGGCCACGGGGGAGATCTTGTCGATGATCTCAAAGGGTCCTTTCCATGTAGGCAAAAATTTGCGCTGCTTGGCCTGGTTCCTTTGGAAGTTGTATAGATAGACCCGGTCTCCCACCTGATATTCCTTCCTGGAAGTTTTCAGGTCATAATGGGTCTTCATGCTATCAGCTGATCTTTCTAGATTCCGCTGAGCATAAGCAAAAGCATGTTGGAGGTGTTTCCTTAAATTCTCTACATACTCATGAGTAGTGGAGGCATTTATCAGTGTCTGCTCTTGGGTCCTGTAGAGCAAATGCTGAGGAAGCACCATCTTGCGCCCAGTCATCAACTCAAATGGTGACATTTTGGTTGCAGATGAAGGGGTAGATCTGATGGCCATTAGGACCAGAGGTAATCGGATATCCCAACTTGGCCCAGATTCTGCCACAAACTTCTTTAATATGCTCACAATTGTCCGGTTATATCTCTCTACTGCCCCAGAAGAAGCTGGTCTATAAGCAATATGCAACTTCCTTTTTACCCCCAGTATCTCCCACATCTTTGTCATTACTTCACTGGTGAAGTGGCTACCTCTGTCTGACTCAATCCTTTGAGGTAGACCAAAACGGGAAAAGATGTGGTTAATCATCAAGGCAGCTGCAGTTTCTGCCTTGCAATTTGGGGCTGGGAGACATTCCACCCACTTGGTAAACAAGCATGTCACAGTCAACATGTACTTATTCCCCCTAGCCGAGCGAATCACAGGGCCTACAAAGTCGATTTGTAAATCTGACCATGGCAGTGTCATTCCCCTCTTTTGTAGAGGCGCACGGTGCGTGAGGGATGATGGCTGAAATTGTGCACACACAAGACACCCCTTCAAGTACTGGTCGAGGTCCTGCCCCATGTGTGGCCAGTATGCAACCTCTCTTAAGATTTCCAGTGTTGTGTGAAACCCCCTATGACCGGCAGTGGCCGCATCATGGGCGTGACTTAACATCAGGCTTCGGAAGGAGGTAGGAACCACCCACTGATCGTGGCCAGCTTTGGATTTCCTTACCAACAAACCGTCTTGGATCCGGAACATTTTTGGACATTTCATCAACACTCTTAGGTCCTCTTTCCCAATGTAATCGGTATCCGTCAGGGGAAAGTTCTCAGGGTCCTCAAGGTGCTGGTAAAATTTACCAATTATTGGATCCCCCTTCTGAGCAGTAATCAAATCAGCATCAGGGGTCTCCTTACTCCATTGTGCAATTGAGAGGTCGTTGTGAGCATTTGTCTGGGACCTAGTGATAGCAGTGACCTGGATTTCCCCCAACAGGGACTCAATCTCAATTAGATCCCCTTGGATGGCCCCAGTTTTGGCCAGCTGATCAGCTAAGTCATTTCCAGTTTTGTCTGGTCCCTCTACTTTGGAATGACCCTTGATCTTTTTCCAATAGATGGTCATCTCATTCGAGGTGACCAGATCATCAATGTTTTGGATCAACTTCCCATGTTTCAAGGGTTTGTTGTTAGCACATAACATGCCTCTGGTTTTCCAATTAACCAGGTGCTCCACGAACCCGTTCCGTACATAATCCGAATCTGTGATTATGACCAGTTCGTGGAGTTGATGCTGGACA
The DNA here is from genome assembly GCF_040938575.1 of Ambystoma mexicanum. NCBI lineage: Eukaryota > Metazoa > Chordata > Amphibia > Caudata > Ambystomatidae > Ambystoma > Ambystoma mexicanum. The sequence continues at coordinate 1,208,219,111 of NC_090936.1, read as the reverse complement.
GCAGTGAGGATGGCCTGATGCACAGCCATCAATTCTGCCACCTGACTACTTCGGGGACCAATTTTGTATCCAGCGGAGGGTTCTGGGAACTCATTCACCCATGCATTCCCTACGCCGGCCACCAGTTCTTTCTCCCCGTTGGTGTCAACATGGTAAGAGCATCCATCCACATACACAGTGGGCATTCCCTCACACTTGTCTTCTTCAAAGACTTTGTGGGGGGAATTAAGGTATGCCTCCATGTTGTCCTTTATTTTTAGACTTTCGTCCTCGAGACAGTTTTCTCTGGCACAATCATGCAAGTCAGCCAGACCTTGCGCGAGGGGACTCTTCTTGTTTTGGCCATATCTGACCTCCACAGGAAAGCCTTGCATTGACAGAATCCAGGAAGTAATTCGGGAATTACTCACATTTCCGGCCCGGATTCTGTCACTTTGGAGATATTGCAGAGGCTGGTGTGGAGTCTCCACTATGATGTGCTCCCCCTGGATAAACGGGCGGTAATTCTTCAATGCCCACACCGTCGCCAGGAGTGCCTTCTCACAATCGTTGAATTTCTCCTCCACAGAGGATAAAGTTTTGCTCGCATATGAGATTACTTTATTGACCTTGTCATGCTTTTGGTATAATACTGCCATCAAGCACGTATTAGAAAACCCCGTCTCCAGGAAGAACTCCTTGTTTCTGACAGGGTAAGCTAGGCAGGGCGCTTGTGAGAGGCTTCTTTTGAGTTGTTTTACCGCCTCGGCTTGTTCTGGACCCCATTCCCACTTGACCCCCCCCTTCAGGAGATGAATCAGGGGTCTGGTGATCTCTGCGTAGCCCTCAATGAACTTTCTGCTGTAATTAGTCAGTCCAAGGATGCTCCTTAGTTCTCGCAGAGTTGTGGGGTCTTTCAGTTTCTGAAGTGCTTCCACTTTCTTTTCCTGGGGACAGAGACCCTGAGGAGTAATCTCATGCCCCAAGAAATTAACACGGGTTCTACACCACTGTGCTTTCTGAAAGGAAAGTTTTGCTCCGGCGGCCCTCAACTGGGTCAGAACATAACGGATCTCCGCTATGTGTTCCTCCACAGATGAACTTTTGATGAGGACATCATCTACATAAGCCAGGTTACCCCTCGCACCCAGGTCGGGCATGGCCTTATGTAGGAAAATGTTAAATTCATTGCCGGAGTTGAGGTATCCGAAGGGAGTCCGGGTCCATGTATACTGCTGGCCCCCAAAGGTAAAAGCCAGTTTGTATTGGTCCTCCCTGCTGACAGGCACGGTCCAGTATCCATTGGTCAGGTCTATTGCAGTGAATACCTGTGACCCCTGGATCTGGGCCAGCCCTTGTTCAATGTAGGGCAGAGGCCATCGGGAAGTATGGACCCGTTTGTTGAGCTCCCTGAGGTCAGCGCAGAGTCTCCACTGGCCGTTTGGCTTCAATATTCCCAGCACCGGATTATTGAAGGTGCTGTGGACTGGACGGATTATTACCCGGGACTCAAGGTTCTTAATTATTTCAGTAAGGGACTCCATTGATGCGAGAGGCAAGCGATATTGCTTCACAAACACAGGAGTCATGCCAGGGTCCGTGGGGATTGTTGTGGTGTGGATGTCGGTGCAACCACAGTCATATGAGTCTACCGCAAAGAGATCTTGGAAATCCAAGAAAACTTGTTTCAACTTTTGCTTTTGTTCCAGAGTCACACAGGCATCAGCTAGGTTGACTCTCTCTTCCACCATCTGCCTGAAGCCTGGAAACACTTCTGGTTTGGCTATCTCCGCGGCCTCCTCCAGCTGGGTGGAGAAGTCCCTGGTCAGAGTGCTGATTTGGACTGGAGGCTTCAGGTGGGAAAGGCAGCCCTCATGGACCTGGAAAATCACCTCCTCCCTCCTGAAGTCACAAGTCACATCTTCCTTACCATAGGGGCAGGAAGTGTACACCAGGAAGTTCCCCCCATGCCGGGTAAAAATCCTGTCTGGTGTTGTATTGTCATCACTGTCACTGTCAAAACAGTCTTTGGGGATTGGTCCTAACAGTTCATTTCCTAAATCAATGGAAAAATGTCGGTCATCAACCGCCATTCCAATAATGGTGCCTGCGGCTAGAGTAATACTCTTTAAGTCGCTGTTATCCACCTCTATTGGAATGGTGTCATGTTCTATGTTGACTAATGGTGTTGGGTTTACCCCTAACCCTTGCTGTTGGAGAGAAGCATTTAGATGTATGTAGGCATCAGGGTTTTGCAAATATTGTCCTCTTTTAACTTTCACTTCCAGGGAGAATTGTCGGGTCCTTTCTGGGATGGTGACTTCCTCTTTAATCTGAATTTCAACTGCATAAGGTAGCAATTGGGCTGACCTAAATGCTTTTTCTGGATCATCAAAGCCCATGGGATTATCCGCTAATCGGGACCAAGCTTTGAAGTTTATTAGGTCCAAACTAATGGCAAAGCGATTGAGAATGTCACTGCCTAAGTAAAAGGCGGCAGGGACGTCTCGCACGACCCAACAATTGTGGACTATGCTCTTGTTGCCAATGGAGATTTTGAGCATGCACCTGCTTGGCAGGAGATGTTTGGAATTAGGTGCTTCCAGGTCCATTTCCCATTTGTATATCAGTTTGAAGGTGGGAATGGCTGGATCTTTTGGGAGTTGGCGGAACATGGCTTCGCTGATGAAGCTCTTACCGTTGTTCACACACACTCGAGCGAGAACAGAGTCCTTCCCATCATTTAACTGAACAGGGATGAACAACTGCTCTCCAATTTGCTGAATATCAGCCGGGCTCTGAGCTGATTTCACATCTTTCTGGACTCTAGGAGTGGGAGTTTCAGATTGTGGATTGGTATAGAATTTCAGAGTGTTTCCTTCCAGCGTGGAATACCACTTTAAACTGGAAGGAAGGTTGATTTTCAGAAATAGAGAGGACCCCCCATCACCAGTCTGTTGTCCTACTGCTATTACTGTCACGTCTGGAATCTGGTTGTTCTGGAAGTGAAATTCTACTTGGTCAGATTTTTGTTCAACCATGTGGCAGGTGCCGTTTAAACTAACATGGTTGACACTCTGTTTTAATTTTATTGGTCGGCTAGTCTGGGTCCAAAGGACCTTGTTTACACAATCTATTAGGGGTGACAACCTTCTCAGGAGGTCATTCCCTAGTAAACAAGGGGTGCCCTCTGGGGTCACAACTATGACCGGGTGTTTCAACTTATGTCGCCCAATTTTAATGTCCAAATCTGCCGTCCCCTCGACGGGAATTTCCTTCCCGTCCAAGTTCTGCAGTTGTCCAGGAAGAGAGGTGAGAGGAATTTGGTAATTCTCTCCCCTTCCTGCATTTAGTTCGTCAAAGGCCCTTCTGGACAGAAGGGTAGCTTGAGATCCAGTGTCCACCAGTGCCGAGATTGTACCCTGCCCCTGTACTTGTACCGGGGCATAGTATCTTCCCTCCTTCTCCTCAAGGGGGCACAGATAATGCACATTTTTGGACAACTGGTGGGCTAACTTTCTGGTTTTGGAAATCGCTAGCGAAGAGATTTGGGCAGAATTCTGTGGAGAGCCTTGGGAATCTGAAAGAAAAATTTGGCAACTGGAGATCAGAGCCATTGTGGGTTCCCCTGGTTCCGGTTCTGGGCCGCCCCCCCCTTTTTGGAGGCAGTCCCCAGGGTGGGTTTGAACCAGGGGATTTTCTAGCTGTTGGTTCGGGGATGAGATGGTGGGCGGCGGTAGCTCAGTCTCCACATCTCCCCAGTCTGGATTTGCATCCCTAGGGACCCATTTTTCTTTGGGAGGAGTTCCCCCCTCTCTGAAGGAGAAGATCCTTTTCCCAGGATCCTCTGAGGATCCCTCTCCCTCAAATTGGAAGATCTGTACCTCCTCCTCAAACTGAGTCTGTTTGGGTCTTTTGTTTCTCCTACCCCCCCTCTGCTCCTTAGGAGGCAGACTTTCAGGGGCAAGAGATTTTGTTTCCGGTTCCTGGGTTTCCAGGGGCTGTTTACAAGTGAGGAAGGAAGCTTCCTCCAAGGCTTTACACCCCCCTTCCCTTTGTGCCTCCTCCCTGGAAACCGGTGAGTTATCGGGGTGCTGCCCCCGTCATTGTTCTGGAGCACCAGGTCCAGAGTTGGGTGCGTTCTGCGCCGGCACGCCCATCTGAGGGTTCTGCTGAGCCCTCAGTATGTGACCCAGATCCCGCGCCATGTTTTGAACCTGGCGCTCTAACTGGGAAACCCGCTCAGGCTGATACGGGGCCCTGTTTTCTCCCCTGGGCTGATCCCGGGAAGGGTAGCTGTCCCTCCTCTGGTAATACCCCGGGTTGGGAAGATTTGGGTACCCCTCCACCCTTGGCCTCCCCTCTCCCGGATTAGGTTGTCTGGGCTCAGGGAATTGGGGAAAGAAGGATGGATGATTTTGGGGTTGGAAATTGGGTGGATACCTGGGGAAAAAGTTCTGCCCAGGATTTGGAGAATTTCTGCCCTCCTGTGGGAAGTTGGGAGGGAAGTTCCCTGGGTTAGGTGCTTGGCTGGATCCCCCCCCTTGGGCTGGAGGAGTCCACACATAACCCAGGATGGGTCGATTTCCCTTGTAACGGGGGCTTACATAATCAGGAGAGCGAGGGACCCCATTTGTGGGGCTGCCTCCCTGGCTCCCTGTCTGTTACTGGCCCGAGGACCTCCTGGGCCTAGCATTATTAGGTGCAGGTAGGTTTTTAGGCCCCCCCATCTCCAAATCCAAAACGGGGGTGACCTTTACCTCTGCCACCTTGGCAGCAGCAGGGGTGCTGTTGGCTTTGGGATTTTTCTGGGTATTGCTTTTATTTTCTATGGGCTTCTGCACCTCATAGATCCGGGTAGCCTGTTCAATGACCCAGTCTAAAGATCTTTTCTCATGAAAATCTCTCACGAGCTGGGTCATTATATATTTGGGCAAGGCATGGAAAAACGTATTTATAAATTCTCTGCTATCTGTGCGCACCCTTCTGGTGGTCTGCGCAAAAGCACGCTTTAACTCCTGCACAAATTCTTGTGGGGCCTGATCCTCCCCACATTGCAAATTGTAGGCTGCCTTGCGAGCCTCTTGAGGATTTCTGTGAACAGAAAAATGTTTCAAGATGGCCGCCTTATAGGTGGACCATCTTAAATGATTTTGGTCCTCCAGCCCCGCAAAGAAACTGGAGTATTCCGGGGAGAAGGTCCACTTTACATATTGAATACAGCTTTGGCTGTCCTTCAAATGGAAAGTCTCCATCATTTGGAGACTGAATGTGGAAAGCACAGAGCAAGTGTGGAGAGCGGATGAGTGTGGAGAGCGGATGAGTGTTGGAGAGCGGATGAGTGTTGGGGAGCGGAGGAGTGTGGGGAGCGGATGAGTGCGGGAGCGGAGAAATATGGAGGACCGATGAGTGCGGGGAGCGGATGAGTGTGAGGTGCGGATGAATGTGGAGGGCGGATGAGTGTATAGAAAGCGTTTGAGTATACAAAGCGGATGAGTGCGTAGGCAGACAGGAGTTCATGCGCTGGGTAGACTGGAATGCATGCACAAGAAAGACAGGAGTGCACACTTATGGAACACATGAGAGCATGCGTGAGGCACACTGGAGAAGAATAGGTCAAGCAAGCATGAATGTGTAGTAAAATCCCGAACGCCTGAAATGAACAAAATGAATAGAACGGACCTGCCCGCTCGGAACTGCGTGACATACATAATATGTCTTGGAATGCAGTGAACATTTGAAAGAGTACTTATCATAACACACCTCACGCCTACTCTCTCCCTTACATCACCACTCAACTAGAACACAGAGATACTATGACACCATTCGGTATAACTGTTCTCATATCTACATCTCCCGCTCACTCCACAACACTCTAAGTAAACACTGCTGGTTTCACACCCCCCAGCCAGGCGTTCTCCTCAGGCCTAACGCAGCCACATTCGTCCTGGATAAAGCCAGCCAGAGCGAACACATACTCCTGATCTCTCAACCACCACACCTACCGCTAAGAAGCAGCTACCACCTGAATTCCGCACCAGCTGCACACATACCTGGTGCACACACGCACTTTTGACTCTCTCTTCTCTCTCTACTGACCCGAACTTCGGTTCCCGAGGGCGTTCAACCTACCAGCGCCTTCAGACCATACCAATGGTATATAAGGCGCTATATAAATGCAAAATAACATAACATAACATAACATTTGTTCAAACAACTCTAAGTGCTCCCAAACAGAATACTTAGCGTTCTTATGGTAAGGCGTGATGACGCTCCTGATCGCCTTAATCTGCTTTAAGGGGTCCTTAAGCAAGGCCCTTTTTGCCTTATTGGCCTTTTTGGTTCAGGTAACCCTTGTCCATTCGTCCTCGGACTCAGAGGCACTGCTCCCAGAGGTTCCCATCTGTTCTTCCAGGTTTTCACGGATTCTGCGAGCCTGGGAATGGCTGGCAGAATGTGGGGACCTGGTCTCCTGTGTCCTGCGCAGTTCAGAGGAGTCTTCAGATTCCTCCTTGCTGCCAGGATTTAATGGGTACCCCCTCCACTGACCTAACTGGGCAGAGGTTTTCAGGATGCCCTTAATGGGCCTACTCTCCTGGGGTTCCCCATTGAACTGTACTGTACTTGGGTGCCCATACCCGGATGCCCACCCCTCCATTCCTAGGTGGTACTGGCCTATGAGCCCCATGCTTCTGGCTGGATAGTAATCTGCCATCCCTGTGGTCCTGTGCTCACGTGCGCCAGGGGACATGGGGGTGGCAGAGTCCAGGGACTGAGAGGTATGAGGGCCTCTGGTACTAGGGCTCCTGAGGTTATGCTCCGGAGTTTCCATTTCCCAGCGAACCTCATCTCTATCCGCCCCTGCTCCCTGTTGCAATGCAAGAGCCTGCATTTGTGCCTTCAGTTCCTCAGTTAAGGCCTTACTGGACTCTATCAGTCTCTCCTGCATCGCTACCTGTTGTTGGAGCCTATCATTGTGTTGACAGAGGGCCTCATTTTCCCTCTGTGCTTCCTGGTTGGTCCTGGAGAACTGGGCCAGTCTTTGCTGCAGGAGGTTTACCTCCTGAGCTGTGTCCCTATTGGCCTGCTCCTTTCTTGCTAGAGCATCCTACACCCTCCTGGTGTGCTCTAACAAGTTCTGGTTTTCTTTTTGGAGGTCACCCAGCCCCTGGAGGGCCAGGTGATTTTCTTCCATTTTCCTTTTTAAATGGCAGACTTCCTGGCCTATGGCGTCTCTTTCCTGACTAAGAGCCTGCATTTGTGCCGCCAGGTCGTCCCTCTGCCTTTGGAAGGCACCAGCTTTCTGGCGCTCCTGATCAAACTCTGCCTGGGTATCCAGGTCTTTCAGAATCAGTTTATTGCTCTCCTCTTTCTCTCTATCTAGCTGGCTTTGCAGGGTGACTACCTGCTCCGCGCATGCCCTGTTGAAATTGATCTGTTGCTCCAACTTTTTCTGGTTCTGCAGTAAGGAGTCCAAACTGTCTTGGTGCTCCTTCTGCAGGGCCAGAAATCTGGTATCCTGGTCTGTCTTTTCCTGTTGTAGGATGCCCATATCCTCTTTTATTTTAATGATGTACTGCCTGCTGTCATTTTCTGACTCCTGGCTCCCCTGCAGCCTCTGCTCAGAAGAGACCAGGTCAGATTGGACCTTCTCTAACACCACCTGTTGCCTATTTGCCAGATTTTGGCTTTCAGCACATCTATCCTGCATGTCTCCCATATATAGGTACAGGTATGCTGCTATCCTGGCAATCTTATTGTGTTCCTCTTTGGCTTTAGGAGCCATATATAGTTCACTCAGGGCCACATGTAATGGACCCTGATCTCTCCATAAGTCTGACCCTGTTTCAGTGACCTGTCGCGTGATGGCCTGCAACCAGGCATCCTGGCCCTGCTCAGCCCATTCACCTCTCACAAATAGTTTATGTAAGAAGTGCTCTCTGGCTATTTTCATATCTACCAAGGTCGTCATTCTAGAGATTGGTCTCTGTCCTGACTTACAGAAGTTAGTATTTTATTTTTGCAGAACAGAACTTTTCTTGGAGTGTCCCTTTTGAGGAATGCTTCACAGCGTAATGCAGCGTGGTGATCCGACCGGATGTATGTATCCCGTCAGTTAGCACACTGTATTAAGCTGCACAAGTGGTATTCTAACCCAAACGTCCGGCCGAGCCCCCAGTTTGTAAGAGGATTCAATTCAACACGACAGCTAAGTCAACGCCTAGTCTAGAATACTGAATGAAAACCCTTATTGATATACCTTTATGTCCAGTTCATGCGTTCTGGATGACTACCCCTATATAACACCCCTCTCTTGGAATCCCCCTGACCCCACTGAGCCAAGAAGTAGTTCTGTTTTGCAAGTTAAAAGGTTTATTTGATAATTTAAACAATAGATATATATATGTCACACCTTATAATAAATTAATAATTGAATATCACACTTAATCTGATATGATAAAGATTAACAACGGAGAATCTGGCACTAACACGCTTCTCTATAATCAATAAGGAGTTGACATGAAATGGATAAGGTAGCACAGTGGTAAATAGGTACAGAAGTATAATGTGGTAGAGAATGCTTTATAGGGTTCAAGGAAATGCAAGGTTGAATGAATGAAATGCAGTATAGAAAATAACTTGATATAATTTCAACAAAACAATGTAATCACTTTTCTCTGGCAATCCCCTCCCCCCTTGATACAATGCAAGGAAATGGAAGGAAGCACACAGTTCTCAGAAATGCAATCAACTGTAATTCAGTTCACCCCAGCAAGCTTAGACTACAGAAGTTTGAAAACACAGGCAAAATGCTTTGATATGTGCTGGCAATGGATGAGAAATATGCTGGAAATGCTTTGAATTCCCTTTCAGAGGTTCAGGGTGAATGGTATCTAGTTAATATTAGCTCAGGCTCACTCTTGCAATGATTCAGGAATGATTAGCAGGTTAAACGAATTTCTGGCAAATGGAAGGCAAGCAAACTGCTGTTTTCACACGTTGAGAAATTTGCAAATCGCGGTAAAATTCGCGGATGCGCCGAGCGCTATTACAGAGGAATCGCAAGGACTATCACGATCGTTTTGGGGTCCTAGGGAAGCCTAGGATCTCATCTTCCAAATGAAAGTTACTGCAAGTCTCTAGCACAAACGGTTGCGGAGATATGAGCGATTTAGTGAAGGTCGTTTTTCAGATTTGAAATTTTAAAAGCTCAAAATGACAAGTGCAGCTTGCAACTAGAAAATGACAAGTGACAGCTATGCAAATGACAGGTGACAGTTAGGAGACAGTTCTACTTAGATTAAGCTAGATTGAATTATATTATTTTAACTAGGAGATTGGTTCTGCACAGTTTTCTAGGTACTCACACTATATTCTTGAGTGAAATGGGCCTCGCCATGGATCTGGTCAGGTTTTAAACTCGCCTCTGGTCTCTGCACTTCACAGTGATCTGGGTCAGCTCTCTCTGGTTCTCTGGTCTGGGTCTCTAGTTCTGGATAGATTGAAGTCTCTAGTTTGGCTCTCTGGAGGTTTGATGGAGGTAAAGTATGGATTTTTCCGGCAGAGCTTCCAGCGGCAGATGGAATTGAAGGTCCCTATCTGTCCTGTCTCTCTGCTTTTATGTGTTTAGAATGTGGGTGTGTTCTAGCATCACTGACCCTACCTCTCTCTCAGCTTCTAATTGGTCCAGCTTTCATTCCTCACTTGATTGGGGAAGGAACTGTGAGTCAGAGTGATGTCATCCATTTATGATCTCTTGAAAAACCTCCCCTGTCATCTGTGCACCCAAATCTATATATGATCAAAATCCATATTTCACAGTTACACAGTTGTTTGAAATTACATATACATGGTGTGGCTGAATTTAGCCATGTCTCTGTCCAAATCTGTTGTTTCTAAGAGCTTGCATTCAGAAATGGCACATAATTGACTTTTTAACTGATTTTTCAATTTCTGACATTGACCCAACTTTACATACATGTGCGCAGGGAGTATGGACATTAACTGATGAAGTTTCAGATTTTTAACATGCATACATTTAGAGTAATATCCACTTTTCCGCTGACACCCCCCTGAACATACCACCGGTTCTAAAAACCTCTTAAACTGTGGGCAGAAAAATCACAAGAATTATGGTATCATTTATAAAATTTTCACATGTCCGCTCTATGAGTTATTCATCTTTTTAGAGTTATGTTCTGGCTCCAAAGGGGTGTGGTTTACCCTCAGCACAAGGTTGAATTTCTGGTTTATCCAGTTCTGCCAAGCCAGCTTCTGTCTCCAGTTTCTCCCCCTCCCAGTTTCTGCCAAGAGGAATCTACATTTTACGACCGCTGTAATAAAACCTTTGCCTGAGTCAAGACAGGCTTTGTTCAGAGCTCCTGTAGAGCACAGGTAATTCAATTATCAGATAGATGGCATATCCTTAGTGTGGCCAGCAAAAAGGCAGATGGGCCTGGGAACACAGTTGTGACTCAAGTTTCACTCCTGATGGGGGTAGTTGCCAGGCAGAATCAAGTTCCTTAAGCCAGACTTTCAGCTAACTGTCATGTTTTTTTGTTGCTTTTTAAATTAACTTGCAATTTTACACATGCAGCTAGAATGCTGATTCTAAGTGCAAAACTATGACATTTCAACAGTTACAAAGGCATGTGACACCAAACATAGGTCACTCATTTAATCTAAACATTTTCGATTTTAGTGTCTTTAAATCCAGTGCAACTTAAACTGCTGACTCCATAGCAGTTTTGTTATAAGCATTGTTTTGGGCTCTTCATTTCCCAGATTTTGTAGGCACACAAAACTCCATTCTGCCAAATGTCTGCTGGTGTTCAGTGAATATTTTGCACATATTGTAATGTTTGAAAATAGGCATTTTGAGCCTGCCTTCAGAGAAACACAGGGTGGTTTTAAAACGCCGGCTTTTGGATAGTGGTGAGTACTGGTACTGCACCCATTTTTGGGATTTAACAAATGAATTCCCCACAATTCTAAGTTGCATTTGGCAATCAGCATTGCCATTCCCAATGGTTTCAGACTACTGTGCGGGTAGTCCAATGGTGGTTTTAAAGCGCTTTGAAGCTAACCGGCGCTACTGTTTTTCCTTTGGCAACCCATTTCCCTCATGGCAACCCAGCCTTTCATTCTCGCACTGGTGGGTGGCAAGTGAGGCAACCATTTTGGTGGGCGCACAAACTGCGCAGCTTTCCTGGATTTCGGCGCACATGTGGGTTTTCCGCCATCTTGGATTTTCTAAGCCCACAGCACCAAATGTTGTGGCATGATAGCTTAAACGTGGGTCAGGACACCCAACAAGACCCAGCTAATGTCGCACATATGGGCACACTCCTGCATGGTATCATGCTCCAGGTGGAGCTGTCCAACGTCCAGCAAGAGTACCTGAGGAGATTCCAGTGAAACTTTCCACCGTGGGACAGATCGAGGGAACAGAGGCACAGTTCTTCATCTTACTGCCGTGGGACAGATCGAGAAGAGCAGGGAAGAGAACTACACCACTTGTTTTATTTGTATTTATTTTTTCTTCATTTTTTATGGTTATTTGACTCCCATTTTTTATTTGATTTTGAACGGTACCATTTTTTCCATTTTTTCCATTTTTTACCATTTTTCCATTTTTTCTACTGATTCCAATTTTCCCCACCTTTTTCGCATTAAAACAAGATTCCAGCATGTCTTTCGGACCAAAGCAAATTCGGGGGTGGACTGGGAATTGACTTATTTCAAATATGCTCAATGAATGGGACTCACCAAAGAGGGTAGTCTAATCATTTTCCATAGTCTAGCAAGGGAACTACATCCTGCAACCAGAGTCAATTGTCACCCTCGAGAGGGAGGACTCTTACGAAACACAAGACACTTTACATCCAAGACCTCCTGAAAGACCATAATGGAGTAAATGAAAAGAAGAGATCTTTATAGAACTCTAACTATTGATATGATTGAAATGGGGGCCCAGAACAGTAGCCTAGTCCTCCCACAAGCAGAGGGGCGCCCCACTTCCCTGGAAGAAAATGCTGCAAATTGTCTTATCGAACGATAATGTGCATATGTATAGTTATTATTATTGTTTTTCTGTCATTAACAATCAGAACTGCATTCTTTATTGGTGCACAAAGCGTTCCAATTTCAGTGCACCCACCAGATAATGTATGTATGAAACCCACAAAAGCACCCAGACCCTATATAGTTAGTCCAGTTCCAAGAAAAGCTTATGGTAAATGAAACAAGCTAAAATTAAATGTAATTAACAGTGATTCATACACGTTTGAGGTAACGAATGAAGAGAAAAGCTGGAGACAGGGTCAGTACAGAATGAATGGAAATGTAGCACTGACCACTGCACGTACCCACACACAGGATGCACACAAACCAGGACAAGTGTCAATGGCTACAGAACCTCGAATGATGGCAACAGAAAGTAAGAGACTGCCTACCGAACAACCAGTTCCAGAAAATAGTGGAAGTGACCAAGAGGAAGTAAGTGAAAAGCCAACCGAAAAAGATATAACCAAAGCACTCAATAAGACAGAGACTGATACAAAAGAATTCACTGCAAAGACACAAAAGCTGATAGACCATTTGTTCCCGTTTATAGCTAGAGCAAAGAAATTACATGAGGAACTGAAAAATAGAACCACAATGACTATCGCAGCAAGCACATCAGTTCCTACGAGCACCAGGTCCATTATGAGGCCACACGTAGGACAGACGATACACAGATGGTAGTTAAAGGAGCCCTACGGGAGAATGCAAGAGGAGAAGAAGAGACACACAAAACCTTCTCCTACCACAGCGATACAGGTAATGAAGCCTGCTCCTCCAACAAACACACCCAAGAATCCTCCAGCAAGAAAAAGTCACACAGGCCCATTTAGAGACGTAGTTATAGCTAACTACAAAAAGACATTAAGAATCAAGAGAAACCCACATGAAGACAACAATGAACTAAACGATTACCTAGACAGCACAGCACATCTAGGAAATAACATTTGGTACCAACACATGAAAGAGGTCGGAAGAAGAAAGCTGAAGGAGAATGCTACGTCAGCGCACTCCTACCGTACAGCATGGGAAAGTCCAAGATCTTTGTGGCTGTAGAAATTGATGTCCAGACAGCGCACTGTATGTAGCATGTAGCAATGTTTACGCCAACTTCTTCCTAACAAACGACGTACCTAAAATGCGTTCCTACACCAAGGACACTACATCGGTCCTTACATACCTTGAACAGCTACATGTGGATAACCCGGACATCCTGATTGTCACCATGGACACAGAATCACTATACTCTAGGATCCCTCAATTTGAGACCCTGAGAGTGGTTGAAATAGTCCTAGAAGAGAAGGCAGGGACCTTAGACATGCCCATAAATCTCATTTTACAGCTAACAGAAATTGCACTAACCACGAATGTCTTTATCAAAGAAGACACATACTATGAACAAATAGCTGGGACAGCTATGGGAGCAACATTTGCCCCCATCTTGGCAAACATGTATGTTGCACCCTTTGAAGAAAAATACATCTATCCCGAAAATAATCCTTTCTCAACTAACATTATAAGTTGGCGTTGTTAAATTGACGACATTTTGATGTTCTTTGAGGGAGATGAAAACAGCCTAAACAATTTCATTACATGGAAAATGGACTTGATCCATTCCTGAAATTCACTCATGAGGCAAGTAAACCCGAAGCCACGTTCCTTGACCTGAGAATCAAAAGAACTGGACAGACCTTTGAAACCACTGTATTTAGGAAAACTACATATAGGAACTCCCTCTTAGAATTTACTATTTCCACCAAAGGTCCCTCAAAGAGAATCTACCTTTTGGGCAATTCCTCCCCTTTAGGAGAAATTCTACCACGAAAATGGAATATGACAAACAGGCTGAAAGACTCACATTTAACTTGAAGGAAAGGAACTACCCCAATAAACTTATAAGACAAGCACGGAAGAGGGCCAGAAATATCCCTAGAGAGGTGACCCTCACTCAACATGGCAAAAAGGAAAGGGGTCCAGATGTCATCACAGCAGTCTTTAGCCATTTGCCGGTTATTAACTGGCTCAAAAAAGAAATTCAACAATCCTGGCATCTTTTGAATGTTGATGAACATAACTTACCAGTGCCACTCTTTGCCATCAAAAGAAGAAAAAACCTCAGAGAGAGCCTAGTGCACACATATCAAGAAACCGAACCTCCTGAAATAAACACACATTGGAAGGCGCAGAGACCGCTCGGGCATGCTCCGTGTGGAAACTGTTCAGTGTGCCAATTCACTAAATGCACAACTGCTGTAGATATTGGCTGGAAATACCCATGGGAACAGAAGACTTTCACAAACTGCAACACCACAAACGTGGTATACCTCATTCACTGTCCTTGCAATATGAGATATATTGGCATGACAACACGTGCAATAAAAACAAGGATCTGTGAACATAGATCCAATGTCAGGACCAAACGACTCATTGCCCCCTAATAGAACATTGTATGTCGAAGGGGCACTCAGAAAATGAATTGACATGGACTATTCTAGAGAAAGTCACTGTACCAGAAAGAGGTGGGAATCTAGCGGCATCGCTATTAAGATGAGAACAGATGTGGAAATTTAGACTCCATAGTCACATGACCGGCCTCAACGAAGAAATATGTTAGCAAACATTATCTGTGCAATAAGTTACACGATCTACGCACATGAGGCGTACAGATATCAGCAATTGTGCATATAAGGAAGTCCATGCACGCAGCAATTAGGTCATTTCCAACCTTCTTCTCCACCCAGTCGACTCATCCGTACCTAGCAGTTACAGCGCGCACCATACCGCTGTCTAGCATCCAGCACCAATTGAACAACCAGTACTTTACCATACGGTGGGACATACATGTGTGCATAATAGCTAGCTACACATACATTACCTTCTAAGAAGTGGTTTACTTAGATACAGTATCCACGCAACAGCTGTCACCATCGGAGGAATATGTCCATTACAGGCAAAAAGTCAGCTGAACACTACTTTGTGTGAATACTTGGCAGTACGCTTGCCTATGGGACATACATTCCCATATAAACAGTGAGTGGATGCCCTGACTGCAGCGATTCTGCTGCTGTTTAAAAGTGATTATGACTATGAGAGACAAGATGCACGCATGATTTTAATTTGCACAGACATGAGCACTGCCCGTATGGTGACTGAGGATATACAAGAACTACAATCTCCAGCAGCCCCGGGGACAGTTGTAACTCTCGTGGAACACGTGACCACACACACGGGACCATAAAATATACAATTGCCCCAAAGACCACGATCCCCATCATGCCTTGGGACTCTGGCAGTCCATCTAACTCACGTGACTACGCGAGATGCATTGCAAAGAAATACGGACGTAGCATTACATGGCGGCTGCGACCGCCGACTAACGGCAGACGGTTCGTTTCTCGTTTGAGAGAGGAGATCGAGCAAAACTAAGGTAAGGAAGGGCAGGGGTCCCACGTAATTAATATAACAGAGAGTGAGAATCCAAAATGATCATATTATAGACGCGGATAGATATGATCTCAAGGCAAGGATAGAACAATGCTTAAACTGCACCGGTAGCCATGTGAAATTCACTGTGTTTGCCGCACAAAAGCAATCACCATTTTTTATAAACGGCATAATTGCAAAGAGCACAACCAATATTTACCTGATATGGTTCTCTTTCCACAGCTCCCTCCTACACCGGAGCAGGAAGAGGACCTCATGTAAAACAGACGCCAACATTTGGGAAAAAAGAAACTACACCGCCAGACAGCAGGGGATATGAACCCCACAGGTACTTTACCCTATTTTACCAACTCTGCTCTCATGCAGATACCATACATGTGTGACAGTACCTACTGCACATAGAACATTCTATGTGGATTAAGTGGCACAAAATGGAACACTGTATGTAGACAAAGTGGCAAATCAGGACTTCCTTTTCTAGGCTGTCAAAGCAGGAAGTCCTGAAGCAAATAAACAACACTGACAAAGCTACTAAACAACACTAGATTGAATCCAGTGTGATCACAGGTAATACCCCCTGTTTTCTGTAGCTTTACGAACATTGTAAGTTCCACAGACCCTTTTATTGACCATCCCCTCCCCTTTGTCTGTTTTGTATAACCCTGCAGGGACCAGGACACAAGCTGCATTGCCCGTGGGAAACCCTGAGAAAACTCTCCAACATTCCACGCGGTGGAGATCTGTGAAGAAATCATGTCACTGAGAATGCATGATTCTCCGTCCTGAAGAAGACGGCTAGTTATCAGCTCCGCCGAAACCAGTTGACAAGTTCTAAGAGTTGATAGGCCGATGACCTCAACTACGAGACCCTGTACACAATTGAAGATAGGGCTCGAGCAACTATACATCATTTTAACCTTACCCTACAGTAAAAGTAGATTTCTTAGTATTAGATTACAACAACAATCTGTAGGCTGTATTCGGCCATTTGGCCTCAACAGTTCTTTTTAAATATAAGACACATAGACTGGGGGCGGCATAAATTAAGAAGAACACTGACCCACCAAGAAATGTGCACATAAGCATTTATTCTTAGGAAATTAGTGAGAAAGCTGAGGGCAAGAATCTCTACACCCCTTTGCAGGCTGTACACCATCGCTAATCTAGGGACGGTTGTGCCACACAACTGGGGATATGAGATATCTGAACACAGGGCCAGCGAGCTATTGCCAGGGATTCAGACCCAGGAATAACTTATTTTTAATAAAGTAACTACTGTCTGTTTTGTGTTATAAACATTGGGGCATAGACAAGTAGTGGAAGCCCATTGACTTCTACTGTGAGTAGCATGTAGAAATGTGCAAGACCCGAGGCCAGTTCATGGGCAGTGATGCCTCCCTGAAATGGGCAACTGAAGCAACGGATCCTGATGAGGATGATTATATTCAAGACATAAAGACAAGAAACAGAGCTCATGCTAAGAATCATATAATCAGGTACGAGAACCCTGGAGTAAAAGGGACAGGAATTAGATAGGAAGTGAATCAGAAGCTAAATGTCCAAGGAAAAACTCCAGAGGAGGATCGAAGTTGGAAGGACAGAGGCCAAAAGCAGATTTGGGGGACAGCGCTTTCACCAGACGGATGGGAGAAAGGAGTAGTGATCTGCAGAGCCTGGATGGTCATTGGTCAATACGAACCTACCATCAACATAGTGCAGAACGGATGCAAACCATTATGGCCGAAACTTGCTAAACTACTCACATGGGTCGAAGACAGAGGAGGACCCTTACAGATAGTGCCACTAGAAAACCCAAATTTCTGTTTTAGAAATAACGGCACAAGGAAGATGGGAGAGAATCAGAACTGTGGACGAGTCTTCGACGCTCCAGGAATGGTACACGGAACCGCAGTAATTATGGATCATTATTGGGCATGCGGATCCAAAGCATATATAAGACTGCCGAAAAACTTGGGAGACATATGCACAATAGTGAACATCCACGTTCCTGCACTGGTGATCCCGAAAAGTGACTGAACATTGACAGTTTCCCGAAAGCAGATGCTCACCTAAGGCAGAGGAGGTCTGTGGATCTGGTATCCCGGATGAAAAGAGAGAATTACTTTTCTGCCAAATCAGAAGAAGCATTCCATGCAATCCCATACTAGCACAGGCTGTTTAGCCTCACCTAAACAGTATTCACAACAATGCTCTTGCCGCACATCCAAATAGGAGTGAATGCTAAATTGTTGCAGATAACCAGATGGGAGTTATTGCAGACCATCAACACTACCATAAAAGGATTCAACGCAATCAAAGAAGAACTGAGAGCAATCCGATTGATGACCCTCCAGAACAGATATGTACTTGACATGATCATAGCAATGGATGGAGGTGTTTGACAAAAATTGGAGAATCATGTTGCACGTTTATACCTTCACATGATGAAG
The DNA here is from genome assembly GCF_040938575.1 of Ambystoma mexicanum. Taxonomy (NCBI): domain Eukaryota; kingdom Metazoa; phylum Chordata; class Amphibia; order Caudata; family Ambystomatidae; genus Ambystoma; species Ambystoma mexicanum. The sequence goes on along the minus strand of NC_090936.1, from coordinate 1,208,201,175 downwards.
AAAATGGAACTTTAACAGAAGCCATAAGTATGCTGGAAGATCTGCAGAATCAGATGATCAAGGAAACTGACGAAGTCGATGATGACAGCTAGTTTGGAACACTGTTTCTTTGGGTCCCGCAATGGATGGCAGACATATTCAAAATTCTGGGAGCCCTGCTAGTAATGATACTACTAGGATTTTGTGTTATCAACATAATTGTAGCACAATGCCAGAAAACTGCGAAGAAAGCCACTGGGATGAACATTATGGTTGATGTCGAACCAGGATGGAAGCCCAGAGACCTAACAGATGAAGAAATAATAAACTTTGTGAAGGCCAGCGGATTTGCGCCAGAAGGAACAAAGTTTGCATACCCCAGAAAACGAAGAAGGTATGAAGGGAAACGGAATTACTGCAGCCTAAATGGGCAATGCCAGCTAATGACCTGGAACAAAGACAAACAAGTAAAAACAACAGGAAGTTTGAAAGGAGTGATAAAAATATGGACTCCAAAGATCCACACGTTCACACCATCATGTACAAACCCAGATGACGAAGAATTGGATATGGAAGACCCAAGCAAGAATAATCTAAAGGAATAAGAAAAAGTTGTTGATATACCGACCAGAGGGGGGTGTGTAGAGGAGGTCCCAAATATGGCCTGCACTCCAGCCACCCATGTCGTAATGCCAGAAGCATACTCACCAAGATATGTGACATGTAAGGAGCAAATGAACCAACAGACAGCCACGGTGGGGCTCTGTCCAGTACCCATCAGAGGGACATGTATACCTATTGCAGCGCCAATAACCAGACAACCGTGGGCTGCAAGGTACCCACTGAGACAAC